>NW_005367809.1:3290282-3291497 GCF_000412655.1 Myotis brandtii | reverse complement strand
ATCCGGTTCCCACCCTGCCCCAGGCCTTTGCCACCCTATTGTCTGTGTCCATAGGTAACGCATATATGCATATAAGATCTTTGTTTAACCGCTTCTTGCCCTCCCCACCCTCCTTCCCTCTGAGAATCGTCAGTCTGTTCCTTTCTCATGTCTCTGATTCTATTTTATTCACCAGTTTATTCTGTTCATTAGATTTCTTATTCGTTTATTTTGATTTTTAGAATCAATTGCGCATATATGCATATAAGATCTTTGTTTAACCGCTTCTTGCCCTCCCCACCCTCCTTCCCTCTGAGAATCGTCAGTCTGTTCCTTTCTCATGTCTCTGATTCTATTTTATTCACCAGTTTATTCTGTTCATTAGATTTCTTATTCATTTATTTTGATTTTTAGAATCAGTTGTTGATAGGTATGTATTTGTTGCCATTTTGGTCTTCATATTTTTTATCTTTTTCTTTTTCTTCTTCTTTCTCTTCATAAAGAATACCCTTTAACATTTCATGTAATACTGATTTGGTGGTGATGAACTCCTTTAGCTTTTTTTTTTGTCTGGGACACTCTTTAAATGTCTTTTCTTTTTCTTCTTCCTCTTCATAAAGAATACCCTTTAACATTTTATTTAATACTGATTTGGTGGTGATGAACTACTTTAGCTTTTTTTTTGTCTGGGATACTCTTTAAATGTTTTGGGACTCTCTGTGCTTCCTGGACTTGTAAGTCTATTTGTTTCACCAGGTAGGGTAAGTTTTCTGCCATTATTTCTTCAAATAGGTTTTCAGTATCTTCGTCTCTTCTTCTGCAAATGTTGGTACGCTTGAAGTTGTCCCAGAGGCTACTTACACTATCTTTATATTTTTGGATTCTTATTTCTTTTTTCTCTTCTGATTGGGTGTTTTTTGATTCTTCATATTTCAAATCGTTGATTTGATTTCTCAGAATCCTCTACTCTACTGTTGAATCCCTGTATATTATTCTTTATTTCAGTCAGTGTATGCTTAATTTTTGACTGGTCCTTTTCCATATTTTTGGCATTCTCACTAAGGTCCTTGAAAGTCTCACTAAGTCCCTTGGAAGTTTCTAGAAGATTCTTGAGTAACCTTATAGCTGTGGTTTTGAACTCTATATCCAGTAGTTTGCTTTCTCCCATTTCTTTCACTTGTGACATGTTTCTTTGTCTCTGCATTTTGGCTGCTTCCCTGTGTTTGTTTCTATGTA
>NW_005367809.1:3287422-3289614 GCF_000412655.1 Myotis brandtii | reverse complement strand
TGACCCAGCTGCAGCTTGTTTGAGAGATTTTAGCCTGAGAAAGGACAGGCCATTCATATGCAAAAGCTGCTGCACACAGCTGGGGTGGGGTTATAAATTGGATGAGGCAGGGTCTTAGGAAATCACAGGGATGGAGACAACAGAAATGGCCCCCAGTCAGCCCTGTGACTGGGGAGGTCCCAGCACAGGAACAACGATCTCTGTGAGCACTTCCATCTGGGAGAAAGCCGCCTCCAAGTTCCTGCCCTGATGCCAGACAATCCAGTTCCTCCTCGTACGTGTCTGTGTTCCCCAAAGCCTCGCCCTGGTGCTGGAGCTCAGAGGAAGCGGGACTTTGTCAGTTCAGTCTGTGGTGCCAGCCTTTTAAGAACAGGTGGGTCTCCTGCAGCCGTGTGTCACTGAGCCCCAATCCGCACTTGTTTTTACAGCCCGTAGTTCTTACTGTCTGTAGGGACTTCTCTTCCCAGCTCTGGGACCCTGGGCTGGGGGGCTGGTGTGGGGCTGGGACCCCTTGCTCCCCTGGGCGGCCTCCACAAAGACGATCTCCCTCCCGATTAAAAACGCGGCCCACATGGGTGCCGGCCCAGCCGGTTCCGTACCTCCTACCAGTCTCAATGCGCTTCCTTCTTTACCTCTCTAGTTGTAAGACTTCCACTCAGCCAGCTTTCCGGCGGTTCTGCATGATGGCTGTTCTGTATTTTAGTTGTAATGTTGATGTGGTTGTGGGAGGCGGCGAGTACAGGCCTTTACCTGCGCCGCCATCTTGGTTCCCTTCCCTGCGTTTTTTTCTCTTTTCCCAATTCATGCTGCTTTCAGAGTTTATAGGTTGGTAATTTGTGCAAGAGTACTGCTTGGACGGATTTTGGGAGTGGCCCATCAGTCTATCTTTATAAAAAAAATGAAATACAATCTCACTGTACTGTTAGTCAAAAAACTTAATGTGACTTAAATATTTGTATTGAAGTTAACACCCCAATTGTGGCAAGATCTAGGTGTAACTTTGGCCAAGGAGAAATGACATTTTCAGTGTCCCTGCAGGATTCTGTGCCGCACGTCTCTCTTCTGAACTGACTTGTTATTTGTGGTTTCGTGGTGGTTCCTCCCGCTGGACATGCGGGAAGAGGCGATATTGCCGCCTTTCTCTTTAATGAGTTGGATAACAAATGGCTCGCTCGGCCCGGGAAAGGTCTCCGGGAGATAGCGGAGTCTTTTTGCAGAGCAAAGCTGCATTAGGTTCTGAAAAAATTCATTATTCAGAGCTGATAGCTATTAATTTAAGTGGCTTTGAGTTTCCGTATGGCTCATATATTTTTATCTGGCTCATGTATTCCCTAAAATCTATCAAAACTGTTACCGGATTTTCTTTCTAAGCCATTTACTGTAACTACCATTGCGATGTTTTCTAATATCGCTTGATGTTGAGGAGACAATAAAAGAAATACGTTTCTTACAAAATTGAAAAGACCAGGGGGTTACTCTCAGGGCCACCGAGCTGTTGATTAAGTTGAACAACACGCACACACCTATTTGCTGACTAGTATGAAAATAGTTTAGTTTATGTGTTATTCCTGGTGCTTATTTGCAGGCGGGGGTGCTGATTGATGCTGGAAGCAGGAGTATAGTAGAAGGTTTCCAAAGTGTGTGTTACCCTGTCCTATTCCCTCAGCCCCTCGACGTCTGTGTGTTACGTGAGCACAGGTATGAAGTACAGGTCAGCCTAGAACTGTAACTGTGGTCGCCAGGAGGGAGCCCGAGTCCCTCGCAGCAGCGGTCAGAGCTGGCCTGGGAGCACAGGTGCAATGCTGATGATGGACGGTGAGTCCTGGGTGGAAGGGGGCATTCCCTGGATTTCTGATATAAAAGGTGAAGGCCTGAAGTTAGCGCATAGAATCAGAGGTGGTTGGAGCTAAGACCGTAGAGGTAGGTAGTCCACGCAAGTAGAAGTTAGTTGCCGCGCCATTGGCAGAGCCAGGACTTGAATCCCAGTTTTCTGATTTCATACTGAACTTGGGAAGAGGGGAAGAGGTGTGGCCTGGAGCAGGGGAGATGGTTCTTTGGGAGTGACACATGCTGGCTCTCGGAGGGCCTGCTCTGCTCTTTTTAAATTCTTAAAAAATTTTTTTTTATTGATTTCAGAGAGGAAGGGAGAGGAAGAGAAAGAGAAACATCAATGATGAGAGAGAATCATTGAT
>NW_005367809.1:3269663-3287023 GCF_000412655.1 Myotis brandtii | reverse complement strand
GGTATGTGGGTGCGATGTAAGCCGCCTGTGAGATTAAACCACCGGTCAAACCTATTGGTTAGCATCTGTGGATGCTCAGCAGCACTCAGGCCTGGAGGGTCTGTGGGGAGGAGGGAGGCAGGTTCTTCCTTCGGGGCCACAGCTAATTTGGGGGAAAGATAAGGGACAACACGGGTGCCAGCGGAGGGTGTGGCTGGTCCGCTCCTGGGAACTTGGAGCTGCCAGTGGGCACTGCGGGTCAGAGGGGAAGATTAGGCTTTTGACTCTCAGCTCCGTGGAGCTCATGCATGATTACAGGGGAGCCCTGTTTCTTGAACGTCTCCCACCTCGAACAGTTCGCTTCTCAACCTGACAGCCCTTTCGTGCTGCCGCCTGTGGGGCCAGCCACGCGTCTCTCAGGTGACAGACGAAGGAGAGAACGCACGAATCTCAGTCCGTTCACCACTGTTAACATCTCAGGAAATTGTGCTGTGAATATTTTCGTGTTTTTTTATGTTGTTGCTGCTTATAATTATTGTTAAATTTCCATTTTTTACTGTACATTTCCTTTCCTTTTTGTTTTTAAAGTGTTTATAGATCAAACAGTACAATAGACATGCACCGTGTGTAAGAAAGGTTAGAACAGGGAGTCATTTGGGGGTCTGCAACGGATTAATTCAAGTTACATGATTTCTAATGGGAAAAAGTGATTTGATTTTAGAACAGCCTTCTGGGATGAATTAAGTTTGAGAAAGGAGGTTCCACATTATACGTTCAGCTCTAGACGAGTCGGGTTCACCGGACGTATGACTTTATAGAGCTGGGTGCCCACCGCCTTGCCGTAGGGGGCCAGTCTGCACCGTGGCTGCTGCAGGTGTCTGGGGGGGGGGGCCCGTTTCTGCTCCTCACTCCCCCGTGGGCCCCCAGCACAGCCATTCTCACTGCTCGTCTCCTGGCTGTGGCTGGTGGGGCACCCCTGGCTTCAGCCACCACATTCCCCCTTTGTGTCTTTATTGGCAAATAGCTAACGTCTCTAGTTTAATGGGAGTTTGGTGGGTTTTCCCACCGATGGTGACGTTTACTAGGAAATGATTGAAGTGAGATGGGATCTTCGTTGACAGCACATAAAACGGCAGCAGCTGGCTGGTATGGGGGCTTTTCTGTGGTTCGGTTAGATTATTTGGGTATTCTGTGTGAGGAATCATTAACGTGAAGATTGGTACATAAATAAAGCCATTAAACATTGCAAGATAAATACAGCTGCCCCAGAAATAAGCACACATCTCAAAGCCCATGTTGGCTTCTCTGCCTGGGCATTGCTGCATGCAAATGGCATTTGTTAGTTTAGCTCACGGAGGCTGAAACCTGCGGCGATGAGCTTCAGCTAAACAAGAACCGGGCAAGGGGTCAGGGCTCGGATGGTACAGTGCGGGCCTCCGTCCACATGGCTCCTTGAGGCAGTGGTTTCAGCCTTTTTCTTTATCGTTTTCTTCTTAGTTTAATGGAGTGGACCCTTCCTCCAGGAAAATCTCTTTTGAAATGCGACCATTGAAAACAGGAACAGGAACAGATGACCGCCACGTGGCGCTGATGGGAGCAGGGCCCGGGCTCTGCGCTCTGCCCGCTGGTGGCAGCTCCCTCTGGCCCCGGAGCTGCTCGGGCACCAGAGCACAGATTGAAAAAAAAACACCACCACTGCTTTCAGGAAAAACAAGCTAACCACTTCCTACAAGCAAGCTGTTACCTGAAAAAAAAAAAAGTCTCAGTGCCCTGTAGTTGAGTGGGTTATGGAGACTCACCTGATTCTCGTTCCTCTCTGCTGCCTTAGGCATGAGGGCTGAGCTCTGGTTTGCTGAGGAAAAGGGCCCCATCAGCCGCTTGCTCTTCACTGTACACACACAGTTTACAAACCACTTTCTTCACAGTATCTGCACCTGCCAAGTACCAGCATCGGATGAGAGCCGGGGACAGCAGGTAGACGCAGGCACCGCGCACACGTGCGCTCACACACAGCACAGCCTGTTGCACGTGGCTGGGCCTTCCCCCCCACTCCCCTCATCTATGCCTCCATCATGTCCATCACGTTCCGAGTGTGACTTGGCTAGTTGACATGCACAGGAGCTTTTGAGGTTGGCTTGCCAAAATACTTAATGAAACATTATTGTTAGTAGTAAGTGATCAGAAGTGATTTAATCATTTCTTCAGTAAAACTGTGAAGAACATGGACTCCTTCAGGGCAAGTGAGCAAGCGTGGCTGACCTCACAGGAGAAGGCGCAGCGCCTGGAGGTGCGGGTGAGGGCAGGTGTGACGAGCGCTAGGCCAGGGGAGCGGAGGGTTGTGTGGGACCCCCAGGGGGCATCTCATTCAGACTCACCTGGTGGAGTGACAGCTCAGCAAACCTGACGGATGGTAAGAATTGGCCAGCTCGGCCGGTGTGGCTCAGTGGTTGATGAACCAGGAGGTCACTGGTTCAATTCCTGGTCAGGGCATGTGCCCGGGTTTCGGGCTCCATCCCCAATGTGGGGTGTGCAGGAGGCAGCCCATTGATGATTCTCATCATTGATGTTTCTCCTTCCCTCTCCCTTCCTCTCTGAAATCAATAAAAATATATATAAAAAGAGTTGGCTAAGACAAGGACAGGCGGGGAGAGTGATGGAGACAGAGGGGAGGGCATGAAGAAGGGCTTGGGGACCAGTGAGAGCAGGGCCACACTGGAAATCCCACGCTGGGTGGGGTCGCCGTGGTGACACAGGGACCTCTTCCTAGGAGCCCTGTGGCTAAAGGTGAGGAGCCCGATAGTCCCGTAGAAAGGGGAGTCGCTGAAGGTCGGTGAGCCCCAGGAGGGCACCCTGGCTGCCCGTCAGCCGTGGGTGATGGGGCCGCTCTCCAGAGCAGGAGGCCGGCCAGCGTGGGAGCCTGCGGGTCTCTTCCCACGGTGACATCCCCGATGGCCTCTCTTCTGACCTCTGTCTTTCCTGATGGGAATTTCACGGCCCGCGAAGCCCTATCACAGGGGAGAGCGACTCAGAGGCTCAGTGCTCTCTGCCCAGTGTGTGCCAGGGCCTCAGGTGTGTCTCCGGCTCCCAGGTGGGAGGCTGGGCGGCTGCACGGGGCTGCAGGTGCTCAGGATACGCGCGCTGACCCGAGAGGAGTGAATCCCCGAGGAAGAGGCGCCGGCTCAGGGCTCTGTTCCTGGTTATCGTTTCTCTGCGTCTCCCGCATCCTCTAGGCTTAGCCAATTTCAACATTGGATGTTTCCTAACAAACCCACAGGGGTCCGACCACTGACTGCCAGGACTGAGGGTCATTAACAAAACATTGTGTGTCTTAAATCGTTCAGAGGCACTTGCTTTGCATTTTACGACTGGATCCCAAGTTCACTTCACAATGGGATATGCAGCTCTAATCACCAAGGAGTGGCGGGAGCTGTGTTTACTCAGCTCAGCGGTTATATCTGGAAATTGCGCAGAAGGGTGGTTGGTTCATTGAAAACCATGTTTGTACCTGCACTCCCGGGAGCTTCGTTTCCAACGTCTATCTGAGAATGACCCTAAAAGACACTTATTTTAAAATAATATTTTGCATTTTATTAAACATCCGTTTGTAAAATACTTATGCTATTACACTAGATTAAAATGATCACTGCCTAATTTACCTTTTGAAGCTAAACCCCCAGTTCTTTAATAAGGTCTCATTTCTGCAAGTAATCCAACCCAGCGGTGGTGTTTAGTGGTTTAGGATCATTGCTGATGGTAACTGTTTCAGTCAGTGGTTCTCAACCTTCCTAACGCCTCGACCCTTTAGTACAGGTCCTCATGTTGTGGTGACCCCCAACCATAAAATTATTTTCGTTGCTACTTCATAACTGTAATTTTGCTACTGTTATGAATCGTAATGTAAATATCTGATATGCAGGATGTATTTTCATTGTTACAAATTGGACATAATTAAAGCATAGTGATTAATCACAAAAACAATATGTAATCATATATGTGTTTTCCGATGATCTTAGGCGACCCCTGTGAAAGGGTCGCCAGACCCCCAAAGGGATCTCGACCCACAGGTTGGCGACCCACAGGTTGGCGGCCCACAGGTTGAGAACCGCTGGTTTAGGTGATCAATTCCCCCGTGTTTAGCCGTAGGAGCGCCATCAAACAGGCCCCTTCCACGTGTCTCCTCCTTTTCCGGGCACTTCTTCACTCGGCGGCATCACCAGATGTCCCTGCTCCTCTTAGACCACCTGTGCCCCACGCAGAGTGAACCCCCTCTGAGGAGCCCAGGGACCAGAGTCCTCACTACGGGGGTATCTCTGCTTCTAGGTTTCCAGAAGGTTCTTCCTTGACCGCCCCCCCCCCCCCCCGTGTATTTGTATCTCCCTTTACACCTGGCCCCCAACCAACACCTCTACACATTTGCTCAGGCCTACAGTGCATCTAAAATAAAACTGGTTCCCTCATTGAACCCCTCCCTGCCCTCCTCAGCCCAGCCAATGAAATGCTATGTTCAAAAGTTAATGGGATTAATGGAGGTCGGAAGGAAACTTGTGGAGGTGCTGGTATATTTATGGAGCAGATTGTGGTGACGGTTGCATAGTGTACGCTGATCTCCAAACTCAACTTGTATACATTAAGTGTCTACAGCTTGCTTTTCTATGTCAATTATACTGCAATAAAGTATAGTTTTGTTGTTGTTTTTTAAAGGAAGATGACAGGTGAATTGCCATGGTGGGCAATGGAGGGTTAGTATAACTGCCCACTCCCAGCACTCTTCTATGTGAAAGAAATAACAAACATCCTTTCTCATTGTGATACACACACATGCACACACACGCATGCACATGCACACACATGCACACGTGCACATGCGTGCGCACACACAGGGAGCTGATTGGATGAGTCCCTTCTCCATCCACCGCAGTGGATGCCTGTCTTGGCTAGAGTCTGAGTGTCTAGCAGGCAAGGACCATGTCTTTTTGTGTATAATATGTAATTATAATGTGTGGGATGCGTCAAGGATAATGAGATCGTTTGGTCCTGTCTTTCACATCTTCCATTAGAAACCATGGCGGCACTAAAATAAAGTTTAATGTTTCGGTTCTTTTTCCCTTTTGACTCATGGGATGTTTCTCTCTGTCTTTGCATTTTGCACAGACTAGCATCGGCGTTTCTCTGTCAGTCCCTGGCTGCCTGCTGGCAAATCTTCAGTGGCCTAAACGTGACAGGGCTTATGGGGAAAGTAGGGTTCGGAACAGATGATTTGAAACCAGTGGAATTTGGTAAACAGAACTCACACAAAAAATGACAGTCAATCATAATAAAAATGGGTAGCTCTCACCCGGCATTGACACCCAGCGTCATGGTTTTGGGCAGCTCTCAACCCTGATGTTCCTCCTTCCAGCTGGGGGTGCATTGAAGTCATCCACTTCTGACAAAGACTCATTTCATCAAAGTTAAAAAACCTGATCCCAGATGTTGACTTATCAATTTTATTTTAGTTTAAACACAGAAAAATAGTGTGCACGTCTCCATCTGCACGAGCTTCCTCAGGTGACTTACAGAGATGGTGGAAGTCTTGAAGCCACCAAATGAGACTTTCCCTTTAAGTCTGAGAAAACTTGCTCTCGATGGTATCAAAGCCTTTAGCCCGGCCGGCGTGGCTCAGTGGTTGAGCCTCGACCTGTGAACCAGGAGGTCACGGTTTGATTCCCAGTCAGGGCACATGTCCAAGTTGTGGGCTCCATCCCCAGTGTGGGCTGTGCAGGAGGCAGCTGATCGATGTTCTCTCTCATCATTGATGTTTCTATCTCTCTCCCCCTCTCCCTTCTTCTCTGAAATCAATAAAAATATATTTAAAAAAAACAAAACAAAAAACCGTTATGTGCTGGGAAAGATAACATATGAGCCAGCACAACTGACATCATTGTCCTGCCTATGAGCTAATTTAAAATTTTATTTATTTATTTATGTTTGTTTATTTATTAATTTATTATTTATATATTTATTTTGATCCTCACCCAAGGACATTTTTCCATTGTTTTTTGAGAGAGAGTGGAAGGGAGGGAGGAGGGGGAGATGGAGAGAGGGAGGAACATCAGTGTGAGAGACACACATAGATTGGTTGACTCCCGCACACACCCTGATCTGGGCTGGGGATGGAGCCTGCAACCAGAGGTATGTGCCCTTAGAGTCGAACCCATGACCCTTCAGTCTATGTGCCAACGCTGTAACCACTGAGCAACCAGCTTGGGCTAATTTACATTTAAGAACTATCTGTCTTAGCAGACAAAAACTGATGCTAATTTGCGTTAGGATGTGAGGATAATATATACCAGCACTGAGAATTTAAATAATATGGAAAAGTATAGGATAAAGTAGAAATCCTTTGGCTGCCAATAAATATAGCTGTCATCATTTTGGTTCATTTTCTTCCTCACCTGACCTCTTTCTATGATTAGCATCGAATCGTGACCTCCTGGTTCATAGGTTGACGCTCAACCACTGAGCCATGCCGACTGGGCTACTTTTATATTTTTAATTTTATATTTATCTTTGAGTTATGTGGAAGTTATCTTTCTGTGATGATTCTCCCCCCCCTTTAAATTGTGGCTAATTATTTCAAAATCCTTTGTTATTTCTGCCTCCCCTCCCCCAATTAATATCTTTGGATCTTTTCTGGGTTTACTGTTTTATCAGCTATGACACACTCAGTGGTTTAAAACATGCTCCCTCTCAGTTCCACGGCCAGACATTCAGGAGCAGCTCAGTTCACAGTCAGGCTCAGCGTCTCTCTTGCGGTTGAACTTCAGACTTCAACCCAGGCCCAGGCCTCTGAAGGCTTAATCCAGGCAGAGGCACAGCTTGTGGGCGCTCCTCACCCACTGGCCCAGGTGCTGCTGGCCATGGGGGGGGGTGGGGCGGGGCGGGGCTCTGCCAGGGCCCCCTGTTCCCATGGCGGGTGCAGGAATCGTTTTAAACCATACAGCTCCCTTTTGTTCCATTCATGTGCATGTCCGCTCTGCACGAATAGCACAGCTTCCACACAGGAACATCACAGCTTCCACACAGGAACATCACAGCTTCCACACAGGAACATCACAGCTTCCACACAGGAACATCACAGCTTCCACACAGGAACATCACAGCTTCCACACAGGAACATCACAGCTTCCACACAGGAACATCACAGCTTCCACACAGGAACATCACAGCTTCCACACAGGAACATCACAGCTTCCACACAGGAACATCACAGCTTCCACACAGGAACATCACAGCTTCCACACAGGAATATCACAGCTTCCACACAGGAACATCACAGCTTCCACACAGGAACATCACAGCTTCCACCCATGGATTCACAGAGAGCCACGCCCAGCTGGCGGAATGTCCCATCATGCTGTGCTCTACTGATTGGACGCGGCTGTTGGCTCTTACTGGTCAAGTAGCTAAAAATAGATATACACAGTAATAGTGATAATCTTGGGGCATCCGAAGTCGCTTTCTTCCCCACCTCTGGGACTGCTTTGGAATTATGGTAGGGCGCACTGTGTTTCATTGCTGACGCCTGCTTACAGCATTAAATATTTTTTTTACACTATTTCATACTCCATGAGTAATTTTAAATGCTTTGGTTGGCAGATACGTCGCCCCAAGTTGGTGAAATTTCTCAGGCATCTTAAACAGACTCTTCTAATATACCAGCAAGGAGGCAAGGTCAAAACGAGGCCTTCATGCGGGGGAGCACCCACATAACACTCAGCACCCCAGGGGTCCCTGGCCTTCCTGGCCCCAGGTCCAGAGTCCCATCTGCTCTAGTCCCAGCAGGAGCCTCTTTGTACTCTGACCTCTGCGCGGCCTTCTTTTTGAAACATCTGTATGTGGCCAGCCTGGTGTCCGTTGCGTTTCAAGTGCGTGTGCCATGCGCGCTGGCACTTATAAGTCAAAGGGACTATAGGCACACATTCCACAGTCTCAGTTGTTGTTACTTTCCCTTTTCACTGGGTGAGTCTTCTCCTCTGGCTTGTATATATATATATTTTTAAATGTTTTTATTGATTTCAGAGAGGAAGAGAGAGAGAGACAGACAGACAGACAGACAGACATCAATGATGAGAATCATTGATTGGCTGCCTCCTGCATTCCCCCTACTGGGGATCGAGCCCACAACTTGGGCATGTGCCCCTGACTGGGAATGGACCCGTATCCTCCTGGTTCATGGGTCACCGCTCAACCACTGGGCCACACTGGCCAGGCGATGGCATCTTTATCCGGGCAGAGCCTGCCCACTGCGGTCTGAACTCCTGTGGACACGCAGCTGCCCCTGACTGGGAATGGACCCGTATCCTCCTGGTTCATGGATCACCGCTCAACCACCGGGCCACACTGGCCAGGCAATGGCATCTTTATCCGGGCGGAGCCTGCCCACTGCGGTCTGAACTCCCTGTGGACACGCAGCTGCTGTGGATGGGCTGTGGGCAGCCTTCCAGAACTTCCCACCGTGTTTGGACAGGTTTCGTTTTTGCCAGGCTGCTAATCAGGGCCTTGGTGTGCTTCAGTGCTCGGGGAGCCTGTGTTTCTAAGTTTACATTTATCATCCTGTTAATAGGAACATCCCTGCTGGCCTTGTTGCCGGTCATGTTGCGTTCCCCAGGCCCACCTCTCTGTGACCTTGTCTTCCCAGCTTTGCCCTTAGGGTCTGGGGGCCTTGCTTATTTTGAGAAACACTCCTATTTCTTTTCCCAACTCCGATCAAGGGAAAAGCCATGTTTTGGCTCTTGCTCTCTTGACTTAAATTTGAGTTGGTGTCTTACACTGACTCACCTGCAGGCATTTGTAGTCTGGGAAAGGAAGCAACACATTTGAGGCATGAAGAGTAGGGGTCAGGATAGGGTTTTCATGAGACCCTGCAATCACGTTCTTTAAAAATTGTTATAGGTCCAGAGATATGGATGCATGGAACAGACTGATAGATCTCAGAGGCAGGGGGTTGGGGGAGTGGGAAGAGATTAATCAAAGAACTTATATGCATACTAGAGGCCCAGTGCACAAAATTCATGCACTGGGGCGGAGGGGGGGTCCCCTCAGCACTCTCGCAATCTGGGAGCCCTTGGGGGATGTCCGACTGACGGCTTAGGTCTGCTCCCCAGCCGTGAGCCTGGTTTCTGGCTGAACGGCACTCCCCCTGTGGGAGTGCACTGACCACCAGAGGGCAGCTCCTGCATTAAGCATCTGCCCCCTGGTGGTCAGTGCACATCAAAGCGACCGGTTGTTCTGCCATTCAGTCGATTTGCATATTAGCCTTTTATTATGTAGGATATGCATAACCCATGGACACAGACAATAGTGTGGTGAAGGCCTGGGTTAGGGTGGGGGCTGGGTGGAGGGGGACATCTGTAATACTATCTACAATAAAAATAAATTTAAAAACTTTGCCTATTCAGGTTGAGGAGCTAGGCTACAGCTATAATATTCAGAATTCCTGAAATGATCTGTGGTAAAATCTAGTTAAGTAAAAGTTATGTAATTCAAGGATAACATTGTTACCTTCAGCCTTATATAATACTGTAACTTGCTTACATCCATCTCTGTTTTTGGGTCAAAATACTTAATTATCTTTCCATTGGAAATAACTGGCAATGAAGAAAAGTTTTGTTAGCTGTTACAGTGTCAGACGAGGAACAAGACTGTGTTAATCTTGCAATGCACTGTTTGCTGGCGCTATTTTTGCACAGTGAAGCTATAGCCTTACAGGAAAACGAGAAAGTTTAATAATGAAACATTCATCTTCTTCATGAAAATACAATGCCTGTTCCACTGACTGTGGAGGCCTAAGGAGACCCTTGTACAAACAGGAGGAATAGGGCTGCTGTGAAAAGTAATTAAGAAACAGGTATGAAGCATGTTAGACAGTTGGCCAGTTGGGAGGTAGGTGAGGGGCGGGGCTGATCCCTGGGATGCTGGATGATGAGCTTGGGGAGCGGACCGCGTGGCCTTTCCAGGGATGTTTTCCCAGCATTCCCGTGACTGCCTGGTGCCCACTTTCCTCTGGTGTATTTTGTCCCCTTCTTGTGTTAGGTCCTCAATGTTGCCATCTTTTTATTTCCCTGTGTCACTCCTATTTCTTAGCTTTGACTTTTGAATGGTTTTGAGATTTTTCTTTTGAGGAGGATGCTTTTTCACAGCTTCTTTTAATTTTTTTTTTTAAAAAAGCCAATGTCACACACAGCCTAAATGCTAAATAAAACCGTATTTTTATTTTCATGTTATTTTTTTTTAGCTATTCAGTAAGTATTCTGATACTGGAAATATGATCTCTTGCCAATTGAGAATATGATTGCTTCGGGAAGAAATAGGTTTATGGTGAAATGATCCGAAGTCCCCTAATTGCTGTGTTTAGGTTGTAGATAAGTACCTGGTGGTTTCATTTACACATATTTCAGTGGCTGCATTATTGGAGTCCGGTCCACAGTCCCTTTAAATTGCACTTAATGATGGCACTTACGCTTTTGTGTTAAGTTGGAAATAATGTGGAAACCCAGATTCCGTGGTTATTGCAGCAGAAAGCCTACGTCCTCTGCTGGCTACTGGGGATCGCTTAAGAGGGTTTTCTCACTCTACAGAAAGCTGTTCCCTGTCCGGTTAATTTTTATGATAAACCAGTTTTGCGGAATCTACGGATGGCATGTGGAGGCTGAGGTTTGAGATGGGGCCTTCGCTGTGAGTGCAGGCACAGTGTGTCTGCTTGGCGATAAGGCGAGGGGGCCTTTCTGGGACGGGTGGCCTGCGCCCGCGCCCGGAAGGCCCGTGGAGTGCGGTGGCTTTTGTTCAGTATGCTCCATGGATATAGTGGCGTCATGAGGGGTTCCATGTCGCTAAGGAAGGAAACGGGCAAGTGGGAGACTAGTTTCAGATGAGCTTCTGTGCCATCAAACCTGAGCAGGTGGCGGGAGGAGGGGCCTTTGCAGGGCAGGGCCTCACGTGGCAGAGAGGGGCCGGCATCGCCAGGAAACTTGCTTCCAGGGGCCCGCCGAGTGGAACTAGGGTTTTACACCACCTGAAGGCTCATTTAAACACAGCCTTCGTTTCAGGAGTGCAGCCACAACCAGGTGTGCCTCCTATTTAAGCACAGTTTTCTCAGGCGCGATGTTGGCAACCGAACGCCGTACGAGAAGAATGAGGGTGCTGATGAAAACGATCCCTCTCCCCAGGATGGCGGCAGTGCCCGGGGTAACTGATTAGAGGACATTTTCTCGGAGGAGGCGGCGTCCGGTGCTTTTTAGCGTGGTCGCTTCAAACATTCACGGCATGAAGAAAGGACCGGACCATCCCAGTAATTATTGGGCAACGTGTATGGAAAAGGACATGTGTCCGCGGGAGCAGAACGGGGACGCCACAGGACTCTGACCCTCTCGTGTGTATGACGTGGCGGGGACGTGTACTGTTCAGGCCTTCGTTCTGGGCGGTTTCTCAGTATTCGGGGATGGTTAGACGCTTGGAAGTGTTTTACTGTCACGAGGGACAGGTGCTCTTCACCAGGCAGCCGGGCAGGACTTCGCGGGGATGCTGAGCCTCTCAAAGTGGCGGCCACCTGCTTGCACGGTCGCTTTTGTTTTTGCCCTTGGATGGGGCAGAACCTCACACCTCAGATCAGCCCCCCAACCCCCCGACGTTCTTGGAGAAAGTCTCAGCAGGAAGCCACTCGTCCGGACTTGGGTGTGGGAGCCGGGGGTGCCTTGGGCCGCAGTAGGATCGTGGAAACTCTGCGTGAAGGGGCAGCAGCCTTTGTCCCTCTCGTGTTTAACGTGCTCCTGTGCGCAGTTCCAGCTTCTTTGTTTCCCTTTTAAACTAGTTGTTTCATAAAAGCAAAGTCTTGCCCGGCCAGTGTGGCTCAGTGGTTAAACGTGGACCTATGAACCGGGAGGTCAGGGTTCGATTTCTGGTCGGGGCACATGCCCGGGTTGTGGCCTCGATCCCCAGTGGGGGGCGTGCAGGAGGCAGCCGATCAACAATTCTCTCTCATCACTGATGTTTCTATCTCATTCTGTCTCTCCCTTTCTCTCCGAAATTAATAAAAATATATTAAAAAAATAAAAGCAAAGTCTTTTCTCTTTTTGAAACTTAACATCTCAAGCCTAAAAGGCGACTTTGTATCTATTCGTAGTGGGAGCGCTTTTCTCTGTGTTAGTATCTGCAGGCGCCAAGGAGAAACGATAGGAAATGGATAGAAATGCAGGATGCTGGGCACAGAGAGGACCTTAGGAATGGCAGCCAGTGCCTTTCTGTTTATGGATGAGGTTACGGATGAGGAAACTGAGGCCCAGAGTGAGCCGGTCAGACAGGCAGCTGGATCTGGGCCACCTTGGCCCCTGACCGTCACCGCTGACTCTCACCGTTGGGCTCTGTCCTGGGGTCACCGTGACCGCAGAGAGAGGCGGTGTGGAGCGGACTGCACATGGGGAAGAGGGGGAGGCTCAGAATTCTGTTATGTAACTTCTGTTAATTTTTAAAAATTTATACCGCCGTCGTGCATGCTGCGTCCTAGCAGGGACGCCGTGGCATTCTTCGACTGGAACGCATCCCCAGTGTTGATCTGCTGGCGTCCCCGGCTATGGACGGAGGCCCGTGCGTGCAGGGCCCCGGGAGCCGCAGGGAGAACATGTCTGGGCTTTCACTCGGTCATGTTGCTGCTTTTGGTCTAAGAACCACAGGTGGACAGAAGCCTGTTTTCCAATTTGCACCTGTCCTGTCCTTTTTTTTGAGTCTAAATCCTCCAGTGTCTAAGCCTATGTGTCCCGACCGTTGAACACATTTGACTTTACTGCTTCAGCAAGCCCAGGCTCACGTGGTCAAAGCCAGCTCGCTGACTCCCTGAAACAGGGATGCCCTCAGGCTCGCCGAGATGGGAGCTGTCAGCGCTTTTCTCCTGTGTGAAGGAAAGCGCTTACTGTGGGCGAGCGAAAGTCAGGGGTGTCTAAGTTCAGATCTCAGGAAGCTGTCAGAAGCAGGCCGTGTCCGTCCTGGCCTGCGATGGCTACTTACCACCTTCGGTGAAATAGGCTGATCGCGGCTCGAGTGGGGAAATCCTTCCCCCGGGACTTGGTTCTGCCGAGAGCTGGGGAGAGAGTGCGCTGAGGAGGTGGGCTTGTTGCTGGGACGGGAAGAGGCAGGCCTCACCCCATAGCATCTGTATACCAGCGGGACTTCCTAGGGTGACCTCTCCTTCCTCTGTAAATGTCAGAAACCAGCCCTAACCGGTTTGGCTCAGTGGATAGAGTGTGGGCCTGCAGACTGGGGGGTCCCAGGTTCAATTCCGGTCAAGGGCATGTACCTTGCTTGCGGGTGCATCCCCAGTAGGGGGTGTGCAGGAGGCAGCTGATCGATGTTTCTCTCTCATCGGTGTTTCTAACTCTCTATCCCTTTCCCTTCCTCTCCGTAAAATATCAATAAAATATATATATTTTTAAAAATGTCAGAAACCAACAGAAGTTCAAAGAAGAAAGTAGTCACCCTCTGCATCCGGAATTCCCAGCATCCGGGAATAGCCGTTTGATAAGCCTGCTTTTTCCCAGTCTCTCTCTAAACTTGAATAACTATACAAGTGATAGTAGTCACCCTCTGCATCCGGAATTCCCAGCATCCGGAATTCACCGCTCTTAGCCGTTTGATAAGCCTGCTTTTTCCTAGTCTCTCTCTAAACTTGAATAACCATACAACTGACATCAGGTGTTTGTTGAAGGATTAAAACAGTAATACAAGTGATATTGTTTTACTTACTTTTATATGTACATATACATTTATATAGAAAATGTAGAAAGTGGTGTTTAGGAAGAGTTTTTAAATGATGGAGAGTGGTTTGTCTCTCATTTAATGCTGCAGGGCAATTATAGGGCCTCCACAGCACTGGGGACTTGGGACCCCTTTATTCTGTAGCTCTGCCATATGTATTTTAAAAAAACATATTTTTATTGATTTCAGACAGGAACGGGGAGGGAGAGATAGAAACATCAATGATGAGAGAGAATCATTGATCGGCTGCCTCCTGCACACCCCCACTGGCGATCGAGCCCACAACCTGGGCATATGCCCTGACCAGGAATTGAACCAGGACCTCCTGATTCAAGGTTGATACTCAACCACTGAGCCATACTGGCCGGGCTGCCACCTTTAACTTGAGAAGGCCACTCTTGCTCCTATCACCACCTCGGTATCACAGGTATCATGAAATGAGCAACAGGAAAGGGAGGGCACGCTCCTTGTAAGGGTGCCATGTGGGAGTATGTCACTTCTGCTCATACCCCATTCATTAAACCTGGTCACATGGTCACACATAGCTGCAAGGGAGGCTGAGCAGCCACTGAAGTGTCTCATTGAAACTTCTATTATGTGGAAGAGAACAGGTGAGGGTACAAGGAGCACCTCATCGGAACCCTCAGCCACAGGAAAGGGTTTGCTTTTTTCCCCCGTACCCGTTGCTTTGTGAGGAAACATTTTCCACGGAAGTTATTAAGTGGACTTGAGCTACTGAAAAGAGTTACCCAGAGTGAACACGTTTCCATCTGGGATTTTGAGTCACGTTTATTCCAGTGGTTACAGGGACGTGTGTGAAATATATTGAGATGAGGTGGCTTCTCCTTAAACTCTTATTTTTTTCTGGTGCTGCTTTTTGCGTCTTTCTTTTCCACCGTTTTTGATATTTGTTTGATACTTAGTTTCATACTTGTTTTTCTCTGTGTTGGCAGGTATGGCGCCGGCTCAAGGCTGGGCGAGACGGTACTTCAAGGCCTTCTGTAAAGGCTTCTTCGTGGCGGTGCCGGTGGCCGTGACCTTCCTCGACCGGGTGGCCTGCGTGGCGCGAGTGGAGGGAGCATCCATGCAGGTGACAGTGAATGCGCCTTCATTCTCACAGCACACGCGTCACTCTCTCTCAAGCACTGGAGACGCGGTTTCTCTGTGTCACTTCTGTGCTGGGACCTGAAAGGCTATAGAAAGACCTTGAGGTTTAACTTTCCTGACTTTTTAATAAGGTTTTTCCAATGTAATTCACAATCAGAGGAGAGGCGAAGAAAAATAATTACTGGATTGTTATCTGTATCTGTCTACTTCTCTATATATCTTTTTAGGAATTGTAAATGGAGATTCTAAATAAGTTTTTTTTTTATCCTCCCCCCTGGATAGTTTATTGATTTGAGACAAAGAAAGAGAGAGAAAGAGAGAGAGGGAGAGAGAGAGAGGGAGAGAGAAAGAAAAACATAGGTCGGCTCCTAGGTATGTGCCATGACTGGGACTCAAACCCACAACCTTTTGGTGCACGGGAGGAGGATGCTCCATCCAACTGAGCCACCCGGCCAGGGCGTAAATGGGGGTTCTAAAGAAATGTTACTGAATGACGTCGTATTTTGTGAATCTGCTTGGGATTTTAAGCCATTTTAGTTCTCTATATTTGAATCTATACCTAAATATCTTTTTAAGACCAAATTATTAGTGCGGATGCAGGCTGGGTTTGGGCCAGAGTCAGCACTCTGTTGAGCTGTACACCCAGTAGGTAGAAGGTCCCAGCCCAGAGCCCTGGTCCCAGGTCGTAGAGGGTTCTTTCGGTGCCGGCCACACTTCAGTTACCAGCAAGGAGTGGAGACCTCCGACGGTTAATGCCGGCGTCTCCTGGGCTGACTTAGAGGAACCATGACCGTCCTTGGGTGCTGTCTGGGGCCCCGCGGTCATGCAGGGAAGGAGCCTTTGCGTTTGTAATGGGGTTTGTTGCTTCTGTGGCTGGATGCTGGCCTGGTGTAAGTTCATGCACTATGCCAGCGGTTCTCAACCTGTGGGTCGCGACCCCTTTGGCGGTCGAACGACCCTTTCACAGGGGTCACCTAAGACCATCCTGCATATCAGATATTTACATGACGATTCATAACAGTAGCAACATGACAGTTATGAAGTAGCAACGAAAATAATTTTATGGGTGGGTCCCAACATGAGGAACTGTATGTAAAGGGCCAGAAGGTTGAGAACCACTGGAGAGCGTTGGCCTGTGGACTGAAGGGGCCCAGGTTGGACTCCAGTCCAGGGCACATGCCTGGGTTGCAGATTCCATCCCCAGCGGGGGGCGTGCAGGAGGCAGCCGATCCATGATTCTCTCTCATGATTGATGTTTCTAGCTCTCTCTCCCTTCCCCTCTGAAATCAATTTAAAAGAAAAAGAAAAAGAAGGGACACAGCCTGCGGGCCTGAGGCAGGTGCCGCCCCTCTTCTCCAGGAGGCTCACCTCCCGCCCCGGAAGTGGTTCTTCTGGAAGTCAGGAGGCTGAGGGCCTGTGGGGGGCTCAGGCAGGTGCCCCCTCTCTTCTCCGGGAGATTCACCTCCTGCCCCGGAAGTGGTTCTGCCGGAAGTCAGGGCGTGGAGGGTCTGTTCGGGGGCTCAGGCAGGTGCTGCCCCTCTTCTCCAGGAGGCTCACCTCCCGCCCCGGAAGTGGTTCTTCCGGAAGTCAGCGCGGAGGGTTTGTGCGGGGAGGTTCAGGGCAGCAGCCCCGAAGGGCCTGGGTCCGGTTCCGCTCCGAGGCCAGGGCCTTCCACGGCGGCCTGAGCGTCAGCCCACCATCCCGGGGGCTCCTGTCCGGGGAGCAGGCGCCACGGCTGGGTTTGCAGCTGTAAGAAGCTCGGGGCCTGCGCTCCTTCGCCCCCAACTCGCGGTGGAAACAAGCCCAGAGGGAGGTGGGTGCCGGCCGCAGAGGCGGGGGTGCCGGGCCTCCACCTGGTGGGGTCACGGTGCCGCCTTCGGGGCTCGTGGGTGATGGGCGACAGGAGTGAAGGTGGAAACAGTGGGGTGGCGGCTGGTCTGGGAGGTGGTGCTGGAGGTGGAGACGCTGGCGGGGTCGGAGGCGGAAGAAGGGCGTCCCTGGGTCTGCTCCGTCCAAACACTTTGAAGCCGGAGACGGACCCGGGGCGCCGGGCGCACGAGGCTCCACTGACCTCCTTTGCTGCAGTTTTCCAAGCCGCCTGCCCGGGTGGCGGTCCTGGTGACCTGGTCACTTACCCGTCAGTTACCGCTTAGCTCCTCTCGGACCCTCATGGTGCCCTGTCCAGCCGCGGTTCCTGGAGGCGGGCGGCGGGGGTACATTCAGGTGAAGAGAGTTAGAGACTAGTGAGGACTCCTCCAGCCCTGGCTCGTTTGGCCCAGAGGATAGAGCGTCTGCCTGCGGGCCAAGGGGACCCGGGTTCGATTCCGGTCAAGGGCATGTGCCTGGGTTGCAGGCTCCTTCCTGGCTCGAGCCCTGGTTGGTGCTCATGCAGGAGGCAACCGATCGATGTGTTTCTCTCACATCCATGTTACTCTGTCTTTCCCTCTCTCTTCCACTCTCCCTGACAGGTGAGGATTAAAAAAAATAAA
>NW_005367809.1:3261350-3269609 GCF_000412655.1 Myotis brandtii | reverse complement strand
TGTTCCATGTTTCTGTCTTTGTATTTATTGGTTCATCAGTTTATTTTGTTCATTAGATTCCACATATGAGTGAGATCATGCTGTATTTGTCTTTCTCTGACTGGCTTACTTCACTTAGCATAATACTCTCTAGGTCCCTCCATGCTGCCTCAAAAGGTGAGAGATTCTTCTTTTTCACAGCTGCATAGTATTCCCTGGTGTAAATGAACCACAGCTTTTTTTTATCCACTTCATCTATGGATTGGCACTTGGGCTGTTTCTAGATCTTACCTATTGTAAACTGTACTGCTATGAACACAGGGGTGCATATGTTCTTTCTGATGGGTGTTTCTGGTTTTTTGGGGTATATTCCTAGAAGTGGGATCACTGGGTCAAATGGGAGTTCCATATTTAATTTTTTGAGTAAACTCCATACCATTTTCCACAGTGGCTGCACCAGTCTGCGTTCCCACCAGCAGTGTACGAGGGTTCCCTTTTCTACATCCTCGCCAGCATTTGTCATTTGTTGATTTGTTGATGCCATTCTGACAGGTGTGAGGTGATGACTCATTGTCATTTTAATTTGCATCTCTCAGATGATCAGTGACTTTGAGCATGTTTTTTGTCTCTTGGCCTTCTGTATGTCCACTTTGGAGAAGTGTCTATTTAGGTCCTTTGCCCATTTTTTAATTGGATTGTTTGTCTTCCTTTTGTTAAGTTGTATGAGTTCCTTATACATTTTGGAGATTAACCCTTTATCCGATGTATCATTGCCAAATATGTTCTCCTTTACAGTGGGCTTCCTTAAAAAAATAGTAAAAATAAAAAAGAAAGTAAAAATATTGGCCCAGCCAGAATTGCTCAGTGGTTGCTCCTATGAACCAGGAGATCACAGTTGGATTCCCGGTCAGGGCACATGCCTGGGTTGCAGGCTCGATCCCCAATGTGGGGCGTGCAGGAGGCAGCCAATCAATGATTCTCTCTCATCATTGATGTTTCTATCTCTCCCTCTCCCTTCCTCGCTCTGAAATCAATAAAAATATATTCAAAAAGAAAGAAAGTAAGAACAGTGCACTGCAGGGGACACGGAGGAGGGGTTTCCGGTGCACGGCTCTCTTCCTCCATGCTGCTTGCATTTAGCACGGAGTGGGGTTCACATGCCTGCCTCTCTGGTTTTAAATCCCTGGCAGTCTCGCCTTGGGCCCCATCCTGAGGGAAGGCTAGGCTTTCTTGGTGGAACTTTTGAGTTCGAATCTTCCTATGAGATGAAAACTGCCTTGTCCCCCAGCACGCAGGTCCGTTTTGGGTTCCTGGGGTCTCTTTGGATCCATCCCTTTGGTACCCGACAGTCACGTTAATAGTGATTTTCTCCTGTTTCCGTCGTGGTGCCTGGCCACACCACCATCGCTAGCTATCCCAAGGTGGACTTTCCCAGAACACACGGCCTGCTGGCCTAGGAGCCGATATTCCAGAGGGCCCCATGGCCATCGGTGTGCCCCAGTCTTCACGTGTTTAGCCCCAGTTTACCCACTGACCACCCGTCGTCGTGGCTGCCGTGAAGAGGACAGTTCCTACATTCACTAAACAGCGTGAGGAATGGATCGCCTTAGGAAGAAAGTGTTACGTGGAGTCGTCCTTGAATGTCAGCCTGATTTCTTCCCGTATTCCTGGACCTCACTCCCAAGAATTCACATTTGTTACCTTGCGGTTTGTTTGATGGCTTATGTAGAGTTTTCTTGGCTGTGGTTACAGACGAGCGGCTTGAATTGCCTTAGACAGACGGGAGATAAATCGGGAAGTTTATTCTGTACCAGGAGGACGGTGGGAGGGTGGCCGCCATCAGGGGAGGTGGAGCCAGGGCCCGAGTGCTGCCCACGGCCTGGTCCTCTCTGCTCCCACTGGCTGCTCTGTCTGCATCTTGGCTGCGTCCCTCAGACCGGCCTCCTTCCCCACGCAGGCGCAGGGCTGCTGGCAGCTGCCAGGCCTCCAGGTGCCCAGTGCCACCACCGCCCGGGAGGGCTCTGCTCGTGTCTGCACTTCCCTTTGAGACATCTTGGGGAGGGCCTGGGATCATTCAGCTCAGGTCCTGCACTCTGACCCGTGCGAAGACAGGTCAGCTCTGGCCAGCAGGCGAGGGCGCCGTGAGGGGCCTGGCACGGGCAGGTGTGCGCTCCTCACCCAGGCCGGGCTGAGTGAGAGGTCGGCAGCATCTGTTTGAATCACATTGTTTCACGGGTTTCCAGGGTGACCCAGGGGTGACCTTTCTCAGAGGAAGGGTTGGGTGCCATTTTCAGAATAAAAGGATAGGCTATGCGGGGAAGAAAGGGAAAAATGTGTATTTACCATGGTCGTGACTATACTTCAGGGATTTTAGACTGCTTCTAAGGATACTAGATAATTTATTTACATTTCAGGGGATATCACTGAGCCTTACTTAAAACTAGGAGGAGAAATTGCCCGGGTGAGGTGTGGCTAATGATGAATGCAGCATGGTGGGGGGAACAGGAGGAGCGACTGCAGGGGTGAGGTGTGGCTAATGATGAAGGGAGCATGGTGGGGGGAACAGGAGGAGCGACTGCAGGGGTGAGGTGTGGCTAATGATGAAGGGAGCATGGTGGGGGGAACAGGAGGAGCGACTGCAGGGGTGAGGTGTGGCTAATGATGAAGGGAGCATGGTGGGGGGAACAGGAGGAGCGACTGCAGGGGTGAGGTGTGGCTAATGATGAAGGGAGCATGGTGGGGGGAACAGGAGGAGCGACTGCAGGGGTGAGGTGTGGCTAATGATGAAGGGAGCATGGTGGGGGGAACAGGAGGAGCGACTGCAGGGGTGAGGTGTGGCTAATGATGAAGGGAGCATGGTGGGGGGAACAGGAGGAGCGACTGCAGGGGTGAGGTGTGGCTAATGATGAAGGGAGCATGGTGGGGGGAACAGGAGGAGCGACTGCAGGGGTGAGGTGTGGCTAATGATGAAGGGAGCATGGTGGGGGGAACAGGAGGAGCGACTGCAGGGGTGAGGTGTGGTTAATGATGAATGCAGCATGCTTGGGGACATCTTTTCTGCGCAGCTTTGATGAGCGGAACATGCTGTAGACTCTGGGGTTCCACAGAATGTTGGAAAGAAGTCCCATCTTCTCATTTATCTAATGATGCGCGTACTAGACGAGCTGGCAGGGCGTGGAGGTCTCTGGAAGCCCTGCACCCACAGGGCACGTGTCCGCCTCTGTGGCGGTGGAGGCCTGCCATTCCTGCAGTGTGTGGGGCTGGTGGGTCTGCTCTGTGGGCAGGAGCGTGCTGCCTGCCCGGGCGTCTTCTCTCCGCGGGATGAAAGTATGAAAGGAGGGCAGGAAGCAGGAAGCAAGGAAAAGGATGCCGCAGAGACAGATGGAGAGGAAAGGAAGGAAGGGAGATGAGTTGGGTGATGGAGGAGACACCGGGAGGGGTGGCAGGAGAGTGGCCCAGAGCCTGGTGAGGAGGGGACAGGACAGGGAGGGCTCCGGTGGAGGGTCCCCGCGGCGGGGCCTCCCTTGGCCGGTGACAGGTCTGTGCGGAGCTCCGCGAGGTCCCGCACGCAGCCACGCTCGCCTCCGCCTCACTGCCCACGGTCCTTTCTGTGGCTCAGGCTTCCAGGATCGATTTACAGCTCATGAGGGTCTGCTAGACCGATCGCGTGGGGCAGTTGCAGCTCGATGAAGGAAAGTCAGACATGAAAACAAAGTCTTTGAGGCTGCAATTCATTGGGAAATAGGAGTTTGTAAAACATTTGCTTTTTAAAAACACAGCAGTGTGGGCAGGCCTCTGGGTGGACGAGCGACGCCCTGGGCCACGCTCTGCCCCAGGGTGGCGGCAGGAATTGCTGGTGAATGACCATCCCCACAGCCCTTCCCCTCAGGGCGCCTGATGCCTCCTACTAGCTTCCAAAGGCCACTGTGCAAGGGTCTTCTTCTTTCTTACAGTAGAACAGTGGTTCTCAACCTTCCTAATGCCGCGACCCTTTAATACAGTTCCTCATGTTGTGGTGACCCCCAACCATAAAATTATTTTCGTTGCTACTTCATAACTGTAATTTTGCTACTATTATGAATCGTCATGTAAATATCTGATATGCAGGATGTATTTTCATTGTTACAAATTGAACATAATTAAAGCATAGTGATTAATCACAAAAACAATATGTGATTATATATGTGTTTCCGATGGTCTTAGGCAACCCCTGTGAAAGGGTCGTTCGACCCCCAAAGGAGTCGCGACCCACAGGTTGAGAACCGCTGCAGTAGAAGAGGCGCCACATCACTCAGCCTTAGTGTCACTCAGGAAATGGAGCGGATAGCGCACACGGTGGCAACTCCAGCGAGAAGGGGAGCCGGTGGGATGCAGTTATTCACCTGGGCAGCTCTCGGCCACAGAGGCTGTAGGAGTGAGCAGGAGGCTGCGAATGGCTTTTGGACTCGCCCCGGCCTTGGGACTTGATTTGAGTGAGTGCCCGCAGCAGGGTCCCTTCGACGTCGGCCATCACCATCTCACACTTCACAGTCAGGAAAAGAACTGGCAGGAAGCACATCGCCCTGTTTTTGCTGCGTTGCTACATCGTTCTATGCAGTGCACCACCTTCCCCTTTCATTGTGCACAGCCAGAGGGGGCTCTGCTGGGAAACACCACTGCGCAGTCCTGCCTCTCGCCCCGACTGCAGAGAAGGAGGCCTGCAGAGTGTGTGAGGAAATTAGAGAACGGGAGGGGAGACAGGGTTTCCTCAGCACCCAGGTCTTTATTCATCACCAACGCGCGTTCCTCGGTTCCCCACCGCCTTGCCTTTCCGAGACCTGCAGGTGATCCCAGAGAAACCCGTCGCAGTAACCCTCCCAGGCTCCTACCTGGCTCTCTAGTCATTCTCTCATTTCCCGCTGAGTTTAAAATGAAATGTGCTGTCAGGGAAGCAAACAAAGAGGCTCGCGCTCTCTTTCTCTGCCACGTTTATTTATTGTATTCTATTAAAAAATTGAATCCTCCTGTGGGCTTAATATTCAACGGTTATTATGGACCATAACTGTCATTTTCAATTCTGAGGCGCTCGATGCAAATAGACTCTCTAGAAAAGAGATGTATTGTGTTTTAAGCGCCAGAACTGCACGAGAAATCGGGGAGGGCTCTGCTACCTGCCGGGCTTGGACTTCCAAGGTGCCAGGAGCACAGGTGGGCACACACCGCGGTCTCAGATGCTGGGCTCCGTGCCCCGTCGCCTCCGGGGCTGGGCTGACTTTGCAGGCAGCTGCGAGGCAATGCTGACACTTCATCGGCTTCCCCAGGTGCTCTCCTCCCAAATTACCTTTGGCTCAAAAGTCTCACCTGAGGCGTTTGCCCATTAGGATGTTGCCTGTTTTATGTCATTCTGCAGCCTGTCGTTAATAGAGGATTCAGATAGATCCTTTTGTGTGAAAGCCCAATCCCATGTGGCTCAGGGTTCAGGATCTGGAGAAGGGCCGCACGCAAATGAAAGAGACGAGACAAGAAATAATAATTTGGAAATATTGGGGGCCAGACCGGCAAGCCCAGTGCAAGAGAAAAGACTTCCCCTGGTGCCCAGGCCTTGCCAAACTTTTATTCAATTTTGGATACGCATCTAGCTCTTAGGCAGGTAATTGCGGTAACAGACAGACTATCTTAAAGGTCAGTAAATATTAGAAAGATTTACTCTGAAATTATTTGGTCAGGAAATAGCTTGAGCCCCCATTGTCTGGACTAGACAGTCGGTGCATAGCTCTGGCCCTTGCCAGGGCTCAAGGTTCACCAGCGTTCCGGGAGCCTTGTTTACACTTCTCTGCTAGTGAAGACAATGGGCGGCTTCCCACACTTTTGTATTTAGAGCAACTGGCATATGTGATGCCGAGATCGTGGGTGAGTGATCACTGCAACGTCCTGTGACTGCAGCTGCCCAGTGACCTCAGACTGGAGTCGCTGACTAACCAACCGCCTAGCGGAGCACAGCCTGCAGTGCAGAATCAGGAGCGATACATGTGTTGGGCTTTTGTGTTGGGGTGCGGAGTTAGTGTTGCTTGAGTTTGTTCTGTAGCAGTGGGTAAGTAACTGGCATATGTTTCTCCCAGTCAGGAGGACACATCAGAGAGAAGGGGGGTTTCCTCTGGGCGCTGGAGAAGGACTCCCCGTGAACAGAAAGCCCTGTTCGGTTTGATGAGGAAGTTAAGGCTTTGACAGTGTATACATGCATCCATGCAGCTTGTATTGCAAACAGCAATCTGTCTTGTTCTTATGTAGAAATGTTTGTTTATATAATGTTTACATGTCATGAATTATACAGGATGAATTAGGAGGATATGCGGTGTTGTCTCTTTCATTGCCACAGTGCTTTCCCTACACAGTTGAGCCCTTTAATTCTGAGAGCTTGGTTCATGTCCTTCGGGGTCCCATGGTTACCATGTCTATCGATACATATTGGTACTGCTACAACGGGGCTGTTTTTTTCTTCCACGTGATGCAGCATCAAAGTCAATAATGAGGAGACATTGCACGAGTGGCATTAAGCAATGGCAGTGTTGGGGAATGTGGCCTCGTTGAGTTGTGCACATCTGGAGAAATCATCCGGACAGCCTCCTAAAAGCCTTTTTATTTGATGAACCACTTCCTTTCTGTTGCTACACATCTCACCATGGACTTTTTAAAAAATATATATTTTTATTGATTCCAGAGAGGAAGGGAGAAGGAGAAAGAAATAGAAACATCAATGATGAGAGAGAATCATGGATCGGCTGCCTCCTGCACGCCCCCTACTGGGGATTGAGCCCACAATCCGGGCCTGTGCCCTGACCGGAATCTAACCTTGACCTCCTGGTTCATAGGCCACGTGGGCCAGGCTCACTGTGAACTTTTCTCCCAGTCAGGAGGACACATCAGAGAGAAGGGGGGTTTCCTCTGGGCGCTGGAGAAGGACTCCCCGTGAACAGAAAGCCCTGTTCGGTTTGATGAGGAAGTTAAGGCTTTGACAGTGTATACATGCATCCATGCAGCTTGTACTGCAAACAGCAATCTGTCTTGTTCTTATGTAGAAATGTTTGTTTATATAATGTTTACATGTCATGAATTATACAGGATCTGTTTCTGGTCATGATTAATGTGAACTATTAACTTGAGCAGCTATTTCACTATCTGTGTTGTTAGCAAGAAAGCACCACACACGTGTTTAACGGCAGTGCTCGACCGCCGTCGCACTGAGCCAGGAAGTGTGTAGGTTTTAGCCTTCCAGTCGAGCGATCTCAATTAAAGGGCTGCTTAGCCATGAAAGACCTTGCCCAGGAAGAAGGCAGACTTGGAATACATTTGTCATAACAGGATCTAAAAGTAAGATGCTTTTCCCCTTTAAAAAACAACAGCAAGTGCTTTGTTTTTACTCTAAAGCAGTGGTTCTCAACCTTCTGGCCCTTTAAATACAGTTCCTCATGTTGTGACCCAACCATAAAATTATTTTCGTTGCTACTTCATAACTGTAATGTTGCTACTGTTATGAATCGTCATGTAAATATCTGATATGCAGGATGGTCTTAGGCGACCCCTGTGAAAGGGGCATTCCACCGCCAAAGGGGTCGCGACCCACAGGTTGAGAACCGCTGCTCTAAAGCATTGTGTATTGATTGGAAAATCTAGAAAAGTACACAAAATAAAAGCAATCTTGATCACCTTCCAGAATTAGTTATTTTAAAGATATTATAATATAGTTCAAATAAAAAGTATTGAACGATCCCTGTGTTCCAGATACCATAGAACAATATTCACTTTAAATATAACAACTTACTGTCCCACAGCCCTGTGGTGAGGGTGCTGTTACTGAGCCATGTCTCAGATGAAGAAGTGGAGCCCAAGCATTAATTTGTTGACGACTCTGCAGATTTAAGCCAAGGTTTTCGACGTCAAAGTTTGCATTTTGAAACCATTATCAAGTCTTCTCATCCTTTTCTGCTCAATATTCTTCCCTCCTTTAGCTTTTTCCTTCTCCAAATTGGATCACAGCAATTATTTTTTTATTGCTCACATTTTAACCTGATTTATTTTGAGAAACATATCCACTTATCCTTAAATATTTTCTGCAATGTGGTTTTCTCCTGAAAATGTTTCTTTTTAAATCTTTATTGTTGAAAGTATTTCATTTGTCCTCCTCCTTCCCCCATTGACCCTCCTCTCCAGCCTGCCCCTGCCCAGGCCCTCCCCACCCTCCTGTCTGTGTCCGTGGGTTATGCATATATGCATACAAGTTGTTTGGTTAATTTCTTCTCAGCC
>NW_005367809.1:3251662-3258519 GCF_000412655.1 Myotis brandtii | reverse complement strand
AGGGGTGGGGGGAGCTACAGGAGAGCAGCAGCGAGCTGGCAAGCTACTGGTGCACGGATTTGTGCACAGGGCTACTAGTGCTTACATAACTGGCTTGCTGCAAAGATTCAGTCGTTGACTTAGTTACTGAGCACTTGCTATTTCCCAGGCACGGTTCTAGACTCACAGAAGTGAGCATAACAAAGCCCTCATCCTTGTGGGGCACTTGGGCACATACAGACTGTTCTGAAGCTTCACTGTCCAGTACAGTAGCCATGAGCCACTTTTTTCAGTTTATATTGAAATTAATTAAAATTAGAAATAATTAAACATTTAGTTTATCACTTGCACAGGCCACATTTCAAGTGCTCAATTGTTGCTAGTGGCTAGCATATTGGACAGTGCAGGTATTTCCGTCATTGCACAAGGTCCTATTGGATGTCGCTGCTCCAGAGGAAGGAAGAGAGAAAATAAATGGTATAGTTTATGAGAGAGTATAGCACACACCAGCTTGAGAAGGAGTATCTCCCAGGTGTGGAGAAAAAGGGATAATGGGTATGCAGAGAGTCCTCCAAATGAATCAGTGACTTATTATTTTTTAAAATATGTTTTTAATGATTTCAGAGAGGAAGGGAGAGGGAGAGAGCCATAGATACATCAGTGATGAGAGAGAATCATTAATTGGCTGCCTCCTACTGGGGATTGAGCCTGAAACCCGGGCATGTGCCCTCATAGAGGAGAATCAAACAAACCATGACCTTCTGGTTCATAGGTTGATGCTCCACCACTGAGCCACACTGGCCAGACAGTGACTTTTCTTAAGCTGGGTGGTGGGTGTATGAATTTTTATTACATATATTCATACTTTTTATGTAAATATGAAATATTTTACAATTAGAAAATAGTTGAGCAAAGGTCCTGGCTCTTGTACTTCATTCCCCCCAAGCCTCACTCCACAGTCTCAGAATGGACCACAAGGGAGTAGAGTGAGGAGTGTGCTGTGGATAACGATGTGGCAAGAGGAAGTGCTGTTGTCTGTTCCCAGCTTTTCAATCCAGTCCTCCCTCTGAAGAAGGCATTTCCACACATGAAACCCCCTCCCACACTTACCGGTCCCCTGGCACTAATTGATATTCTGCTAATTAGCCTCATTGTCAGCACTAAGTGCCTCTTTCCCTAGGAGACCATTACCTCGTTAACTGTGGAGTGGGTGGAGACAGCAGCTGCCTGGGGCTGGGCCAGGGCTGGGCACGTGGCTTTCTGCTTCACATTGTCTGTTGGTGTATCTTCCCACAACCGCGCCCCCCTCCCCCCATCCCCCAAACATTTGTCCTGGAGTTTCTTGAATGGAGGCCACCAAGTACAGGGAAAAGAGTAGTGAGCTCGGAATTGGAAGAGTTGGCTCTAAGGAGACCAGCAATTTTCAACCTTTTTTAATCTCATGGCACACATAATTACTAAAATTCTGTGGCACACCAAAAAATATATTTTTGCTGATCTGACAAAAATAAGTATATATTTTTTCTTTCTTAAAAAAATTTTATTGTTTAAAGTATTACATATATCTCCTTTCTCTCCATTGACCTCTCCCCAGCCATTCCCACCCCCCAGCACATGCCCTCACCCCCCTGCTGTCTGTGTCCATGGATTATGCTTATATGCATGCATACAAGTCCTTTGATCTCTTACCCCCGCCTTCCCTCTGAGGTTGGACAGTCTGTTCCATGCTTCTATGTCTGGGTCTATTTTGTTCATCAGTTTAGTTTGTTCTTTAGAATGGCTTTTACTACCCATAGATCACGTGGTTTCACCATTGCTAATTTAATCTGTTTCCCATTATTGCTATTTAGGTAGGCTCAACCATTTGCCTATTATAAATGTTATATGATGAACATCTTTGCACATATTTTTTATTATTTCCTTAGGAGAACTTTCTAAATAGGACATTTCCAGCTCTAAGGAGAGCCCATTTTAAAGGCTTTAAGATACATTTAAGCACATTACCTTTTAAATAGTTTATACGGATTTTTATTTGTACAGCAATACATGAGAGTGGCCGTAAACCTCCACAGTACACAGGAAATACAGTTAAAGATGAGGAGGACGAAAAATCAGCAACTCACTGTACTTTCAATTTAAATGAATAGGGTAGATGTCCATTGAACATCTTTATTAACATAGCTCGAAAGGCTTGCTTTTCAAAGAAAAATTAAGAAATTTATTATCTATAAAAATACAACTTATTTTTATGTGAATAAAATTTCATGCAGAAATGTCAAAAGGAGGAAGAAAACCATAAGTCTGTAACTAAGGGGATGAGATTCGAACAAAGTTTATTTATTTTATTTTTTTAAAGAGGGAACATGGGCTTTATTGTGAATTCTTGTTAACTTTGTTGAGTCTGATGATAGTACTGTGACTATGTTAAAGTCATTATTTATTAAAAATACATAATAAAGCTGTAATAAATGAAAGTATTAACATAGAGCTAAAGCCGTAAGGTACAGGAGGTGGGACATGCTGGGTGTGACCTGTTAGAGCCAGCGTTTGGCCTCAAATTCTGCTCCCTCCAGTTTTTCTTTCTGTGTATTTTTAATTGCTGATAGCATTACAGATGTCTCCTCTAATTCCCCTCTACCCAGCCTCTACCCACCCCCTTCCCCGGGTCTTCACCACCTGAATAAAGTTTATTTCCTAAGAAAAGCTCTTAAACCCTCTGAAGAAATGTGATTAGATCCCCACGTGGGTTTTCAAGGGCGAAGAGTCCCCGTGGGAAGTGCAGTGCATAGGAGTTGGAATTGAGGGGACTTTCAAGGGCGAAGGGATGAATGGGTGAGAGTAGGAATGAGCTTTTAAGCTTCAAGGCTGCCTTGGCGAAGGGATCCTTGTTCTCTGCTGCCCTCTAAGCTGGACGCGTGAAGAATCTGTATCTGTTCCAGCTCAGGTGGGACCTGCCCGGGTCTCCCCAGATGGGCAGACGGAGGCTGCAGGCTGTCTGGTCAGTGGGGGTGACCCGGCCAGGACAGAGCCTGGAGTGACTCTGGGAAGATGCGCTCCTAATGGGAACTTGGTGACAAGGCCAGGTGCTCCGTGGGGAGCCCTGGGAGCTGGAGCAGGTGTGAGGAGCCCATTATTCCACACTTATTCTTGAAGAGCCAGATGTACCTGAGACTTAATAAGCATAAATTTCCCACAGTGCTCTGTGGTTTGAATTTCTCCTCCCAGCACTCCAGTGTAATGTGTGCGTGACTAGGTTTTAATCACCTCGCAGGTTGAATAATTTTTGAATTAGGTGGGTGGTCATTGTAAGGGGTCAGGGTTAAGGGGTCAGGGCGATGAGCAGCGTTGACGGAGAGGAGTGCTCCGTTCCCAGCTCAGAGCTACGTGCAGACTGGGTGCAGCCCAGCCCCTCTGATCGAGCTCTCCTGGGGAGGCAAGTTCGAGAACTCCAGAAGCCACGCCAACAGCGGAGACCGAGAACAGCAAGCGAAGGGAGATGGTGTTTTAGGCCATTCTCTCCGCAAGCCTTCAGAAGCGTGGCATCTGATAATGAGAATGTTTCTGTAATCAGAGGATACACTTTTTAAAACTGTACTTCATGCCTCAGGCCAGTTGCTGCAGGCGGGAAGTTTGAAACAAATAGTACTGTTTCAGTTTCTCCTCTTAGTGTAACTCAGAGCCCCCACCCCCACCCCTCCCGGCCACTGCAAGCATTTCTCTAAGATAATGGCTCTTCAAAAGGAGGCTGAGGGCTACTCTCGGTTCCTCACGGCAGCCCTTGGCAACCAGCTCCTTGAAAAGCACACAATTTAAGTGAAACATCTTGGATTGTATCTAGGCAGGGCGGGGGTGCTCTTTATATGTGAAACAGTTGGAAGAATTGCTCCCAAAGAAGTGAGGTTCAAACCAGCTTGCGCCAGTAGACTGTGTAGCAAATTGTAGGCTGTGAACTTTAAATATATATTGATTTCAGAGAGAGGAAGGGAAAGGGAAAGAGAGAGAAACATCAATGATGAGAGAATCGTTGATCGGCTGCCTCCTCCACGCCCCTCACTGGGGATCCAGCCTGCAACTGGGCATGTGCCCTTGACTGGAATTGAACCTGGGACCCTTCAGTCCGCAGGCCGATGCTCTATCCACTGAGCCAAACCGGCTAGGGTGGCTGTGAACTTTTTAATTAAAAAAAGAATAAGAGAAATGATTAATATGAAATTTATAGAGAGTCAAAACTAGTGGAATAATATCACTTACTGATTGATGGCTGGGCTAAATCTTACAAGGTAAAACATCTATTATGTCTCTGTTTTATTCTCTAGGGGAGTTTCATTTTTCTAAACCAAGGCATAAATTCCCCCCAGACTGCCCAATGATTTCAACTTAGACACAGCTGAGAATTTAGGGTACCCCAACAATAATGTTTGTTTGTAGGAGGAATAAGCCTTCAGCAAAATCTGATTGGAGATAGCATGGAGCCCAGCTTTTGTTTGCACTGTTTCAGAAGCAGGCTTCATATCTATTTCTAGCTTTAGCATAACTTATTAATATCTGTTGAAACCTCCTGACTTTCTTAGAGTGAACAATATAATACTAGGTCAGAGCAAAGCATACAGTCACTTTCTTTTTATATAACTTAAATTTTTTCCCCCCAAAAGGAAGAAAATGAAAATCATTTTCTCATCAACTGAAGATCAGAAGTTAGATTTTTAAAAGTTTTATTTATTTATTTACTAGAGTCCTGGTGCTTGACATTTGTGCACTTGGGGGGGGGGTGTCCCTTAGCCCAGCCTGTGCCCTCTCGCAGTCCGGGGGCCCTCAGGGGATGTCCGACTGACAGCTTAGGCCTGCTCCCTGCATGGGAGCCTAAACCATCAGTTGCATATCCTTAGCGCTGCCGCCACCTCTGCTGCACTCTCCAGCTGTGAGCCTGGCTTCTGGCTGAGCGGCGCTCCCCCCTGTGGGAGTGCACTGACCACCAGGCGGCAGCTCCTGCATTGAATGTCTGCCCCCTGGTGGTCAGTGTGTATCGTAGCGACCGGTAGTTCTGCTGTTTGGTCAATTTCCATATTAGCCTTTTATTATGTGAGATTAGAATATATTTGTATTGATTTCAGAGAGGAAGAGAGAGGGATAGAAAGATAGAAACATGAAAAAAAAAGAAACATCAACGATGAGAGAGAATCATTGATCAGCTGCCTCCTGCATGCCCCCCACTGGGGATGGAGCCTGCAACCTGGGCATGTGCCTTGACTGGGAATTGAACCCTGACCTTCTGGTTCATAGGTTGATGCTCAACCGTGTGGGGCGCGGCTACAGTGTCTTGGCCAGGTTCAAGCCTCAGACTAATGAAAGGACAGGGTCCTCTCATTGCCATGTGCAAGTCCCAGCTAGAGGGTGGGGTGGGGCCCTCCCAGCACAATCATAGCCAACGGCTGTGGTTGTAAGCTTGAACCTATGGTCCAAACACGTGGCCCCATGTGCCTTGTGCTAGAGTTCTGGTGCATGTAGTTGAGTGGGGATGAAACTCACGAGAATGCTGTAAACAACTTGATCACGCCCCTACTTTGCCTCTTGGCATCTGCTATAAAGTAAAGACACGGCTTGTGGGTGCTGGCACTGTCTCCTCATCAGGGAGCAGCGTCCCACCGAGACCCAGCTTTCATTCTCTTGTCTGTCTTTTCTCAATCCTTTCACCCCCCCACTCAGGATCACCTTTGGCCGTAACACAACCGAGTTAGGTTTCTGCCCTCAGTGCTGCACAGTGGAAGCAGAGGAGTAGATTTCGAGGACGAAGTCATGGAGAAAAGAGGGCAGAGCCTCTGTCAGCCTGGGTTGTTCTTTGTTGGTAATTCCCGTGATTTTGTCTTTTTCCAATCACTCCTGGGAATCCCTTTGACCACGAGCAGGAACATTCAACTCAGTCTTGCATTTTGAAATACAGGTAGAAACTCCGAGATTCAATACTCCCTGAGCTTTGTAACTTCCAAACTTTATTATGTAAGTGGTTGTAGTTTTGATGTCGTCTCTGGGATCTAGGAAGTAAAGTGTTGACAGCACAACAGGAGAGTCAGGGCTCTGTGCTTGCATTGGTCCCCGAAGTGTATGCTTGTCGATTTAGATGCTTATGACGCCTTTGATTTGAGAAGATTGCTTGCTCTGTTGGAAGCATAAACTGCCATTCCCACACAAGGAAGCAAGATGTACAATTTCTAAGTAATAACATGGTTTACTCATTTTTCTAAAATGGCACCATCCAAATGATGTCTTCTTAATTCTGCCTGTAAGTTTTTCATTTTGAAGTTAGCACATTCTCTTCTCAAAAGTTGGCTTAGAAAACTCAGGAAATGAAGTGCTTTTTCTTTTTGAATTGTGTAATTGAAGTGCAAAGAACTGTAGGTTTATGGTGCTGTAGACTAGTTTTCCAATTCAAGAAAGCTTTCTTCATGATACGTGTTAGTCGTATTCACTTGTTCATATTCATAAGTGAACAGTAAAGAAGACATTCTGTTGTGATTCATTTTATTTCATCATGGATAGTAAGAAAGCCCTGCTCAACTTCATTCCCAGTCCTTAAATGGCCTAACTTGATGCGAAACCAAAGATTTCTGACTAGACGTATCCTGGTTGTGTTTTCATGGAAAGGGCCGTATATGTTGTTTGGATAAGGTACACTGCTGACAGACCATCTTATTTAAGGTGCTTTTCAAGGACCTTTCCTCTTCCAGACTTTACAGTTTATCAGGACTGTTTCCCAGCCACTCTCCTGGGCGCACAGAGATGGGTAAGACGTGATTTCTGCCGCGCTGAGTGAAGGAGTCGTGTGTAGGCGGATTCCCATGAGCAGGTTTTCAGGACTGTCATTGGCCTTCACGCCTTGCTAG
>NW_005367809.1:3198505-3249703 GCF_000412655.1 Myotis brandtii | reverse complement strand
GGAGGAGAGGAAGGGCAAGAGACAACTCTGCTGTTTCCTTTATAAAAATTCAACATGTCTTCCAGGTGCTGACTGATGAGCCATTGGGATATGGGTAGTATTTGCAATTGAGAATATTGATGAGATTTTCTAGGAAAAGAATTCAAAAGACAGAGATGAATGAACTAAAGGTAGAAAATTCTGGGGCAAGAAAGCACCCTTCATAGGACAATGGTTGAAGAAGAGTCATCTAAAACTATGATTTTAGCACTGGACTGCAACTTATTAGGTTATAAAATCAATATAGTGGATGTGAAATTAATACACTTACTTATAGACAGAATTTTAAAAACACAGAGAACAGGAAATATCGGTGTGTAGGTAGTAGAGGTCATTATTGTTTTGTGAAAGAAGTTATGAATAAAAAACAACCCTTTAGCTTTGTGACTGGTTAGCTATGAAGTAAAAATAATAACCATGATTTTAAGCTGGTTGACTGGGAAGATGGTAAATAGAATGTGAAAAAATAAGGAAGAAAACTTTTATTTTTTGGTAGGAAATTGAAAATTTTATTTTTAAAATATATTTTTATTGATTTCAGAGAGAAAGGGAGAGAGCGAAACATCAAAGATGAGAATCATTGATTGGCCGCCTCCTGCACACCCCCTACTAGGGATTGAGCCTGCAACCCAGGGAAATTGAACTGTGACCTCCTGGTTCCTAGGTTGACGCTCAACCATTGAGCCACACTGGCCAGGCGGGAAAATTTTACTCGATTGCATTGAATTTTATTTCACAGTCAAGTGAAACGATTAACAGGGATTACAAACTGAAGATGGAGATGTTTAGGCGTCGCCCGTAAGGGAGTTGTAGAAGCCCTGGGTCTGCCTGAGCTGTCCCAGGATAACTGGTAGGTGTGGACACAGAAAGCCTGGGGAGTCAAACCACACTGGCCAGGCGGGAAAATTTTACTCGATTGCATTGAATTTTATTTCACAGTCAAGTGAAACGATTAACAGGGATTACAAACTGAAGATGGAGATGTTTAGGCGTCGCCCGTAAGGGAGTTGTAGAAGCCCTGGGTCTGCCTGAGCTGTCCCAGGATAACTGGTAGGTGTGGACACAGAAAGCCTGGGGAGTCAAAAACAAGGTCATGATCCCCCCCCCCCCCCGAATTTCCAGTGGTGCCCACATCTGCTTTGTAGAAACTCGACAGCTGATTCCAGGAATCTTTAAGGACAGAGACGGGCACTCTGTCCAGGGACTGGCCGTGGTCTGGTGCCACTGTCTTCCTGGCGTCCATCCTGGTGCTCTGGTTGTGTCATCCTCTCCCGCTGCCACCATTGGTGAAGGGGGAGCCTCGGTTGAGGTTCGGCCCCTTCCCCCACAGAAATGGATGCTCCCCCTCATGACGTCTAAGAGCCCGGAGGAGCCCCTGGTGGACAAGCTCAGCTGGTGTGTCTGTGTCTTCTACTCCCTCCCCTTGTTCCTGGGGCCTCTTCGGGCCCATTTGCGATCATTCTTTTCCAGGTGCCACAGTGCCGCCACCACTGTGGGCTTCGCTCCTCCCTGAGTCTTCTCTTGGGAGGTTGACTCGCTTCTTCCTCCTGCCTCCTCAGCCCTCCCGCAGGCTTTTCACGCCTCTTTCCTGGAGTTCGGAGACATTTGAACACCCACATTTTCCCTTTCCATTTTCTCCTGGTTCCCCCGTGACGAACCCCGATGGCCTTCTGGAAACTCATCGTTCGCAGTTGTGTTAGAGCAGCGCTTTGCTGAAAGCGACTGAGTTAGAGATGTTTTATTGCACTGCACAGAGCTAAGACGTGCAGGAGCCATGGAGATGGAGAAACTCGCATGACGGATGTGTCTCTCTCCCTGTTTGCAGCCCTCGTTGAATCCTGGAGGGAGCCAGTCGTCTGACGTGGTGCTTCTGAACCACTGGAAAGTGAGGAACTTTGAAGTCCAACGTGGTGACATTGTGTCATTGGTGTAAGTAGCCCAGGAACGTACTGTGTGTGTTCATAAATGACAGCCTCCTTGAACTGGGAATCTGCCGCTAATACCATATCGCCAACTATTAAATTAATAGGTACATTTAAAATGTGATGCGTTTTAAAAAATCAATTTTGAAATGTAACAATGCTATATAAAACGGGTTTTCTTTTACATTTAAAATGTATCCACTGGTTGACCTACTTGGATTTGGTAAAATGCGTTTAATGAAGTGTTGATTGGAAGTTATTTTATTGAAGACTTAGAGTGTATATGTTTGGAATTAGTTCGAATTATTTAGAAATTTTGCATCTTGGAGGCAACCACTGATGCTCATGTTTTATGCATTTGTGTGGGGACAGGATATTCCTAGGATCATTGTGATGTGAAATCCAGTGGCCTCTCTGAGTGATTTAACTGGAAAAAGGAGGTTTCGGAGGCTGGCAGGCTGGAGGCTTTTGCTTGGGACCAAAAGGTGGCGCTGTTTCCCTGTGAAAGTAGGACAACTGGTCAGGAACATGCATTGCACTCCCTTCCTGGGAAGAGAAGGAGTGCCAGCTGTGTGTGATCCACAGTGATATCGTACCCGCCCAGCACATGCCTGGCGGGCTGAGAGTTGAGATTTTCCTGTTTGTTTGTTTTAAAGGGAGTTCTCGCTGAGAAGCCTGCGACAGAACCTGCCTTATTTCTTCTGGCTTCAGCCACTTGTAGAAATGGCTTAGTGTGGTTCCCTGCGATGCCAGTTGGTGCACTGGGGTAGCAGTTGATGGAGCCCTTCTTGTCATCTATGTTAACAACAGTCCGATCCCTCCGCTGGGTGCAGGCCTCCATTTTGCGTTTCTGATTCTCGAATTGGGAGGCCCGATTCTCGGTGGGCGCGATTTATAACTTCGGTGAAAGCAAAACCAGCATCGACTAGTTCACACTCAGCTCCGGCTGGTGCCTGTGGAAACAGGTATCGTGTACGTGTGGCTCAGGGAGTCTGTTGGGCCAGGGTTCGCGTGAAGGTACACGCACTGGACCTGGGAGGGACTCATGGGATGAAAACACTTGAGTGTGTTCTGGATGGCAGGCTCCCCGCCCCCCCCATGGGGATTGGAAGCTCCCCGTGTCCTGGAGCGCTTGCTGCAACACGCACCTCCACTCGGAGCAGGCGGGGTTTGCCCTTCAGGGCCCTGGCTTTGCGACCTCGCTGGCATCCTTCCCCGGCAGGTTAGCCTGGCCCAGCTCATGGTTCTCGTGCCTCTGGTTGGGCAGGTCACATCCTCACTCAGCTGGGGATGGAGAGGACGCCGCCGAGTGAGGGAGGTCACTGTCCGCAGACAGTTGTCATTGTTTTTTTCCTTTAGAAACTTGCTGACTGTCTCAACGCAAGTGAATCTGAACAGGTGATGGGGGCAAAATGGCTCCTTGAAGTTCAGGGTTGCAGGGCTCATAAAATTACCCTGGCTTATCATAGACTGCTGAGGGGCAGGAAAAATGAGACTGCTCTTCTGTGTAAACAGTAAAGCGATTGATATTTATTATATAAATTAATTTCAAGCTCAGTACATTCCAATTGATGTTGATGTGATAAACTAGCTACTTTGGTTGAACTGTATTCTTAATGAGTTAATTATGTGCTATATCTGTCTTGTACAAATAACAGATTTTCCTTCGTAATGCTTGTTGCTAGCAGGAGCTACTTATAGAGAAGAATGCTTAGTTAAAGGCGTTATATTTAACAACAAATAATTAAATAGTGTTGCTTTCAACATTCTTTAGCATGATGTAATACTCTAAACGGTACCATTTAGCCCGGTCGGCGTGGCTCAGTGGTTGAGCGTTGACCTATGAACTGGGAGGTCATGGTTCAATTCCTGGTCAGGGCACATGCCCAGGTTGCGGGCTTGATCCCCAGTGTGGGGCATGTGGGAGGTAGCTGATGGATGATTCTTTCTCATCATTGATGTTTCTCTCTCTCCCCCTCTCCATTTCTCTCTGAGATCAATAAAAATATATTTTAAAGATACCATTTAAAGTATCAAGTTTTGTGAGCAGAAGTGCTTTCTAAACATGTCTTTATATGTTCACATATTTTAGGGACTGCTTCATTTGAAAAGATTGACATTTGTTCGATTAATGTTCATAATATACATTTAATTCATGTCAGAAAACACTGACTATTTGCTTTTTCTACAAAATACATCAGCCTGGTTTTAACTTAGATAATTGTCAGTACACATTAGCATATCCTGTCTAAGAAATGTGTGACTAATTCAGGAATGCATGACTAAATTTCGAATTTATGGCTACATATAAAATGTATAAAATACAAATTGATATAAAGAACACATTTCATTGGTATGTAAATAATCTTTGGAAACAAGATATTACAACAATTTATATTTGAAATTATCCTGGGACACCGTTGTGTGTATTCAGAGTATGTGGAGCTACAGCTTTTCTATCATAATATTATTCGTGCAATTCTTGAAAACTTTTTAGTGTGCAAATTCATGCTCACAGTAGGCGGGCTCATGCAACTTTGTAACCAGAATGCTAATGAAAAGAATAACAGCGTCATTAAAAATGCTAGCACTTTAAAAGACAGGAAATTTCTAATAAGTAAACGCTGCAGTAAAAGTAGGATTTTAACTTAAAACAAAAAAGGTGAAGGCGGCTTGATGGAAGGGGACACACACCACACACCACACACCACACACACACACCATACACACACCACGCACACACACACCACACATACACATACCACACACACCACACATACACACACTCCACACATACACACACACCACACACCACATACCGCACATATACACGTACACCACACTACACATACACACACCACACGCCACACATATACACACACACCACACCACACATACACATACCACATATACCACACATACACACACACCACACACACTACACACCACACATATATACATACACCACACCACACACACACACACCACACATACCATACCACACATATACACACACACTACAACACACACATGCCACACACACACACCACACACACACACCACATACACAGCTTTTCTTCAGGTGAGACCTACGTGTGTGGCGCCCTCAGTGAATGTCAGTGTGACCTCTGAGTGAGGGTCTGCCTGTCGCCGGGTTATGCAACAAGTAGCTTTTCCTAATACGGGTCCTCGAGGCTTCTCGTCAATGGAAATAAACAATTATCCAGAAAACAGTCTTCGCGCACCTCCTCAGAGAGAAATGTTTCCTGAGCTCAAAGCTCTGATCAAGTTGGGCAGCTGTCGCGTCAGCACCATCCCCTTCCTCATCAGCCACAGACACGTCCCAGCACCTGTGTGTGTGTGAGTGTGTGTGTGTGTGAATGAGTGTGTGTGAATGAGTGTGTGTGAGTGTGTGCGCGCACGTGTGTGTGGTGTGTGTGTGTATGGTGCGTGTGTGTGGGGGCGTGTGAGTGTACCTCAAAGCCATTTTATACAGTGACAATAATCGCTTCTTGTTCATTATAGTTATTGTAGCTGACATGTGCTGGTAAGCCAAGTAAGCAAATTTTTAAAATAAAGTTGTTATTTCTTTTTACCTTGAATAGAAGGCTTATGGCTTGCAATGATTAAGGAGGGTTTCTTTTCCCAGGTCTTCTTCCCAGCTTCTTGCCTTTTCCTAAAAAGGTGCTAAATCTCATGGTTTTCCTGTCCTTTTCCAGCCACATCTGGGCTCCCCCACTCTTTCCCCTACAGTGAAGCGGAAGCGGACTCAGGCCTTGTGGGATGCGGGCACCGCGAAGGGCTGTTTCTCTGGCTGAAGGAGGGCGGGTGGGAGCCTTTAGACGCCGGAGCGGTGAGGGCAGCGCCTGGCGTGCAGGGGCTCCCACGGGTCAGGAGCACCGAGGAGGGGATGGATGGGAGCCAGAATCTTGCCTGACAGCAAAGCCATCAACAATGAGTCGTAAGGAAATAAAACTCCCGAGGATTTGACATGTTCTGCCCAATGGGGTCAGGGACCCAGGTGGAGCGAGCGCACGGGTCCGGCTGGCCTTTCAGCGCTCGGTCGCTTAGGGAGCAGGAGTCACACAGCTGGCTGCTGTTTAGGTTCCTCGTAGCCACTGGCTTGGGCAGCCGGGGCCACATAAAAAGATTGAGGCTGGACGGGCTTAATGCGGAGGCAAGGGAAAAACATCAGAGGAAACTTCATAACAGCAGCGAACGCTCTTAGAACGCTTCCTGTGGCAGGTATCGGGCTCAGCACTTTTATATAGAATATGTAATCCAGTTGTAAAGTGGATGTCGGCAGCTTGATGTATATCTGCGTAGCAGCCTATGACGTGTATACCATCCTGTTTGTGCCCGTTTGTTAGTGTGTAGAGGGCTCAGCTCACGGTCTAGTGAGTGGAGGAGGCAGGAGTGGGTGTGAAGCATCTCCCGCACGGCTTCTCCAGGCGAGCGTGTGAAACCCTATTTTGAAACTTTAGAAGCAGAGTAGTGTGATTTGAGCGATGGTCATGTTGTCTAGCAAGTTGTTTAGTGATTGTGAAGTCAGTGTATCACGGTGGGGGACTTGATATCATTGAGCTGGAAATTGACATGTGTACAAAATCAATTGCTCAAATATTGATGATTTTGAGAATTACTTTAGTTGATAAATTAAAAAAAATGATACACTTACAATGTTTATCATTAAAATGAAAGCATATAAATAAAGATAAAGATGTTTATAAAAAATCACTTGTAATATCACCCCCCCAAGAAGACACTATCTGTTTTTCTTGGGACATACACTTGCAAGATTATTTCTGTGTTTTGTGTGCATATGTGTATATGAAATATGCACAATGGAATTATGTCATATAAGCATTTCTGTAGCCCACTTTTAAGAATTCAACAGTGGCCCTGGCTGGTTTGGCTCAGCGGATAGAGTGTGGGCCTGTGAACTGAAGGGTCCCAGGTTCGATTCTGGTCAAGGGCACATACTTCTGTTGCAGGTTTCCGGGCCCTGGTCATGGTGCATGGTGCAGGAGGCAACCAATCAATGTGTCTCGCTCACATCGATGTTTCTCTCTGTCTCTCCCTCTCCCTTACACTCTCTCTAAAAATCAATGGGAAAATATCCTTAGGTGAGGATTAACAAAATAAAATAAAATAAAATAAAGTAAAATAAAAATTTCAACAGCGTAATGACAACTCCACCTGCTTGCATATCAGTACGCAGTCTGAGGCATGTTGTGCAGCCCTGAGGTGACGTGGCAATGCGCTTCCAGTCTTTGCTAAACACGATCATTATGCTGAGCACCGCTTTGCAAACAGCAATCTGATCTCTGCCCCTTTGGGCAAAGCATTGTTTTCCAGTTCTTGCTCTGAGGGGAACATGTTTGCCTGAGGAACAACAGAGCATCATAGCAGCAATTGCAAGTGTCCAGAATAAAGTGAAAATTTAGGAACATCTCAATAGAAAACATTTGCCGTAGGTTAGGGATGCGCCAAAGTCAACATATAAACAAAGACTTCAAAGCGAAGGGGCTTGAAAAACAAAGCCTCCACAATAAACCCTAAAGCTGAATGCGGGAGCAGAAAGGATTACCGCTCTTTCGGGAAGCGATTGGGCAGTGTGCACCAAGAGCCTTAAGGAACTTTCATCTTTGCGAGGACGAGTACGCGTATGCATTATTTTCCGAGATGCAGTCTGCTTTTTAGTTTTGTTTGAACATATAAACATATACACTCTCTTTTCATCTGTAACCCCCGTCTAACTCCCTACACTCTATTATTTTGTCACAGATTCCAGGCATCTCATTGCCTTTTGATTTTGATTATTGTTTTTGATACATAGTAGTTTAACTTTGAGGAATCTATTCTAAGTAAAGAATCTTAAATACTGGAAAAATGTCATGCCTGACATGTTTCTTATAGAATTACTTGTAATGGTAATAAAACAACAACAAAAATGAAAGCAACTGCCCAGCACTTGGGCAGAACAGAAATTGTGAAATGTTCACCCGATGGGATGCTGTTAGAGGAAGGCCTGTGCAGAGTTTAAGGTAACACGAGCAAAAGCTTACGTTGATAGGTTCAGTAATAAAAAATAATTTAAAAAGTGCATAGAATCAAACACTACCTCCCCCACCCCTTTCCTTTGGCAACCACATACTGACTCATGGAGGGAAGAATTTTTTTGGAGGAAATACGGCAGAGAGGCAAAGGAGAAGAGACTGGAGAAATAATTTTATTGGTTCCTTAAGGTAGGTTTTCTTTATTTGTACCAGCATAGTGCCGTCATAGGTTCCTCATTTGTTAAAATAGGAAGTATCTCATGGATATTATTGATGGTAATTATAATAACTATAAAAACTGATCAAAAATTTTTTTGATTATTTTGAAACAACTTTTAATTTGAAAGATTAAGTGGAAATAATTTACATTTTAATAGACATTTACTCATGCAAAGAAAATACACAAGGAAAATTTGCTCCCACAAATCTTTATGCCAACCAAATAGTAAAAAAATCCACATTTTATTTATCACTTATTGAAAAAATAACGAATATCTCGGAGATTGAAACAGTTAAGTGGCCTGAAAGCTGCAAAAGAAAAAATGTGGGAAATTTAAGTCATATCTTTTAGACAAAAATACCTGGATAGCATGGCTCTATTTAGAAACGCAGTGATGTCTATGCTGTCTCTTGAAGGGTCTAAAGGAGTGCTGAGCGTTTTCCATACGTCACAGAATTTTATAGATTTGCAGTAAGGGACAAATTAGTGGCGTCTGGAGACTTTACAGTAAGTTTGTGGGAAGAACTAGGGCATCTGTAATGAGAAAAGTGTAGCTTTTCCATCTACAAAAAACAAGTGTGTTACAAGCTGGTCAAACAGAACAGCCTCCTGTACACCTGGCAGGCTGCTGTGGCAATTATGTCCGTGTGGTTCTCATTTAGCCTCAGCGCCTGCGGCAGTTTTAGTGCACACATACGCCTTCTTCATCAGGCCGTGCGGCGGGGATATAGTTAAATTTCTGTTTCTGCCTTTGCATTCTTCTCCCACTGTAGTCTGGAAAAGCTAGGTTTCTATAATTTTCTCTTTTTCTTTCAACACACACACACATGAAATACTAAATATTAAGAAGTAAAATTTAGCAAGAGATCTGATTGGTATCGTCAGTAAGGATTTAGAATAGCAGGTTTTTAAGTAGGAAAAGACCTCGGTTCATCTACACTTCAGCTCGCTTTTGCACATGTAGAATTTAGGGCCCAGGAGAACTAAGTGTTCTGGTCGCCCTGGAAGCTGGCTAGCTGTCAGTATTGTGCATTTTTAGGAGTCTCTGCCCTCCCTAATTTTACAATATTAGTGCTAAAATGCAAGTGTAACCAGGTAGGGAATTACCACATTAATAATGATTAACTTATTGTGGCCGTGGTCGCAGTAACTGAGCAAGCCAGCTTTTGGGGACAAGTACCATTTGTCATGTGAGGGAAGAGAAAGGGAAGGCAAGCTCCCGGGCATGGGACATTAAGTCTGTGATTGCAAAAAATGTGTTGGACCCAGAGTCACAGGGCCAGGGATTCGATGTTGACAATGCCACTTCTGAACTGTGTGACTTTGGGCAAAGTCCTAAAGTCTCCACGCTTAAGTTTTGTCAGGTATGGAATGGGAGCAATGGGTGGTTGTACTTAATTCAGAGGTTAATTATGAGAATCAAGGCTGTTGGGAGAAAGTTCAAGGTCAAGTTCATCAACCTGTATTGACTAGTGTTCTAGGCAGTCCTGCAGACCCCAGCGACAAAGAGACCATTAAAACTTGTTTATCGTATTATGAAAGCCCAAACATTGAGAAATAAAATGTAGAGGAAACCCGATTGGGACCAGGGGTGAGTGTTTAGAGCAGTGGTTCTCAACCTTCTGGCCCTTTAAATACAGTTCCTCATGTTGTGACCCAACCATAAAATTATTTTCGTTGCTACTTCATAACTGTAATGTTGCTACTGTTATGAATCATAATGTAAGTATCTTATATGCAGGATGGTCTTAGGCGACCCCTGTGAAAGGGTCGTTTGACCGCCAAAGGGGTTGCGACCCACAGGTTGAGAACCGCTGGTTTAGAGGATTAGGTTTTTAATTCAGACAAAGGTGCCAAGTCTTCAGGACAGAACCTTGTTTCCTTTGTCTTCAGGGAGAGAACATCTGGCTGGAGAAACCATCCTTGAAGTGAAAAGCCTGATGATCTATGGGCTGAGATGGTTATTATACTGCCAGCCGTTTCACAAGCTGTTGAGACTGGATTGGAAATGGAAAAAGCGTGTCAGCAGTGCATCCGAGAGGAGGAGGAAGATGATTTCCTTAGGAGGGAGGGTGGGGATGGTTCTTTTGTATTTATTGCTATAAGCCAGCCCTCTGTGCCATCACATCTTCCTTGCTTTCTGTTAGAGACCAAACAGCCACTCAGAGAAAGACAAGTATCACAGGATCTCGCTCATCTGTGGAACCTAATGAACAAAATAAACTGATGAACGAAATAGATCCAGAGGCACAGGACCATGGAACAGACTGAGGAACCTCAGAGGGAAGGCTGGCTGGGTGGGATGAGATCAACCAACAAACTTGAATGCATATGTGCATAACTTGTGGACACAGACAATAGGGTAGTGAAGGCCTGGGCAGGGGGCGGGGAGGGGCTAGAATGGGGCAGTGGGAAGAAAAGGGGACATATGTAATACTTTCAACAATAAAGATAAAAAAATACTCTTTGGGTCAACAAGAGATTGAGTAACCTTGGTTCCATCTAGGACCCCCGCCTTTCATTTTTACCTCTGAAGGATTATTTGGCTTCATTGAGATCTTGGCTCTTGGTTTTGAGATCCATACAGTCCTAGCAGTCTAGATGGATTATCCCAGCTGCAAATATCTCAGCAAATGATGACCACCTCGTGATAGGGTTTCTGATGGTAAGCTATTTGCCACTTATTACATGTTTTGGTTTTCTGCATTTATAACTAGGGTATTTTATGGTTCATAAGATGCACATTTCCCCTCCCACATATTTGAAATTCAGGTGCATTTAAAAATAGAGCCAGGCCCAGTAGGAGTTCGTTCATTCACTATGTTTTTGAGCACTTACTATGGGCCACGCACTATTCTAGGTCCTTAGGATGGGTCAGTGGACAAAACCGTGCAGATCTCTGCCCTTGTCAAGCTGACCTTCTTCCTAACAGGAAGGGACAGATATGCGGTGCAGTAAATGTGTGAATTACGTAGTATTGTGTAAGTGCTACAGAAGAGATGGGAGGAAGAAAGGGTGGCTTCTTGTCATAGTAAACAGAGTCATATCCTGGCTTTGAATGGAAGAGTGGTAGCCATCTGCTGTTCAGATTCCTTTCTCTTCCCTTAGAACTCTAGAGACTTGGGGTGGGGGCCACCCCCACCTCCACCCCACCTGGAGAGATTAGTGGCAGAGAAACAGGAATTCAACAGTTGGGTATTTTTCAAGATTGCAATACAATTTAATAATAAAAACCTGTGGTATAATTTTATCCTTTTTTATTCACCAATAGAAAATAATATATGTTGTAGGGAGATGGGCAACAAATTATCTGAGTTCAAAACCAGGGATAATTTTGTGGAAATAACTCTTACTTTTGGAGGATTTGGGCAGCATCTGAGTCTCATGTTGCATAGGAATTTTATGACAATTTTATGTACCTCTGGTTTGTTGAGGGAATTCTAAGTTTTATCTTTTTTTCAGAAAACCAGTATAAAGAATGCTACTTTGGCAAAACTGTACATATCTTGACAGCTCGTTAAAATAAATAGTTAGCTCCTGGTTTTCAATTTCAAATATGTAAAATGCATCCTAAATTGCCTTACTAAAGCTGATGTGTGTGTGTGTGTGTACATATACTAGAGGCCCAGTGCATGAAATTCATGCACTCGGAAAGGGGGGATACCTCAGCCCAGCCTGCACCCTCTTGCAGTCTGGGAGCCCTCAGGGGATGTCTGACTGCCAGCTAGCCAGCAGTCAGACATCCTCAGTGCTGCTGCGGAGGCAGGAGAGGCTCCCGCCACTGCCACTGTGCTCGCCAGCCCTGAGCCTGGCTTCTGGCTGAGCGGAGCTCCCCCTGTGGGAGCACACTGACCACTCCTACATTGAGCATCTGCCCCTGGTGGTCAGTGTGCGTCATAGTGACTGGTCGGTCCACTGTTCCGTCAATTTGCATATTATCCTTTTATTATATAGGATATATATACACATATATATGTGTGTATATATATTTATATTCATGGTAGATTATACAAAATTATTGCTGATAAGAACCATGCAATAAGGCTCAGAATTAGACCATAAACCTGCATCTTGATTAATAGATAAATGTTGCTAAAAAGAGATATGTCTAAACTACCCCATGTGTCACTTAGTAGTGTAAGACCTCGGAGTGGTATCTCCCTCCCTCAGTCCCACAGCCCCTTAGTGACTAGATTGTTTGAAGTCTGCATGGAAAAATACCGTTAGTTTTATATTTCCTCTTACCTTATGTTTAAACCTTCCTTTTACTAAAGTGCTTATTGATTTCTTATGCTACTAGTGATAGAACATGTAGGGCTTCTTTATAGACTAAGCTGCATTCAGGCATTTTAAAATACGATCTGATATGTCAATCACTGATTATGCTTTATTAAATTCTTCATGTACTGGTCTGTTTGATAGACTTTCTTTTTAAAAAATATTTTTATTAATTTTTAGACAGAGGGGAAGGGAGAAGGAGAGAGAGAAAAACATCAATGTGAGAGTGAAACTTCCATTGGGTTGCCTCCTGCAAACCTCCTACTGGGGCAGGAGCCGGCAACCCAGGCATATGCTTGGACTGGGGATCAAACCAGCAACCTTTGGGTGCATGGGATGATGCCCAGCCAACCGAGCCATACCGGCCAGGGCTCGATTTTCTCCCTTTAATACTAAATCAGTTTGCCTGGTCTCTCTCCTTTCTTTCCTACTTTGTTCCCTTATTCTTGCCCTCTCTTCAGTTACTCCTATTTTCCAGCCTCTACCCTTTCGGCCCTCCACAAAAAGAATCATCTCATTTGAGCTCTGAACTGCACCTGCAGATGCTCAGTGTCTCGGAGAGCGCGCTTGAATGCCCACTCTCCATTTGTGCTTTGCAGTTTTCATCATCTCGGTCTTCACAGTTCTGCTTCTTTATTATTCACCAGGCCCTCCAATGGTTTTGCTCCTCTGATGGCTAAAGCGGCTTAAGCTAATGTATGTATATAAGTGTTTACCTGTGTCTGTGCCATTTTTTTCATCTTCCTTCCAGGAAAGTGGGGGAATAAATTGGCAGGAAGGAGGAGATAAGGTAGGGCATTTTCTCACCTGGGGGAGAGTCCTCACTGGAGCAGCTGTGTTTTTTTTGGTGCCCAACATGTTCCTGTCTCAGAACAATGAGCTATGTCACAGCGTGAAAAAAATCCTCTAATTTCAAAGCGGATGTGAAACTGGGACGTTTCAGATGGTTGTGTGAGGCCTGGGTTCCACTTTGACCTTCTCTCCATGTAGAGCCTTTCATCTGCTCTAGTGTTAAATGGTCATTATGACCAGGTCCAGCCAGCTCAGTCTGGCTTCTCAATTCACAGGCCTCGCTGGCCAGCAGCAGCACAGGGGGAGACGGAATGTTAGGGCGCTTATCCTCCTGGCGTATCGTATCGTTTCAGGAGGCTGTGTTGTGGTGCGGTGTGATGTGCTTTGGAAGCTGCACCCAGTCCTTGTCTATTCCCACCGGCTTCATTTCGTTGGCCGCTGGCCATCAGCAGAGCTGGCTACACACGCAGAGTGCAGCCAGCACGGGGCCTGCTCCAAGCAAGGCCGCTCCTGAAGGCGAGTGATGCACCTGGGAGCCATCCTTACTCTGACCGCTGGTTTCAGGGTGATTTTGTCCACTGTCGTGGCATTGATGGAAGTTTTTATTGGGAGCAGTGTATCATTACAGGGGTCAAAGCCAGTCTTCAGAAGGTCTAGAAAACCAGCCAACTGCAAATGATGAAGTTCTCGAATCTCACTCTCTAAAGCTACTTCCAGTGATTGAAACCCACTTTGAAAAGGCAAAAACAAGTTTTTTCCCATCACTTCCTGGTGAAAAGTGCTCCAGGGGTGTGTGTGTGTTTATGAGACAGAGGGTGGAGGGGGGGGGCGCCGATTTGTGGTGCACGGTCTGCTGGTAGCTCCCTAGAAGGGACCATTCTCTGCGGTTTGCGCCTTCCTGTGATGAAAAACTCACACACCACGTGCAGAGCCCAGCGCATGCATGCAGACGGGTTGCAGCACCATAGTGCGAAGATGGCCAGCATCTCTCTGACAGGCATGACGATGAATCAGGTGGCTGCCTCGCTTGGTGGAGCAGGTGGGGCCTTGTGTAACTGCAGTGATGTGCGCTTCACTTATGTAAGACCCACACACCTGTGTGCAGCAACTCTGGGGGAATAAGAGAGAAAACACTCCTTTACCCTAGGAGTCCACTTCCAGTGGCCAGAGACACAATAAAAAAACAAGTAAAATAGAAATATATCAGATAAAAGTAAGTGCTAGGTGATTAAAACAGTGTGATATGATAATGGTTGCTTTAGACTAGGTGGTAGGAAGAAATAATAAAATAAAGACATGCTGATTAAAAAAAATCTTTGATAAGTGGCACAATTAAAATTAAAATGTTTTTTTTTAATGCATCTTTCCAGACTCTTAGTTTTATACTTTCATTGCTAAGGAAACTGAGTCTGGCCCAGTTCTTTGTTCTTACTCTGGATTTTTTTAAAGATCTATTTTTGGTTGATTTTTATAAAAAGAATAAGTGTGTCTTTGTGCAGTGACTTAATGTTAAATTCTTTTAGTTTAATTCAGTAACAAGATCCTAAGTATAATAGTTAGGATTTTAAATAATTGGAGTGACTTTATTTGGATTTTTACACAATGAGAATTTTTTTTCCAGTATTCAGTGACACGTATAAGTGTAAGAAGAAAAGATTTGGAAAATAGCTCGGATCTGTCTTTATTAAAAATGCATCTTTATTTTAGCTTTTCTAGTTTCTTTATGAAATATCATGATGAGCGATTTTGCTTTTGTGTTCTTATGTTGTTTGGTTAATTAAAACTGTTTTTTTTTATAGGGGATGGATTCTTTCCAGCTTATTATCTATTTTTTTTTTTAAATAAAGCAATTGCATGTGGCCACTTGGGTTTTATGTCCATCATTTTGACTGGCTTCAAAATAGAAGATCCAGTGGGTATGCCACAATTTATGTAATCATTCTTATTTTAATAATTTTTAGTTATTTCTGGAATTTTACTGTTATAAGTCATTTTGAGACAGACATGTGGCTTACAGCTTTTTCTCTGTATTTTGGAATCTTAATATAGACTGTCCAAATGTGAACTTCTAAGTACTAATTTCTTTGTTGTCCAAAGAGCATAAACATTTTTAAATAAAAATTGGGAAAATTTTGATTTTATTTCAAATTAGAATTAGACTAGAGGCCCGTTGCACGAAATTCGTGCACTTGGGGGGGGGGAGGGGAAGGGTGTCCCTCAGCCCAGCCTGTGTCCTCTCGCAGTCCGGGACCTCTCAGGGGATACCCGACTGCTGGCCTAGGCCCAATCCCCGCCAGCAATCGGACATCCCCCTTGCAGTCTGGGACCCCTTGGGGGATGTAGTAGTGCACCAAGTGGCAGGCGGCCAGGTAGGAGCCTGAACTGGGGCCAGGCACCGCGCCTCTTGCGCTCTTCCCGGCCCGCTGCACCTGCTGCCGCAGAGTTGGGAGAGGCTCCCGCCGTGGCAGCTGCGCTCGCCAGCCGTGAGCCTGGCTTCTGGCTGAGTGGCGCTCCCCCTGTGGGAGTACACTGACCACTAGGGGGCCGCTCCTGCGTTGAGCTTCTGCCCCCTGGTGGTCAGTGTGCATCATAGTGACCGGTTGTTCTGCTGTAACAGTTGCTTAGGCTTTTATTATATAAACTAGAGACCTGGTGCACAACATTTGTGCACTCGGGGGTGGGGTGTCCCTCAGCCTGGCCTGTGCCCTTTTGCAGGCTGGGAACCTTCAGGGGATGTCTGACTGATGGCTTAGGCCTGCTCCCCATGAGCCACAGTGGGAGACATCCTTAGCGCTGCCACAGAGGCGGGCTACTGCGCTTGCCAGCTGTCAACCCGACTTGGGGCTGAGCGGTGCTCCCCCGGTGGGAGTGCACTGACCACCGGGGGAAGCTCCTGCATTGAGCGTCTGCCCCGTGGTGGTCAGTGCACGTCATAGTGACCAGTTGTTCCACTGTTTGGTTGATTTGCATATTACCCTTTTATTATATAGGATATTCTATGAAGGTTTTAACTGAAAAACAAAAGGACCAAAAATTACTTCTGAAAGAGAAACTATACATCTATGATTTTCTATAAAGGTTAGAAGTAGAGTTTTTATAGAGTTTGGGCAAAGTCTGATGGGAAACTCTTTAAAAAAATTGGAAGGACATATTTATCAAAACATAATTTTAAGACTTAACTGGTCTGATTTCTCTTCTCATCTTTTTTGTCTTTGTGATCCTCCACCAGTTTATGTCTTTAACACAAAGGCAGATGGTTCTTCAGCTGACCTTCCGCTGTGGCCAGTCGTTTCTTTCTCTTAGGGCCTTCCACTCATTCTACCACCACGTTTGTATGGACCTCTCACCATCTTATTTGTTTTACTACATTGAATGGACCTGCCCACCCGAAGATCAGACTTGAGAAATTATAGAAATGAAGATTAAGCAGATTGCAAAGAACCTTTGGGGTCTGCATTCTGCACGTTGCTCTTTTGGTCACCTGTTATGGATGGATGTTAGCGTATCATGGTCTTTGCTAACAAAGAGGTATAGATTAACAAGACTCAGAAGTAAAATACTTTATGTTTGAGAAGCCCAAGACCCAGGGAGCAAGATGGCTTGCTTGTGAGGACACAGTTTTCTTTTCTGTTGACCAGTGAGATCTTGAGAAGGTCCGGAGTGCATTGGTTCAATGATGTATGTTGTCCTACCAAGAGTTGCACTTCCTCTCTTTATCTGGATTTTGTTATCTAACAAAAGTTCTAACAAATCCAGGCCATAGAGAATGGAAACGTTGCATCTGTAACAGCTATTACTGAGATGGAGATCTTTTGTCCTCAGGATAAAAAAGGTCCCGGTATATTTCAATTTAATAGTGTCTGTTGTTTGTTTTCTTGCTGGAGTAAAAGAGGAAATGATAAAAGTATTCATGAGCTGCTAAAGCTTTTAGTCTGTGCACCAGTAACCAGGAAAATGCTTGGTTACATCTCTGAAAGGAAACCTTATTATTTCTTAAATAAATAGTTTAAAATATTTATCCCAGTACTTTTCTGAGTGATTAATTTTACTTGGCTTGCTTGAATAAGGATTTTGGCTTGCATTTGGAATACCTGGTACATTAAGGAACTTTTGGTACAAAGTACAAGAATTTTATCTATGACTATCTCTTTCATAGGCTAGCAGCATCAGATACTCTCAGAATTATAGATATGTTAAAAACCCAGATTTTTAAAAATTGACTTTATAGAGAGAGGAAGGGAGAGAATCAGCGATTTGTTGTTCCACTTATCTCTGCATTAATTGGTTGATTCTTGCATGTGCCTTGAGATCAAACCCTCAACCTTGGCATAGTGGGATGACACTCTATCCAACTAAGCTACCTGGCCAGGGCCTAACCCAGACTTAAAAAAAATCCTGGACCAACTGAAAGGCATACTTAATGATATCTTTAGCTTTCCATAAAATTTTGTAAGTTCGAGTGCTTTTTACAATAATTTTTTTCTACTAGGAAAGAAGACTCCCAATCTAGTGTGTGTATGTGTGTGTGTATATATATAAAAGCCTAAGTGACTATCCAACCATTTGACCATCCGACTGGTAGATATGACGTACACTGACCACCAGGGGGCAGACGCTTAATGCAGGAACTGCTGAAGAACAGCACCATTGCAGAGTGCCCTCTTGCATTCTGGGACCCCTTGGGGGATGTCAGACTGCCGATTTTGGCCCGATTGCCACAGGCCAGGCCGAGGGACCCCACCTGCTGAAGGGGCCCTGCTCACTCCTCAGATACACTTCGAGCCCTGGTGCAGCCCCAGGTGTGGCTGGCTGGGGAGGGACCAAGGGAGGTTGGCTTCAGGGTGTGTCTGGCCCATCTTGCTCAGTCCCCCCCTGCCGGCCACCTTCTAATTAATTTCCTTTCAATGTGCACGAATCCGTGCACCGGGCCTCTAGTACTTAAATAAAGTAGCAGTAGATTTCGGACATAAGTCATTTAGCTTATTCAGGAGGCCATATTGCAGAAATTGTGGAAATATCAAATACACCTTCTCTACTTTGTTATTCATTTCTAATACCCTGATGTCTTCTTCAATTTCACTTGTTTTATCAATGGTAATGTTCGGAGCAGGGCCTCATGTGTGGCTTTGCTATTTATGCGATAATGCCAGGCAGACAAGGAGCTGAGTGGCTGGGGAATAGAATGTGACCCCTGTTTGCTGTGTGTGGCTGCAGCAGCTTCGGGAAAGCCACTGCATTGTGACCCATCCTGCCCAGGACTGATGTCCGCCGGGCTGTGTCTGAGCCAGGGCCGCCATCTGACTTGCTTCGGGCCGGTGTCCTCCCCCTGGCACGTTGCCCTCCCCGCTGAGATTCTGATTCCTGGATTCTGTGTCTCTCCGCGTGTGAGCTGACATGTCCAGGAGAGAAGCTTATGAAGTCATCTGCCACCGTGATGGATGTTGTGAGACGCTCCGAGGGGTGCCCTCCGAGGGTGCCCGGGGACATCTCCTTTCTCGGACGCTCTGCTGCCTCTGAAAGGCAACGCTCAGTGTGGGCGTCTCCGCCGCTCAGAAGCAGGCGGCTTCCTCCGGGCCGGAGTGCAGTTACATGTGAATCTTTAAATCCGGGACATCATTCTTCTGGGCTCCTGTGGAAGGATCGTGTGTGCTGAATGGGAAATCAGGGACGCTGTGTTGCTTTTTTTGTCGTTTAGCTGACTTTCAGGGCTCTGTGAGGTGCTGGGCAGACACCACCCGCTGTTCTCAGTGTAGGCACCATGCCCCGCGCCATCTGTGATTCGGGAGCTTCCCCGTCCTCGGGTGGAAAGTCGGCTTGTTCAGGCTGCCCACCCAGCTCCTTGCAGTCGGGCCTTCTGTGGCTGGTAGGTGAGACACGGCCAGGTGGACTTGAAAGAAGAGCAGGCTGCCTGGCCGGTGTGGCTCAGTGGTTGAGCGTCAACCTATGGACCATGGCCTCCTTCAGGAAGCTCTTAACCCTCTTCAGAAAGAAATGTTGGACTGGATGCCCCCCCCCCCGCCACACACACAGTCACATGTGCAACACCCCCACATGCCTCCCCCCGCCATTGCCCCTGTGGGCTCATCGCCTCCTGAGGTCACAAACAGCCCCAGCTTCAGAGCTTCTACAGTTCCATAAGGGAAAGGAGAAGAGGAAGATCCACGTTTTATCAGATCCTGTTTGTCAAATCACTTGTGTGTGATTTCCCTTTTTCTTGGCTTTTCTTGTAAAACCAGGAACCACGCTACCTTCTACCACCGTGGAAAGGGGAGAGTGAGCCACGGCTCCCATGAAGCGGTCCCGCGGGAGCGTGTGCGTGTTTGTGGTTGTGGGATAGACTCTGGGGCACTGACGGGTGTGGGGCGGGTGTCATTCAGCTGCGGCGTGGTTTGTCGCAGACATTTTTGTACTTGGAAAGTCTTCCAGGGGCCTGTGGGCTGCTCTAGTTTCAAAATAAAACATTGTCAACAGCTAGGGTTTTCTTGGGTAAAAAGGAAATAGTTGGGCAACTGGCCATTTCTTGATAAAGATACTCTATCGAAGTATTTTTAACCAAGTTTTTAGTGTAGATTCTGCTCCTTTTACCCAAAACGTTTCTCTTTCCTTTTAGAAATGATAGGTTTGTCTATTTTACCATGGGAATCATTTTGCAAGTGTTTTCTAGGACTCTAGGGATTCAACTCAGTGTTTTACATACTCAAATTTTTTTTATGCCACATTGTTTTTCTCCTAGTCCTTATCACTTAAAACACGGCCGAAACATCTATTTCCTTGGGCATTCTCAGTACTTCTTTTCCTACTGCTTTACGTCTTTCTCGTTTAGAGAAGAAACCAAGCATTCATTATTTATGTAGACAAGGAAGGCGGGCTCACTGATTTGCGGAATAAGGCCCTAATTGCCCTATCATTTTCTCTAAGATTGAAATACAGAACCAGGGAACAATAAAGGAGATCGTGCTCTTAGAGTATTGCAAATAAAAAGCGCAGCCCGGAGATTCAGATGTGTGCTGCCTGCCTGCGGGACGTCAACACCCAGGAATGCGTGCGGGAGATGCTCCCGGGCCACGCTGGTTTCAAGAGCAGGTCCTCACAGACGGAGGAGGAACGTCAGTGCACCTGGCCTTCGGGGTTCAGTGAGTACAGCGAACATTCCAGCAAAATAGGACTCCTACCTGCAACTTAAATTCACCGCGTTTCCCGGGAAGAAAATGTCAGCGTGCTGGACTGGCCCAGTGGACCTGGGCCTCAGGCCCTGTGTTTGCCCTCACGGCTTTAAGGGAGAGTTAACTGTCTTTAAACCTTCATGCTGTGTTGGACAAGATTCTGAACTTAACAGTAAATGTGAAGAATCCTCTATGTTTAGCTTAGTGGAAACATAGCATGGAGATTCCAAAGCTGATCGATAGGAACGATTACTTTGCAAGGTTGCTCTGAAATTTTCCCACTGCCCCGGCTCCCTCCACAGAAACGTCCCTTTCTGCTGAGGAGTTATTTATTTTTATTTATTTATTTTTTTAAAATATATTTTATTGATTTTTCACAGAGAGGAAGGGAGAGATAGAGAGTTAGAAACATCGATGAGAGAGAAACATCGATCAGCTGCCTCCTGCACATCCCCCACCGGGGATGTGTCCGCAACCCAGGTACATGCCCTTGACCGGAATCGAACCTGGGACCTTTCAGTTCGCAGGCCGACGCTCTATCCACTGAGCCAAACCGGTTCCGGCGGAGTTATTTATTTTAAGATATATGTTTACTGATGTCAGAGAGGAAGGGGTGGGGGAGAGAAACATCAATGATGAGAGAGAATCATTGATCGGCTGCCTCCTGCACGCCCCTCACTGGGATTGAGCCCACAACCCGGGCATGTGGTCGACCCTCAACCACTGAGCCATGTCAGCTGGGCCCTTTCGGTTGAGGGTTTATTGACTGGGATCACTTCATTGCATCACAAAGTTATTGCTTCAAAATCTCGCTTCTTTGTATCGCAAAGTGATAATGTAGTGTTGTATTACATAACAGACATTATTATGTGTCCTAATAATTGAAACCAGGTTCTATATTTCACTGCTTTTTTCCTTAGAAATCTGTTTTCCCTGGAATCTCTGCATAATCTTCATCTTCTATTACAATGTGGTGTTCAGTCTTCTGAACTTCCCTAAAAATGCCTTTGCTCCCTGACTTTTTCAGAGACCCTCAGAACGAAACTCCTCATTCAGGAGAGAGGTCATTTGCAGGTCCTTGTGGAAAATGGCTTGGAGCAGATCATAAAGAATCTCGAGTCTGAACCTGGGGCCCGACGCAGTGGCTGGGAATTTTTTAGAGGATCAGGGGAGGTGCAGGTCCAGGGTCATGTCTGTTCTCAGCCACCAGTGGAGAAATGATGAAAGGGTTCTCGGGTCTTTGCCCGTGAACTCCGTGAAGAGTGCTGGGCTTGGGTGAGGAGCGAAGGAAGGAGTTCGGATTTGAAAAGGGAGCCGAGGGGAACTGATCATGACGTTGAAGTGGCCCGTAATGCGAGGAGGCTGAGAAGGAGGACTTTGCAACTAAAAGGAAATCCGAGGAGTTCTGGCCCACGTTAACGCCCAGGTTAAACAGCAAGGCTGTGCGAACGCGTGAACGTGTGCCTGGGTAGATATTTTATTACCAATTACTGCTCTCCACTGAACACTAGCACTGGCTGCTTTTCATCTGTAAAGTATCTGCTTCAATCCTCACATTAAGCGTGTGAGTAAATTGTGAAGTTGACATTTTGCAGATGAGATGTAAAGAAGTAAGGCCACGTGTACTGGAATTTTGCTTAAGATTTCTAGAGGGACAAGGTACTCTTTAAGGACATGGGGCCATCCACATGCCCTAAAAAGATGTCAAGTATTAAAGTTCGAAGGTTGCGCACAGCGGAGGCAGTCCTGTGATGCCCGTGCCCTGTGCTTTGGGTGGAGCCGAGTCGCTGTGAAAGAGCCTTGTGCTTGCACTTGCTGCCTGGTCTGGGGAAGCTCTTGAATCCCAGACTGTCCACTCCTGGACGTCAGGGCTTTAGAGCATGTTCTCCACAGTGAGTTCCAGGGAAAACTAGTCATGGAAAAGATCCCCGTGAACTAGTAACATCAGACTGGACCCGCTTTTATGGGATGCACATCACGGGGACTCAGTGGTAGCTAAGAGGTACCTGGGTTATACTGGGGACGGAAGTTTGCAGTATATAAGACAGTAAAATGGGGGACCCAATGTATGTGCATGTATTTTATTTATGTATCTCTTTTTTTATACTCACCTGAGGATATTTTTTCCATTGATTTTTCTAGAGAGACTGGAAGGCGGTTGGTGGGGGGTGGGAGAGGAGGAGTGGGGGAGCGGTGGTGTGTGAGAGAGAGAGGGGAGAGAGAGAAGCATCCATGTGAGAGAGAGACACATCTGTTGGTTGCCTCCCAAATGTACCCCAACTAGGGACAGGGAACGAACCTGCAACCCAGGTACACGCCCTTGACAGGAATCGAACCTCCGGTGTGTGGGCCGACGCTCTATCCACTGAGCAGTGCTGGCCAGGGTTCTGTGCATTTAGTTTAGACATTTTGACGTATTCAAGAAGCAACCACCATAAGAATAATACGTACTTTTAGCTGTAGAGTTTCATGCTTAATTATAAAATTTCCTACAGTCTAGAGTGAACCTTTTCCTCCATCTGGAGAAATTGAACTCCTTCTTCCTGGTCCAGAAAAGCCCTTCCACCCATGTTCCTGTCACACGTAACACAGATCCACTGTCTCACGGTGAAGGTGTCTTTCTTTAGAGCACGTAGAGGCACCTGGTACACACACGGTATCTGTGGCACAAATAAGTTATACATTTAATTAATTTAACAAGATTTTTATTTAGTTTTAACTATTTGGATGATTGTTATAAATGCCTGAAATGATCAAGCAAGAGGGTAATTAAGATCATGGTTCAAAATCTTTGGGAATACTGGCCGATTCCTTTTTTTTTAAAACTGGGTGAATTTTAAAATGAAAAGGATTATGAAGAAGTGACTTTTTAAAATGTAAAACATTTTACTATGGAAATTTTCAAACCGAGACGTTGAAAGAATTTTGCAATGAGTACCAGGATACCTAGCACCGGCATTTTAGCGAACACCTTCTATTCACCTATCCACCCATCCACTCCTCTGCTCATCCTCAGCCTGTCTTACTCATTTATGATGCATTTCAAAGTCACCTGTAGGCATTTCCCCCTAGGTACGTCAGCATGCATATCCTTAAGTTGTTTTCTCTCTTGAGATACAATTTAAATGCAGTGGACATGCATACGTCTTAGGGGGCCCTTTGCTGAGTCTGGCCATATGCATGTGCCTGTTTAATCCAAGCCTCTATATATAGAGAGAACATCACATCGCCCAGAAAGCTCCCTCCTTTCCCTCCCAGTCCCCTCTGCCCTTACACCCACAGGCAACCATTTTTCTGATATTTTTTCCCTCTTCACCACAGAATAGTTTTGCCAAAACATGGCATCCTTAAGGAATCAAACTCTGCACATCCTAAATGGGAAGCGTAGAAAGATGAAGACATCTGTGTGAAATGATCTTAAACTAACGGCCGGGAAACGGGGGAGGCCGTTGGTGAAGGACAGCTAAAGCCACTCCCCGAGATGCCCAATGCCAGGGGCTCAGGGGCGCCGGCGGCACCCGCAGCCCGCGTGCCACTCAGCCTTGTAATTGCTCATAATGCATCAGGCTGTGAACCTGCCAGTCACGCACAGCTCTCTGCTGGTGGCCAGCTAGAGCGACACAATTCCATGACCCCCAAAAGCGCAGGCTTCACAAAGGTTATGAAATGGAAATGTGGCAGTTGCTTCCGAGGTCTTGCTTTTGTGATCGAATTGCTTACCGTTGGCTTTTAAAATGCTCTGTCACAAAATGTCCATGAAGACACAGTTTAAATTATTGTGCAGCGAAGGAAAAGACTTTGGAATGTGTAAGATGACTTTGTTTTGAGAGTCTTGGTACTTGAAATACAGTTTTTAATACAGTGTCGTTATACACTATGCATGGCTCTCCCGACCTAAGAAACTCCAGGTGTCACTCGGGTATTTAGTGTATAGAGCTAATATGTTTAAATTCTGGACGTTAGGCAATAGAGAAAGAAGGCACCAAAAAAATCTACAGACTCACCGAACTTGGTCTGGCCATGGGCCCTCACAGTGTCAGCCACTGTCCTGGTCTCTAGCTCACTGTTCTCATGCTGGGTGCTGGTTACCTGCCCTCTTTCCCTTCTCCTTCTTCATGCTCTTCTTCCTTCAACACTGCTGATGTCACAGGTGTTCACTGTCTGCCTCTACAGAGCACAGCGTGCAATGCTGGCGACACTGCAATGAGCAGAGAGCACCTTTACAGTGAACCGGTCCTGCAGATGCTGCTTGGATTTGTAACCATTGACTGCTTTTCTTTTTTAATCTTTATTCTTGAAAGTATTACATGTGTCCCCCTGTTCCCCCCATGGGCCCCTTCTAGCCTGCACCTGCCCCCTGCCCCCTGCCCCCTGCCTTCACCGCACTGTTGTCTGTGTCCTTGGGTTATGCAACATGCATGCAAGTTCTTTGTGTAACCCTTAACTGCTGACGAGTCAGAGCTCACCTTGTAAAGACCCCGCATCCTAGAATTGGTGAGCGGGTTTGGTGGGGGGCAAGGCGTGCTGGGGTGTGTGACAGACCCTGGGAGGTGGCCAAATGCTCCCACTGCTGGCTGATGCCCCGTTTCCACTGCGGAACCGGCCTGGCTTCATCACCCTCCACCTGCCCGCCCCAGAGTGGTCAGAAGTATGTTTAGCTGACTTTTGCTTTAAAGCAGTTTTGCTTGTACTTGGACTTCCACAGATAGCTCTTTATTTGTTGGAAAGATAGCTATTCTTGGCAAAGAGGTGTGAATTGCTTACGTGGTCTCTCCACGTGTGTAGTGGTAGAGGTCGCGGCGCACAGAGGCACCGGGAGGGCGAGGGCGAATTTCTCTTCTCCATTTTAGTAGCTATGACTTTGAATCGCCGACTTAAGGATTTAGTGTTCATTATTTATAATGAAGTGCTTTTCAATTTAGGGTGAATCTCAGAAAAAGGAAAATTAAGTGTCACCGCTTTAGAGCACTTACACTACAGTGCACTCTAAACATCAGAACAATACAAATTCTAATCTGAAGTAAGTTTCAGTGTGTCCTTGGAAAGTATGGCTATGGCACAGAAAGGCCATGCATTTATATATCCCACATGTGTTGTGCTGGGCTCGGTATCGAGAAGTTACAGACTATCTGTGCTGGGAAGAAGGAATCTGTGCTTTGCAAAGAGGTTCTTTGGGGACTGTGAATTACAACCCCTGATCCATGGTGGGCACACGGAGGTGGTGGCGTGAACTGTCTAGGACAGGGGTGGGCAAACTTTTTGACTCGAGGGCCACAATGGGTTCTTAAACTGGACCGGAGGGCCGGAACAAAAGCATGGGTGGAGTGTTTGTGTGAACTAATATAAATTCAAAGTAAACATCATTACATAAAAGGGTACGGTCTTTTTTTTTTTTTAGTTTTATTCATTTCAAACGGGCCGGATCCGGCCCGCGGGCCGTAGTTTGCCCACGGCTGGTCTAGGAGCTGAGGGGCCCCCGGGAGCTGCTCTGTGACGTGGGGTGTCAGATTTATTGCCCTGTCTGTCATCAGAAGAGTATGTAGATTCTGGAACAAGTTTGAATCCAGATTTGTTTAAATTTGTATTAATCTACACCAAGTTTATGACTCGGAGGTTCAGATAGAGCATTTTATTAAATGAAAAGTATCAGTTCTCTTGAATGGAGACTGGACTAAATGAACAATATTTATAAAGGGTCTGGGGTCCCCCTGCCTGGGGGCAAACCCAGCCCAGCCAGGAACAAGGGGTGTGACCTCCAGGAAGTGAGGTCATCTTCCTGCACCTTTGACTTGGGCATCACAGTGGCCACTCCCTGAGAGGACTGTCCGGAGGTGCAGGGGGGAAATGCATGTGCAAGGCCTGGCGCGTAGTGAGAGGTGAATAAATGCCCGTAGATGCACTTGTAAAAAGGTTGATTGTGGTGAGATGTGCATAACGTGAAATGCATCATTTTAACCATTTTTAAGGGTACGGTCAGGGGCATTAAGCACAGCCGCACTGTTGTGCAGCCATCACCACTGTCCGTTCTCGGAACTTTTCATCCCAAACTGCAAGCCCGTTCCATCAGGAGGTAACTCAGTGGCTCCCCCTCCCCGCTCCCCACATGAATACCTTCTGTTCATGTTCTCTAGGCGTAGAACAGGGTGTTCTTTTTTTTTTCTTTTTTTTTTTTGTGGGGGGTGGTAAGTTATCTCTTTACTTCCAGTCCTCTTAGTTAAGATGATTTTTGTTTGTTTTTAACTTTAGTAAGTCTATCAATCAGGGTTAGCCACTGTAATATTCCAAGTTTAAATGTAGTTCTTTAATTTTTTAACATGACTTCTAATTTTTTTATTCAACTGGAATATTTTTGTTTTGGCTGCCAGGATATTGCTTATATATTAGAATAACATTATTCTACAGCCATAGGAAGCGACAGCAGAGTGAATGCGCCCAGGCAGTTATAGAAATGCAATCCATTTAAAGCTTTAGTTGGTCATTTCTGTGAAACTGGGTTCATTTGATTTCCTCCTATGGCTATGGCTATGGCTCTCAGAAATGTGATTTACAATTTCTTTGATGTAATTTCAGGCTGAGAATATCTTTGCAATATAATAATGACAAATTAGGTTAGTTGAAGTGTGCCTTAATGAAGTGTAAAGGGGACGCAATGAAATATAAATAAAATGTGCCTCAAGGATATGCGTATAAGTGGCATTTAGCTTTGGGCATTTCTTATGTTTATATCGTACATGCCTTTTCATAATACACAAAGGTGTTTAGTAATGTTGGTGTCATTTAGCATGTTTTCTCCATGGAATCAGATGACTGAGCTTTTTGTTTGTGTTTTATTTTCATAAATGGATTGGTATCGTCAGGCCCGCATTTGGTTCAATATATTTTGGACTCAAAAGAGCTGCCTTGGCGGTGTGACTGACCATCACCGTAATTGTGTTCAGAACTTCGCAGGCATGGTCAGCACAGCCGAAAGGCACTCAGTGCGGCCTCATGGCCAGGAATGCCATTCGGATCCCTGTGGAGAGAGGTGAGCCTTTTGTGCTGAAGGTTGGGGAGATGTCAGGTGAGACCCACAGCTAGCGGCAGGGGTGGATTCCAAATTAACCCCTTAAGCCCTGGGTCCTGTAACCATGATGTGACTGGGTGATTGCATGGAGTGAAGAAACAAACATGTAGCGATGGTTAATTGGTAAACATACATATTAATCAAGACATAATTTCCTAGCGTCAAGGGAAGATCAAGGTTTTCTTGGAGACCTGAAACCTAGACCTGGTTAGGGGGAATTCTCTTTAAGAGAAAATACAAATTTATGCACAACATTCAATACTTATCTATATATATATATATAAAGCTCTTGCTGGCGCCAATCGCATGTGTGTGTTTCGATCTGTCATTGTTGATCGTAAATTTGGTTGACACTTCTATTATAAAGGGCAAATAGCGATATTAAACTATTTCTTCTAATTAATTTCCTTTCAGTGTGCACGAATTTGTGCACTGGGCCACTAGTTTTAGAATGAAAACAGAAATCACAACAGGTTACAGATTCCCAACAAGATGGCCAATGACATAATCACCACAAAACTTAGAAAAAGAGCATTTCGCACTGCTGGTCACACTCCGTAACTACGCTTTCCTGCATGTATAGACATGTAGTCCTTGATCAGTCTCTCTGTGACAACGCCTTTATAATATCGTTTCCAATGGAGACACCAGACAGATGAGTTCATCGTCCCTGCAGCCGGCTCCTAAAGCTTTGTTTCTGTGATTGATGGGCAAGGTGCACACAGCACGCGTCTCCTCCCGGGTGTGCCGTTGTAGCGCTGCGCAGGTTCACGCTCTGCAAACAGGGTTTCTGAGACACACACCCTCTTCAACGGGAAGTCACCCAAATGGGGAGGAAAGTGTAGGGTGCGTTTCCAACTCTAAGTGCGTTACGGACTAGATTCCTAGCAGGGAGAACTTCTGACTCATCGAAGCATCTATTTGAAGGGAATTCCTGCTTGTACTATGTCACATCTCACGGTGGCCAGGGTGTCCCGCAGACTAGCTTCCAGCCCGGATATTCAGACTTCGAGTCCTGCCACCGACCTCATCCCTCCAGTCTGGTTGCCACGGCATCCAGATCCCCAGGGACCACTGCACCTCCTTCCTGTCCCAGGCGAGTTTGTGTGGCAGGAGAAGGTGTGATCCTAGACGCCAGCTCACCTTCCTCTCTGCCGGACCCCACGTGGCCCCTGGGGACCCACCCCATCTGACCTGAGAGGAAGGGTGGTGGAGGGGATGTCACAGTGGAAAGGGAAAGGTTTTTATGGTTAAAACACCCACCTTTGTACCACTTTTATGGAGATACATAATGTGAGAACACACTAGGCCCTCGCAGCTCCCTGAAGGGGGCTTTTCGAGGGAGATGCCTGAAGCGTCAGCTCCAAGAGGCAGATCCATGGTCACCTACCTCTTCCTCCAGGGGCTCTGGCCGTGGGGACGCCGTCTGCAGGGTCTGCGTGGGCTGCCAGGCAGCATGGGGCTCTGGGAGACGCGACATGTGGTTAGTGCCTCTGAGAAACTGATCTTTAGTTTTAGGCAGTTTAATTACTTTAAATGTAAGTAGTCTACAACACAGGCTCTACATGTAGCCTGAGGAATCACAATGAGGAGGCTTGGTAACTATGAGTCTGATACCATAAATTTTTTAAAAACTGTTGTTTGATAAGAAGAGAAGACCAACAGAAAAACAAATACCCCTTTTATCCACCTGTCACACAAAGCAAAGTCATCGGAACCTTCAGGCCTGAGAGTTCAACATTCTCCCCTGTGTCCGTGAACACGCGTCCTTTTGACAGTGGCCGGCCCCCCGGGATTTTAAACTCTGTCCACCGCGTGCACAGGCTCTTGGCTTTTCATCTGCTGCACTTGGCTGGCCCTCACTTTTTTATATCCTAGAGATTTTCACATAGAAAAGCACTAACATTGACTCTGCTTTTGAGAATTATATAAACTCTTTATTCAGAAACCCAGGGCTTAGGACCTATTTTATTTGCAGATTTGTAACATTTTGTTTTCTCTTTGTACGTTTTGGGGATCAGCACCTGTATGTTTGTTTGCTTGTTTTCAAATGGTCACTTTCAAAAATCCCAAGCAGCGTTTTGAGTTTTGAAAAGTTCCTTCTGATGGATTTGTTCTTGCGTTTTATTCTTGTTTGTGCCTTTTTAAAAAATAGGCCACGGTTGTGTCACAGATGCTATTTGTCATTTGGCTTTTCAAAATGTCAAACAGCAGTTATATGCAAAATAAAGCAATTTACATTTTTATGACTAGGAAATTCAGTTCATTTTTCAGAATAAACAAAACCTCCAGTGACTTCTTTTAGCGGAATTTGTTGACTCGGGTGGCTCATCAGCTTGAAGGAACCAGGCGCCATTAGTTTTCCGCGGCTCGGTGACAAATTACCACAAACTCGGTGGCTTCGAACAACATCAATTAATTATCTCACCGTTTGCGTGGGTCAGACAGGATGCTGCTGGGTTTGGCCAGGCAGGCTCTGTGCTCACGTCTCACAGGCTCGAATTAGCTGCTCAGCTGGGCTGGTCCCGGGCTGCTCTTCATGCTCCTGGGCGGTTGGCAATAACCAGGTTCTTGGGGAGACGTGAGTGACAGCACCATCTTTTTGCTAGCCGCTGTCTGATCTCATTCTCTGAGGCCCCTTTAGGGTTTTGCTATGATGGCCCCGCACTAGGGCCTTTTCTTTTTAAAAATATATATATTTGTATTGATTTTAGAGAGGAATGAAGAGGGAGCTATAGAAACATCAATGATGAGAGAGAATCATTGATTGGCTGCCTTCTGCACGTCCCACATTGGGGATGGAGCCCGCAACCCGGGCGTGTGCCCTGACCGGGAATTGAACTGTGACCTCCTGGTTCATAGGTCGATGCTCAACCCCTGAGCCACGTGGGCCGGGCTGAGGCTGCTGCTTCACGGCCAACAGGAGAACCTCTTTCGGGCTGTGCGGCTCTTCCTTCGGGGAGGCCCAGGCCCTCTGAAGGACTCACCTGCTGAGCCCGGAGTCACCTCCCTCCGATGAGCTGTCCGTGGATTTGGACGCTCTGACACCTGTAGGATCCCTTCCCGCGCAGGGAAGTCGCTCCCACGTTTGTAGTCTCACCCGCACTCAGAGGGAGGCGGGCAGTGTGCACGCTGGGGGCCAGGGATCTTGGAGGTCCCCCTAGAATCCGGCTACCATCTGGAAGTTACGGGAACTTTGAAAATGTGTGTGTTTTAAAAATGAATGGACTGTGTTTTTTGGAGCAGTTTTAGGTTTACAAAGTATTTGAACAGGAAGTACAGAGAGCTCCCCTGTATCCCCTCTCCCTGTACCCACACTTTCCCTTATTCTCCCTTTGCATTAGATAAAATCGACGAACCCCTATTGTCTGATACAATATGAGGAGCTCCACTCCATAGTGTACATTAGGGTTCAGTCCTTGTATTGTTCAATTTCATGGGCTTTGACAAAAGATCGTGTATCTACCAAACAGAATAGCTTCATCTCCCTGGAAACCAGTGCTGCTTCCCCCCCACCAGCCCCCCCCCGCACCCGCTCTGGCAGCCGCTGGTCTTCTGACTGCCTCTGAGGTTGGATTTTGCACGATGCCCTGCAGTTGGGATCGTGCAGTGTGTAGCCTGTTCAGACCGGCTTCTTTCACTTAATCATATGCGTTTAGGTTCCTCCAGGCCAGCGGTTCTCAACCTGTGGGTCGAGACCCCTTTGGCGGTCGAACGACCCTTTCACAGGGGTCGCCCAAGACCATCCTGCATATCAGATATTTACATGACGATTCATAACAGTAGCAACATTACAGTTATGAAGTAGCAACGAAAATAATTTTATGGTTGGGTCACAACATGAGGAACTGTATTTAAAGGGCCAGAAGGTTGAGAACCACTGCTCCAGGCCTTTCCAGGGCTGGATTGCTCATTCCTTTCCATGGCCGAGTGATATTCCATCGTGAAGATGTGTCACGTCTGGCAAGGAAGCTGCCCCCCCCCCCGCCCCCCAGTCCTTCCTGATGAGACCTGCCAGGACTGAGCCTTGGTAGGCGGCGGGGCCTCTGCCTGTGCTCTATGCCCTCCTTTCCCTCGGCGTGCGGTGCCGATGAGCTGGCCTCTCGGGAGCTGGCAGGAGTCCAGGGAAGATGCTCATGGGGGTGCTGCCCAGGTGTGTGCCCCTGGGCACCCCCTGCTACTGGCTGCCACGGAGCAGGAAGAGGAGAAAGCGCAGCGGACCCAGAGAGGGAAGTCCTTTCTTCTAGCGCCCTCTATGGGTGAAACCTAATGTCGGGGCAGCTCGCAAAGGAGAGAAAGAGAGAGGGCCCAGCTCCAGGGTCACCGAGCAGGGCATTGAAAGGTCGACCAGGAGCCGATGGCAAGACAGTGATAACTGGGACACTTCCTGTTCCTCCTTTGCTGAGCGCTGCCTGTTTGTTTTTTAAATCAGGAGTGAGTATTGAACACTGTCACCTGCTTTTCTGCAGCTATCAAGACGGTCATGTGGCTTTGTTTTTTAGTCCATCAATATGGTGAATTACACAGATTGGATTTTAAAGTGTGAACCCAAGCTTGCATCCCCGGACAAGCCGTGCCTCGGCCCGATGTATTTTCCTTCCTTATCGACTGTAGTTTTGCTTTGGCAACATTTTGGTCTAGATGCTTATGTCTAGATGCATGATGCGTCATGTGTCATTTCTCTTTCTGTAATGTCTGTCTGGTGTGGGTGGCTTCGTGAAATAAGCTGGGAAGTATTCTTTCTTCCTGTCTTCTCTGAACAAGCTGGTGTAGGATTCGTCTCATTTCTTCTGGAATTTTCTGTACCAGAGAAGCTGTCTAGTTTTAGGCTGCTCTTCCTGAGAAGACTTGTGGGTAGAAATTCTGTTTTGGGGATTGATGAAGGGCTTTTATTTTTGTGTGAGACAGTTTTGTAATTTGTGTCTACCAAGCAATTTATCCACTTACTCTAAGTTATCTAGGACATTGGTATAGAATTGTTCATACTAGTCCCTTGTTATTGTAGAATATCTTCTCTTTTATTTCTGGTATTTATAATTTCTGTCTTTTCTATTTCCTTCATCATTTTAAGTAGAGGTTTATCATTTAAAAATATTTTCAAAAAGGCAGCTTTTTGTTTCTCTGTTTTCTATTTTTTTGATCATTTACTCTTTTTTTTTTATCATCTCCTGTTTTCTATGTACTCTGATTTTAACTTGCTCTGCTTTTTCTACTTTCTTAAGGTAGAAATTTGTTTTTTAAAGATAAAAATTTTCTCCTAAATCAGTGGCTCCCAAATCCGGTTGCAAGTTGAAATTCAGACTCTTAAAAAAAAATAGTACTGCCTGTGTCCCAACCCTACACACTGTGGTTTAATAGTTTAAATTGATGGGTGGGGCCAGTGGGGTATTTAAAAACTCCCCAGGGGACTCTAAGATGTAGCATATTTTGTGAGGCGCTGCTCTAAGAACTATTAGCTTTCCCCCCACAAATTTTGATACCATTTCAATGTTCATTGAAGAATTTCTTCTATTTTTCAGAAGAGTTTCATATTCTGGCCACTTTTTAGCTTTTGCTATTGTTTCCCATTGTCCAGACGTTAGGCAGCCCGTGGCCAAACCATCCTGTGAACAGGAGATGGGGTTCGTCTCTGATTCAAGGTCATCTTCCAGGTAACATGGTTATAATTGCTATGGGGGCTGGTTTTCCCACAAGTTTTGGGTAAAGAAGACAATATAAAGAAAACTCTTGTGAAATTGTACTCAAGAGAAGTTTCATGAGATGAGCGCTTTATCCCAGTCACATTCCCATGTGCAGAGGCTGTGTCACAGGAAGCAGGGCGTGCGTCCGGAATAGGACTGCAGGTATATTTCTTTGCCTGTGCGGTTTTAGCATCTTGTATGAAAGATCATGAAAACTTAGCTTTATTGGAGGAAAATAGCCCTCTTAAATTTTGGCCTCTGTCAGCACAATGATAAGTGCATTCGTTGTAAATCTACTTGACAGTATAATAAACTGAACCGAACTTTTCAAAGTGAAAAAAAAAAGGTATTTTAAAATCTCCTTTGTGATTTCTTTCTTTTCTCCACTGCTTATTGAGGATATATTGCTTGATTTTCAAATATTTTAGGGTGTTTCTCCTTTTCTTTTTTTTAATTGATTTTTTTTTTTTAAGAGAGGGAGAGAGACAGAGAGAAACATCAACGAGAGAGCAAAATATCAGTTGGCTGCCCCCTGCATGCCCCCTACCAGGGATCAAGCCCACAATCCGGGCATGTGCCCTGCCTGGGAATGGAACTGGCAGCCTTTCAAAGCATGGGACAGCACCCAACCCACTGAGCCACACTAGCGAGAGCGCCTTTTCTCTTTTAGAAATTAATTTCTAGTTTAATTTCATTGTAATTAAAGAAACTATTCTGAGTGGGTTTAGTACTTTAACATTTATTGAGCCTTCTTTTTCAAGGCCTGACATGTGCTGTCTCTTGGTTAATTTTTATATATTTCAGTCTTTTTGGAGAGGGTATTTGTGTCCAGCTAGTTATTTTTACTACTTTAATTCATTATAGTGAATATCGTTGGTTTAAGCATGAGTATTGAATCTGGTTATGCTTAGAAGTAAGCTTTATGTTCCGGTGTATTTTTATTTTCAGGGATTTCAAAGAATGGTTTTCTATAGAGACCAAAAGATTACTTAATCAATGTTAAACTACAATAGTATCTTATAAAAAATGACAGATTTTCACAGAGGTTAAGATACCCTTTAGGTCTTTGTTTTTCTTTTGTGTGTGTGTAAGTTGGTGATTTCATTCATTTCATTGACAACATGTACAGGTGGTTTTAAGAATGGACTGGACTTCAAATGAGCCCATGCTGTTGGAATGGTTCTCACCATAGTGTGTGTTGAATTATGACAGTTACTCATGGTTATATGTCACCCAGGGGGACTGTTTCATGTGCTTGGCTCTATAGATCTGCAAATTCTTACCTGTGGGCTGATAGTCCATATTGAACCGTAAATTTATTATTGATGCATTGCTTTCTAGGCAGACATTCCACTCTAAGAGAATTAAGGGTAGGGATTAGCTTTCCGTTACGGAATGGTTCCTTCAACTTTAAATAAATGCCTCAAGTATACGCATTACTAACTTGGATAACCATTGCAAGGAAATGCAGCTTAATTATTAGTTTGGAACCTAAACTAATTACCAAGTCTCCTAATAAAACTACCAGTGGAAACATTTAGGCAAAAATATTTCTACATAAAAGCAATTTAGCTGACAGAAGCTTGTCAGCACTTAGAAACACTTATCCTGAGTTATAAATGGCCCATATTTTAGCCCCATTTTTATTCTCGCTCTGCATCGATCTGTCTTTAGAAGAAGTGCTGACGTGGACCTTCCGTCTCGGCCGCAAAGGTGCCGAAGGTGAGTGTGGTCTTCGCTCCGCTTCCTGTCCCCTCCACAGTCCAGGGATGGGCTTGACCAGACTCTTCAAAATACATTGTTGTCAAACAGTCGGGTCTTGCTGATCATTTAGGTGAGGTACCTTAGTTTATTTTTAAAAAAACATTAACTATATACGAGGTGGTTCATTGACCAGCTCTTTTACCCAGAGCTGTCTCTAAGTTTAAGAGGGTTTTACTGAAAGATACAGAAGTTATTGTTCCAAAGTTTTCCGTTTATATTGCTTTACTGCTGTGCGAAATTTATACCAAAATTTTAATACGAAAAAGGTCAAACACACGGTCCCCTCATCTTGTTCCCGCATTGTGCTTCTCAGCCATAGGAGCAACGATATGCCTTCAGGTTTGTGACACTGTGGCACTAGAAAATTTTTGTCATCGAGCGGGCGTGACAGCGTGTTTGTGTATGTTTATGCATGACGCCTACGGAGGAAAGCTCTGTGTACAGAGCCCACAGTGATATTTTCGTAGCAATGTGAACACACTGACTCAGATTAGATCATGGGATTCTTTGTGTTTGTTTACAATAATGAAGTCTCACAGCTACTGACCACACTGTCTTAGAATGAACATGTATTTGTGACTGAATTCAATGACTAGTAGAGATAATTATAAGTGTCATTAGGGCATCTTAAATATGCTAGCTATGGTCAACTTGCCATATTTCTACACATGACACCTTTTGTTTTTGCTGGTATAGAGGTAAATGCTGTGACTTAGCATGTCGAGGTAGAATGGTTTCTGAGGTAGTTATTTTCCTTAGCATATTGACTTCTATGATCTTGACCACGTTAATTTCCCTGCATCTCCATGATCTCATCTCTGAAATAAGGACAGCATAGGTCCTCTTTTAGGGGATTAGGGTTGAAATTAAATAGATTAATTCATGTGAAACTCTTAGAACAATTCTTGACAGCTAGCAAACTCAGTGAACAGTAGCTGTCAACATCATTATATGTTAGATAATTCAAGAATTACTTAGCCACGTATCATTTTTGTCCTTTTTCGGTTTATATCTTTATGAATGTAGCATTTGCATCCTGTGGTGTTCACTCATGCTAAGTGTAGACATAACAGCTAAGTCCTCTAGAGCGTTTCCAGGCCCCAGACCTTTGCAGCCTTCCTTGTTGCACACCTCCTGCTAAGTAGCTGAAGAGTGAGCTGCATAGGCGGAATGTCACAGCCTCTTAGTGTCCTGGCTCAGAAAGATGCCTGAGGAGACACTACCAGAAATCTCGGTTAAACTTGTATTTAATTTGCAGAATTGTAGTTCTAGCAAGCTGCACCTGGAATAATTTTCATTTTTCTGATACTGTCATAAGCCATGGATGCAAGCTGAAGTAGGAATTAAGCAGCTACTATAGATATATTTTTTTCAGTTGCTCCTTGGAGTTGAGGTAACAGAAGTGATTCTGAAATTTCTGCATTGCCTACTGACAGACATTGTGTATAAAGGACTCACATTATTGTAGGTCACTGAATTAATTTAAGAAATACCAATTGACATCATTCCTTTAGGGAATTGTGGGATGCTGTTTGATATTACTGTTTTTGTCAAATATGGAAGTTTAGAATGAGTTTTATTTATATGCAGGGACTTTATTTTCAAATTTTTAAAAACTATATTTTTATTGATTTCAGAGAGTAAGGGAGAGGGGGAGAGAGAGATAGAAACATCAATGATGAGAGAGACTCATTGATTGCTGCCTCCTACACACCCCACACTGGGGATTGAGCTGTGACCTCCTGGTTCATAGGTTGACACTCAACCACTGAGCCACACCCGCCAGGCTTCCAGGACTTTAAAATGAAGTGATGTCCTCTTCAAATTTAAATTTTTTCAAATGGATCAGAAGTGGAGTTTATGGACTTGCTACCTTTTTCACTAAGTGCTTGAGTTTTCCATGAGCTGTTGTAAGTAATTGGTTATTCCTAAATTGGGGGGGCGGGGAGGAAGAGTTCCAAAAAGCATGAAAACACTTCAGAGTTTTGCTCAAAAGTTTTCATTTTGGGGAGAGGCTGGTCACAATTGGCATTCCTATGTGCCTATTAGCGAGTCATCTTTCCAAACCTTTGTAATACCTGGTACTTATTTTTGTAGATACCGTAATTCTTCCCTTTTTGTACTTACATTTCACCAGTTTGCTAACAACTAAATTACACAATCACAGCAGCAAGAACAACTGGGAATAAGCGTGGGAACAAAACAACCATCTTTGGTGTGTGTCCAACTCAGCGTTGGGTGATTGACAGGACGGAGTGTGGGCCCCTGGGTGTCAGACGGTCGGCCTGCTGCTGTGTCTCCGATGCTCACGGACCCGCCAGGCTCTCTGTTCCCACGTTTCTAGAGATCCTGTCGTTCTTCAAGAATCTTTTGTTCACAGAGTAACCATAAGCCATATTTTTAATCATTAGTTCAAATGAACATCCTGGGAGATATTAGAGATGGAAACTGATATTATAGTAGATAATAGACTTTCAAACTAAAGGTGTAAGACACCTCAAGCCGGTAAGTAAATTTTTCCTATGATGGTTGAATGTGTTTTGGTAGGAAAGGTGAGGGGCGATATTATAAGTTAATGATTGAGATCTGGTTTACCCTTTAATTAGACTTCACTGCTCACCTTTCTGTGAGCATGCTTTCGTCTGTGTGTTTTTTGTTTTCATATGTGACACTAAAAATGCGCAGAAGTTGAGATTGGTTCCCACTGCATCCCATACTCTCTTCTTGTTTTGTTCTGTGCTAAATCAGAAATTCACATTTGCTAGATGATTATCTATTGCCATGGAAATTGTTTGGTTACATTTCAATTCCACTGCAGGGGCAGGCAGCAGGAGCTAATGGGCCATGAGAGGGGAATTTGTTGTTTAAACAATGATTATCTTTTCTATGTGGCTAACAGGACGAGGGGAGGGTGCAATTCTCCTTCACCGGCATGAGAAGGTCCATGGATGAGGGTTAGAGCCAGAATTCACCCTAAGTTTACAGCTGTCTCTCGAGTCAGAAATAAACCTCACCAGCTCCCAAGACAAAATTATCAACCCTGCTCAGATGTCTTATTTTTTTGCCCCATTGACTCCCCCTCAACCCCACCCACACCTCTCCTCAGGGGCAAATAGCGGTCCAAATGGATGGTGATTGTGTGTCTTCCATGAGGTGTGTATCCATGTTTTGGGGACACCCTGCATGAGTCCAGAGGAGAAGTCACATCAAGGCTGGAGACAGGCCAGGGACAGGGCCGAGTGTCAGGGAGACGAAGACGTCCTGGGTGTGGAGATGTCGCCTCGGGTTGTTTAGAGACCCTTTGGCACAGTTGTTGGCTGAGTCGGCTTCTTCCCCACCTTCCGGCTCCAGTTTCCCTTCGGGGTGGTGGGGGCTGGTGAAGTGAGCTCTGCACTCGCTGCCCGGGAGCAGCTGGCCAGGGCTCAGAGGAAGGCCCGCATGTGGGACCAGAGGTGGCCTGTCCCCTCCTCCCGACCAGCTCTTCTCGCTGTGGCTCATTCCCTGTCTCTCTCGGGACACCGAGGACTCAGAGCAGAGGGAAGTGGCTGTCGTCAGGCAGACACCATGGCCAGCCACCTGGGACATTTGCTTTTGAAAACAGCAATAGCCAGACCAGGCCTTCTCCAGTTCCAGCTCTAACATCCCACTGTTTGGAATGGTCCTCACTCCTGTCCAGGAAAATTACCACCTGGCATCTTTCGGGGCATCTCCCTGTTTGGTTGGGGACCCACGTGGCAGGGGACCGTGCTCCGGGCCCTGGCCGGGCCTCTCTGAGCGACTTGCCTCTGGTGCCTGAGAGAGCCTCAGCAATCGGCTCCGAGGTTTAGGCTGCAGTGCCCAGCGGGTACCAACCCCTCAGCTTTCCCTCCCCCTCTCAGGCCTCTGCTCAAGTGTCATCTTCTTTGGCCGTTTTATTCAGCCTGCCTCCCACCCACCCTGCCTTATGTTCCCATGAGCACCAGCTCATTTTCTAGGGTCTCAGACATTCAGTAAATACAATTCAAAATAGTCTCATCAGCCTTTAGATGAATATCATTTTAATGAACTATGCATATTTATCAGGGAGAGAGAAACACCATCAGCTGCCTCCTGCACGCCCCCTACTGGTGATGGAGGCCACAACCCGGGCACGTGCCCTGACCGGGAATCGAACTGGTGACCTTTCGATTCACAGGATGGCACTCAACCAACTGAGCCACACAAGGCCAGGGCACAATGTGATGTTTTTGACTTACAACCGACTCCAGTGCTTTAGAGAAACAGGTTCTGTTACTCGTTGCGAAGTTGAGCTGAGTTAAGCTTGTTCTCTGAGGTGAGCAGCTTCTGCCTGGCAATTGAAAACGTTTCTGATGACATGCTGCAGCCTCGGAGCGTGCCCGCGATCAGCCAGATGGCTCGTTCCTAGACCAGTTTTACTGCTAATTAAAGGGCTAATGCTTCTCTCACACACTCAAGAGTGTGGATACATTTATTGCCAAAATATTCAATAGCTGGACAAGCTAAATTGGTCCAGGAAGGCCTGATTGGGTGTTTTCCATGTTGCAGAACGCTGCTGCTTTCATTGAAGAGAGCCTGGGGACTAGCCGTATGTGGAGGTATTGATTGTAAGCCTGCTGCTTTTCCACAGCACTGTGTTAACGCGGGAAGTGGAATCACAAGCAGCTAAATTTTAAATAAAAATGGAAGGCCTCTCCCTTTGGCTCCGGTGACCAGTTTCGCTGTTACTGCATCTGGAGGGCTGCGTCGGCCTGTGTGGTGTGGACCGCATGACCAGGTGGCTCTGATTTTGACAGAGAGCCTTATCTGGCCGGGGCCTGTTCAGCAGCCAATCAATATCTAATATGCTCTTCCAGATTCCTCAAAGAGATTAAGTACAATCTCATTTCGAATGTAGAAGATGTTTCTCTATGCATGTTTCAAAACTCCCCTGGCAAGGCCTTAATAAGACAACTAATAAATATACCGCTGGATAAGTGGTAACAAAAAGACACTTTCCTGGGAATTGCTGTCAAATTACTTAGGTGCAATAATACAGGATCATTTTTTCCTTGACAAATACATTAGCAATGATTTAATTCTTTCATGTTAACTTAGGTTGAGTAAACAAAGAAAAATTGTGTTGTTTTTTTTTTAAAATGTATTTTTATTGATTTTGGAGAGGGAGGGAGAGGAAGAGAGAGCGAGAGAGAACATCAATGATGAGAGAAAATCATTGACTGGCTGCCTCCTGCACACCCCCTACTGGGGATCGAGCCTGCAACCCGGGCCTGTGCCCTGACCTGGAATTGAACTGTGACCTCCTGGTTCATAGGTTGACGCTCAACCACTGAGCCTTACCAGCCGGGCCAGAGAAGTTTTTGACAGAGCGGTTTTTACTGGCTTCTCCTAATTCATTTTTGCTGTTTGTTGAGAGAATCCATAATACTGAGTTATCTGGAGAGAACAGTTGCAGTGTAGATACGCATTTTATTTTTTTTACCTAAACTTATATGGATGTATGAGTCCTACATTTTGTTATTTGTGTTCGAAAAAATTTAGCCAAACTGTCATTCCGGAAGTTGTTGTTGAATGTTATTTCATCTAACAATTCCAGGCTTGACCTGACTTGCTGCTTTGCTTTCTTAATCTTCACGGGCACTCCTGTTTATCTCATGGCCAGTAGTTCGTGATTCTGTGTTAAACAGTGTGGTTACTTAGAGACTGCGAATTTGTGCCATCTTGACATTTCTGGAATGTTCTGTCCTTGAAGATGAAAGCCGTCTGTCTCCATTGTTTTTGCTGTTAATGTCATTGTCCTCATGTAAGAAGATGCCTGGCCTTTGCAGGCCCTTGCGGCGCGGTTCCTCTCCACGGCGCTCGCACGATGAGCGGGCTGTCACTTGGCTCCTTGAAACATCAACGTTTCTCTCGGAGGCACTGCAATCTGACGTGAGATTGTTTCATTCCACCCCCCCCCACCCAGGGCATCAGGCTTGCCTGGCAATGGAAAAAGGTGATTTGTATGTAAATACCTAGAACAACGGTAACCCTGGAAAACGGCTGTATAATTCATATTCTCTCATTAGGAATGTTCCGGCTCGGAATATAAATTCCCCTTTGCCCGTCACTCTCAGTGGGAAGCTGATGTTGAACGTGGCCTTTCTTCCCTCTAATCGGAATGTTTTCTGTGAGGTTCACGAGTAGCTTTCAGTGGTGCTTCTGTTCTCATTCTGGCCGTGTCTCACTGTGTACGCATGACATGTCTTGTTGTTGAGTTACTACACGGCTTGTCTCCCATTGCCTCAGCCTTCCAGGAAATACGACTCAAAACAGTGTCATTGGCCCTAGGATAAATGTCACCTTAACTAGCCACACACACAAGCATGGGAAGAGCTGTGTGGCAATGGCTGTCGTAATTACAGTGTATTTTGTGTTACTTTTCATCCTCATGGCACCCTGTCCCTACTTGGGATGCAGATCACCACGCCATTAGGAGTCCACCCTAACCCGTTCTTTGCGTGTGTGAAGGTCCCAAGCCTGCCAAGTAGGCGTCTGGAATGAATTTGATTTAACCTTCCTCAGAGCGCTGACGGGACGGACACCGTGGCTCCTCCTGCGCCAAGACATAAAGAACTCGGGCTCACTAACTCTTCGCGCCGATTCAGAAAATTGATTTGTTGCTTGCAGGATTTTTGTAACTAGATTTTTTTTCCTTTTTTGAAATTGTTGACACTATTACAGATGTCCCCATTTTTCCTCCTGGGCCCACCTCCACCAGCCACCCCCCTTCCCTCTGCTCCTCACGTCACTGTTGTCTGTGTCCATGGGTTATGCACATATGTTCTTTGGCTAATCCCTTCACCTTCTTTCATCCAGTCCCCTTCTCCTCCTCCCCCCTGCCATCTGTCAGTGTGTTCCATGTATCCATCTGGTTCTATTTTGTTTTAATGCAATTGGATATTATTAAAAACTCTTCAATTTTTCAGCCAGCCATTACAAGCATTGCTACGATACCACAGAGGCTACTGGTGAAGGAAGGAGCTTTAGGGATAGAAAGACCTGACTTCAAGCTCTGATTTGCCAGTTAGAACTATGGGAGGTCCCAGGATGACTTCGTTTCACTCAGCGTAGTTTCGTTATAAGGTTGATGAGAAAAAAGAAATTGATTCCCAGCTGAGGCCACTGCCTGGGGGAGTTTGCACATTCTCACGTCTGTGGGTTTACTCCAGGGATCGGTGTCTAAGACGTGCACATGAGGTGCATTGGCGTGTCCCCACTGTCCCAGTCTGTGTGGGTTTGGATGTGCGTGATCCTGTGATGGAAGGGCGACCTGTCCTTCGTGGGGTCCCTCCTGGCGTTCCGAGAAGCTGGGGTGGGCTCTGGCCACCCGCAACCCTGAACTGAATACGCGATTGGGAAATACTTAACTTACTGTTTTTATTCACCTTTCTCAAAAGTATGTACCTCACACATGGATTTCAATGTCTGCTATTAGAAGTGTCTGGGGTCTTTCTGTAGAAGTTTGATGATGTTTTTGTGATCAGAACTTGACTCTTGTTTATATCAATCAGCCTATGTTGAAATGGGTTTCCTTATGTCCTTTTCCTTAAAGTCACAGTTTCAAGACCCTCCCTCAAAGGATTGGTTGTTTTTTTAAAATATATTTTTCATTGATTTCAGAGAGGAAGGGAGAGGGAGAGAGAGATAGAAACATCAATGATGAGAGAGAATCATTGGTCGGCTGCCTCCTGCACACCCTCTACTGGGGATCGAGCCCGAAACCCGGGCATATGCCCTTGACTGGAATTGAACCTGGGACCTTTTGCATTTGTGATTATTTTGAGAAATAACTGAGGTAACAAGGCTTAGTACCAAAAACTGTAGACTTTATTATTATAATAAAAATCATAAACTTTTTGTCCTAAATATATTTAATTTTATGAAAATTTTGTTTATCTGCTTTTGCATTTGTGACAATTGCAAACTGTTGACTAACTGGATAAGTAAGCCAAGCTGTGAACTTTCTGTAGACACCTTAAGGCCAATGTAATCAGCACATTGAAAAACATTACACAGCTGACATTTAATAACATCGAGTTGAATTTGCATGGCTTCAAGGTATGTGATGATTGTCATGAAATTTTGCTTATTTTCTGACTTATAATTGTTCTACATTATCTGCCAAACTAAATTGTAAACAAAAATTAATGAGAAATTATTTTTCAATTTCCCATATATTAGTAAGGTATGTAAACATTTTTTTTCAACCATGAAATGTTTGTTGTATGTTTAACCTGACATATTTTTGATGGACGCTCCCTGCTCCCCTTGATTTTAAAAGGAAAATGGATAAATGAAACAACTATTCATGGAAGAATGATAAAATTACTTATGGTATAGTCATATCATATAGTATTACGCTATTAAGGCATATTTGTAAATGTGGATATATGACTGTATATGCCTAGAAAGATGGGTTAGAATTGATAGCAAATTGCCGAGTTACTCCTAGAGAAAGGACTGGAGCAGTTTTGAGTGTATGCCAAGTAGAATTTTGTGATTGCAAGCAACCGAAATGGAGACATCACCTAAGCAAGGAAGGGAGGATTGATTGGATAGAGTGTGGGTACACACAGAATTGAAAACACAGTTGAGTAAGTCGGCCTCAGGAAGCCCAGAAGAGAAGCTGTCTCTGTGGCAAGGGTGGGGTTTGGGGATTTCCTGTATGTGACAGTCCTTCCAGATGTTCACAAAGGAAAGGGTGCAGGCACAGAGCCTCACTGAGTTCCACTACAGAGGGATGCCTCCCTTCTTATTATGTATATATTTAAAAGAGCTCTATTGAGATGTAACCCATACTCACCCATCTGAAGTGTTTAATTCAGTGGCTTAGTATATTTAGAGTTGTGCATTTATGAACACAATCAATTTCAAAACTTTTTATTACCCCAAAGAGAAACCCTTAGCCATCACTCACAACTACCACTCCCCTCCCCCTGCCAGAGCCTAGTAAACACTATTGTGAATATTTCATATAAATGCATTTGTACACTATGTGGTCCCATGTGACTGGTTTTTCTTCGCTTAGCACAAAACTTTTCAAGTTTTATCATATTGTGGCATGTATCAGTACTTTATTCCTTTCAATGGCTGAGTGATATTCAGTGCTTGTATCTACCACATTCATCCGCTCATCAGTTGGTGGGCATTCAGATTGCTTCCACCGTTGGCTGTTGTGACTAGCTTTCACTGTCTCTCTCCATAGTTGTGCCTTTCCCAGAAGGTCATGTGGCCGGTCGCATACAGCAGGCAGCCTTCCCGCATGGCTTCCTCCCCTTAGTCATATGCATTTAGGGTTCCTCCTTGTCTTTCCCTGGCTTCAGAGCTCATGTCTTCTTAGTGCTGATAGCATTCCACTGTCCGGATGGACCGCAGTTTACTTATCCATCACCTGCTGAAGGGCATCCTAGCTGCTTCTAAGTTTTGGCGATTATGAGTACCATCGGTATAAACATTTGCGTGCACGTTTTGTTAGGGACATGTATTTTCAGCTCATTTAGGAAAATACAATGAATGTTTACACCTTTTTTTTTAACACTTCCAAAAGAATGACTATGAATTTTTAGAGCTCTAAAATAAACGATAAAGATAGAAAACATGCTCATTAAAATGATTATAGGTGCTTGATTCTGAAAACTATGGTGTGAACAATGGAAACCATTTTGGTAATAATTTGAAAAGCAATTACTTTTTGAAAATTATTATTGACTTGAAAATAAATGCATATTTTGTATGAAAAGCTATTATAGAAATTAAAAGAGGCCCACAGAGCTGTTGTAGAGACGTCCCAGGGCTCACAGGCATAGTTTTGTCAGTGTTTGTATTTTCTTCCCACGGAAAGGTTTTACTTATCTTTAAATAAAACTTGGTTATATTCTAGCTCCCAGGAAGCTATGCGTGGTTTCAGGGAGGAAGGCAGGCGGGCTCTGAGGGCCTGGCTGGTGTTGGGCAGGAGCTCATGGCTCACTGAGCCAGCGTGAACGGAGAGCACAGAGCCCACACTTCCCCTCAGCTCCTCTGTGTGTGTGTGTGCGTGTCAACGTTCATGGTGATTTTAGATTCCTCGGTGCTATTTTAACTACACGGTGAGCCTCACAGGGCAACATGTTGCACAAGGAGACAACAAAGCCTTCTAAAAGCTTGTCAGTAAATATTTTTGGTGTAATTTCCATGAGATCGTGGCCTGTTTTGTTCACTAATACATCCCAGGTGCCCAGAACAGTGCCCAGCACAGAGCAGGTCATCTAGAAGTACTTGCTAAACAAAGGCATCCAGCAGAGGTGGGGGTTTGTGTAAATTGATGTAGAACACAGACCTGCGCCAGAACCAGAGGGGACATGGAAGAGCCGAAATAAAAGCTTGTCAGTAAATATTTTTGGTGTAATTTCCATGAGATCGTGGCCTGTTTTGTTCACTAATACATCCCGTGTGCCCAGAACAGTGCCCGGCACAGAGCAGGTCATCTAGAAGTACTTGCTAAACGAAGGCACCCAGCAGAGGTGGGGGTTTGTGTAAGTTGATGTAGAACACAGACCTGCGCCAGAACCAGAGGGACATGGAAGAGCCGGACGCCTGACTGTGGGTCCTGACAGACTAGGAAGGTGAGGCCTGACATGACAGCGGGGAGTGGCAGGACCAGGGCCGATGCCGGGGTCCCAGCAGCCGGCCCCCTGTCACATGGCCAGCGGGGTTTCAACTCAGGCATGACTGGCTGTGACATTCCAGGTACGAGTTTTAGTATTCATATTTTTAATGTTTTAATATGTCGCCTCTTCTCTATAGCTTTTCCTCTGCCCCCAAACAGAAGTCATTGCTCCTTTGGTGGATAGTCTAGATTCCATCTCTTTTCCAGCATGTACCACATTATCTTGAGTTGGTTTCATGGCTCTGTGCGCCCTACAGCCAGGAACCAATTCTTACTCCTCTCCGCTACCCCAGAATTCAGCACAGTGACTGACATGATGGAGGGCACTTCCTGTGTGGAGTGTTAGTGACAAACAGTGTGCCCAAGCTCAAGTCCAAGGCAACAGAGCTTTCAAGAGGGACAGCACCTCTTAGCATTTTATTTGTTCATTTTCATGGCATTTTAAATACGCGAGGGTTTGGTCCATGTGCATATCGAATCGCTCTTCTTGGAGATCTGAATTCATGGTTTTTCATCTCTTTGGTTTGAATAGCTTTTTGAGGGTGGCTTTGCTTTTTTGTTTTGTTGCTGTTAATCATCACCAGAGGATATTTTTCCATGGGAGAGGGACAGCATCTCATAGCATTTTATTTGTTCATTTTCATGGCATTTTAAATGCGCGAGGGCTTGGTCCATGTGCATATCGAATCGCTCTTCTTGGAGATCTGAATTCATGGTTATTCATCTCTTTGGTTTGAATAGCTCTTTGAGGGTGGCTTTGCTTTTTCGTTTTGTTGTTAATCATCACCCCGAGGAAGATGGAACAGCGGCCTGAGCTGCCTTCAGGCCGAACGCAGCTGTGGGAGCCGCACGCATCTCAGCGCTTCAGTTCTCCACCGGCGTGATCTCCATGACATCAAACCAACAGAGAAGGGAAAGTCATGGAAGAAATGCTAATCGATGTGAGAGAGACACATCGATTGGTTGCCTCCCGCACACACCCTGACCAGGGCCAGGGATCAAGCCTGCAACCTAGGTACGTGCCCTTGACCAGAATCGAGCCCAGAAACCTTCAGTCGGAAGGCTCACACTCTATTCACTGAGGCAAACCAGCCAGGGCTGCCTTTTCATTTTTAAAGAATTCAGAGTAGTCTTCTGTGGCTGTCTTGGTTTCAATATGAAAACTCCTCTGGCCTCCTCACATGACCTCCTGTAGGCTATTTAGATTCTCGCCAATGGATGGGTAATGCCAGTTGAAAGAATTTTGGCCGACTTCCCCACTAGTAACTTTAGATCTCGTAGGAAAATTGAACCCCTCATGTTGCTGTGGGTATATTCCGGAGTGAGTGCACCAATCCACTGTCATGTCTACCAAACTCATCAATGAATTTTAAAAGAAACGATTTATTCTCTGGGACTTGAAACTTGTATGTAAGGCTGATATTTATACCACATTCAGAAACATGAAGAAAAGCACATTTCAGGAAGTTGTGATATCAGAACATGTAAAAATGTGTAGAAGACGCATTGCTTTGCCTGCGGATCTGATAAATATAATGGAGTTTACTGAATAATAAATTCTAAACTTTTTCTTGGGGATAAATCCTCTGAGACAGTTGTGTCACTTCCTGAGGGACACTGTCTGAAGGCATTTGGTGTCTGTTTGTCTGTCATGCTAGGAACCACCATGCCATCTGATGTGTATGAACAGCAATATTAAAGGAGAACGGGAAACACTAAATTCAACACTCATCCATGTGTTCATTTCTTGAAAGAAGGCGTATGTTACTGTATCGTCATTAAGAATCGCCTCTCTACACGACATGATATGTTAGGAGTGATTAGTAATGACACCTGTCACAGCAGGTGACATAGGGCACAGGGATGCGGGCTTGTGGAAAAGGATAACGCGAAAATATTTTCAATAAACAAAACATGCATGCCACCAGGTTGTGTTTCAGAAGCCGCACGATTTCAAATGATCCCTGCCTTTTCCTCACCTACGGAAGCTATGGGACTGGGGACTTGCAAGGCTGCCCCCAGGATGTGAACGTTATGCTGAATTAAATATGCAGGCTCAGCAGCCGAAGGGCTAGGACCCTCTCATCTAATATTTACCTTCTTTAGGCATTTCCTGATAGGTTAAAGCTCTAACCACTTGAATTTTTGCTATATTGGATGTTATTTTAATAAAAATAAATAATCACTATGTAGAAAATGCTTATAGTTTATACAAAATATTCCACAGGCATCCCTAATTTGATACCACTGAGCTAACATGACCTTGTAATTATGTTTTCATTAATATAAAGAAACTGTGGCTGAGCCCGGCTGGTATGGCACAATGGTTGATTGTCGACCTGTGAACCAGGCAGAGTTGTGCTTGGAATAGAGAAGAACCAGGCAGGTCTGCAGGTCGCAGGAACATGGAACAAACATTGCCAGGCCCTGTGCTGACATGAGTCAAGTCTAACCACACCTTGGGCTGGTGCATGGACTCCTGCGAGACTGTGTCTGATGGGCTGGGCCTGGCTCCTGTGCTCTCCAGCCTGGAGCAGGGAGCGAGCAGGAGGTTTCTGGAAGCAGCCTGCGAGGGACGGCTCTGGTGTGCAGAGTCGGAGAGCGTGCCTTTGGGTGTGTGCCTGCACCGGGCCGCCCGTGGAGGAGGACATTCCCCGGGAGGCAGTCAGGTGATGGAGAGCGGGGCTGGATGCCGGGCGGCCGCAGGGTGACACATGGCCACTTCGTCCACCCCTCAGTGGTCACACGACCCGGAGCCTTGGTGTATCAAGTGGAGTCCGCCTTTTTGGAACAGCACACTCAGTATTTGCAAGTGTGGGGCTCGCTGGTGCTGGAGATTGAGACCACTGGCTCACCCGGGAGCACCCCTGTCCCCTGGCCCAGGTGCTGTCCGTCTCCCCCGTTGTTCCAGGTGAGCAGTCCCTGGGGAGGCATCGGGAGACCGTGCAGTCTGCGCCTGCCTGACGTTTCTCCTGTGGCTTCAGCAGCTGCTGATCATTCCTGCCTGCACCAGCTGTCTTGTGGTCGCTGCACGGTGATGGCGCCCTCAGCGACTCTGCTTCTGCCGTCAGCTCCAGCCTCTGCCCCGTGACCCTGCGCCCGCTTCCTTCTAGCTGTGTTGGCGTCCTGTTCTCCCAGCCACTCCTGCCCTGAGCCCTGACGAGCCTTCTCACCACGCTGCCTTCCTTTCTGGGACAGCGAGGTCCCCGCATCTCACACCTCTGTGCCCAGCCTGGCATCGCCGTGTTTCCGAGGGGCCGTGATGCTCCGGGTGAGGAGTGGCGTGGAAACCCGGCCGGCGGGGGTGGGCTCGCCGCTCTGCACGCTGATGAATTGTGGGTGTGGACCCGTGGCTGAGTGTGTCCAGCAAACGGGTTATTTATTGAGTTTCCCTGACGCCCGTTGAGGGGCATCCTTCACACCCGTGACATTTTCGTTCTCTCCGCCTTGTTTATAGTCCTGGCTGGGTTTGTGGGAACAGCCCCCCCGAGTCTCGTGATGTAGGACGTCGCGCAGCGGGGCTGTGTGGACTGAAATGGGCGGGATTAGTAATGACACCTGTCACAGCAGGTGACATAGGGCACAGGGATGCGGGCTTGTGGAAAAGGATAACACGAAAATATTTTCAATAAACAAAACATGCATGACACCAGGTTGTGTTTCAGAAGCCGCACAATTTCAAATGATCCCTGCCTTTTCCTCACCTACAGAAGCTACGGGACTGGGGACTTGCAAAGGCTGCCCCAGGATGTGAACGTTATGCTGAATTAAATATACAGGCTCAGCAGCCGAAGGGCTAGGACCCTCTCATTTAATGTTTACCTTTAGGCATTTCCTGATGGGTTAAAGCTCTAACCACTCGAATTTTTGCTATATTGGATTTATTTTAATAAAAATAAATAATCACTATGTAGAAAATGCTTATAGTTTATACAAAATATTCCACAGGCATCCCTAATTTGATACCACTGAGCTAACATGACCTTGTAATTATGTTTTCATTAATATAAAGAAACTGTGGCTGAGCCCGGCTGGTATGGCACAATGGTTGATTGTCGACCTGTGAACCAGGAGGTCACCATTCGATTCCTGGTCAGGGTACATGCTGGGTTTGCGGGCTTGATCCCCAGTAGGGTGCGTGCAGGAGGCAGCTATCAATGAGTCTCTCTCTCATCGTGGATGTTTCTATCTCTCTCTCCCTGTCCCTTTCTCTCTGAAATCAATAAAAATATCTATCTATATCTATATCTATATCTATATCTATATCTATATCTATATCTATATAAAAGGCTAATATGCTAAGTGTCCATCTGGGTAATGATGTCACATAGCAACGCCCAGCTTCCTCTCCCTAGCGACTAGCCTCCTTGCAGTTTCTTCAGCCCAGGAACACGATTTGCTTTATACCTAGGTGGGAACATTTCACACTATAACCAAATGTCTGTGAAGCGTTTTCCCGTGCATCATCTCATTTGATCCTCACAGAAGTCCTGGGGTAGGTAGATAGGAGACTCAGTGGAATCCTATTTTCTTTTCATTAGCCAGAAAATGGAGATTTAGAAAGCTTAGAAACTTGACCTGACTGAAAAGAAGTAAGAAATGATGGACCTTGAAAATGACTTCAGGTTTTGTCACTGCGCAGAATATAGTCAAACACTGCTGCAGTTAAATATTTTACCCTTTGTTCTCCCTGCGTGATCTACAATAATAATCTGCTTCGTGTTGATATTTATTGCTATGTTGCTGACAATTACCTGAAAGAGAAGTTGGGGTGCTTCATTGGGCTGTAAAAAGTATAGCTAAATCAGAAAGCAGGTCTTATTAATTAAGTTTATTCTATATCTATAAAAGGATAAGTTGACTCATGCATCTGCAATACATATAAAGCTCCTGCTGGCGCCAACCACACACGTGTTTTGATCTGTCATTGTTGATCATGGATTTGGTTGACACTTCTATTATAGAGAAAGGCAAATAGCAATATTAAAATATTTTCTCTAATTAATTTCCTTTCCATGTGCATGAATTCATGCACCGGGCCACTAGCCCTATATAATAAAAGGATAATATGCAAATAGACTGAATGGCGGAATAATTGGAACAACAGAACAACCAGTCACTATGACATGCACTGACCACCAGGGGGCGTGTGCAGAACATGGCGGGCATTGGTCGCGGCAGGATGGTGGAGCAGGTGAGCGGGGGCTCCAGACCAAGGTGGGGCGCCAGTCGCTGTCATTGGGGCAAGCCTGTGGTGGTTACTGAAAATTCTTTGCTCCCGCATGCCGTTGTCCCACCCGGTGCTCACACCTGCTGCTCGCACCTGCTGCCCGTGTCGGAGCTGCTGTTCGCACCCACTGCCAGCGCTGGCCCCACTCGTACCCATAGCCGGCACCAGTCCCAATCACTCCATGCCATCAGTGGGTGCGAATGGGGCTGGCGCTGTCAGTGTGTGGGAGTGGCAGTGGTGGGAGTGGGGCTGCTGGCCGACAGGGGACTGGGGTCCATGGTGGGAGGGGCCTGGTGGGGGCGC
>NW_005367809.1:3150628-3197819 GCF_000412655.1 Myotis brandtii | reverse complement strand
CTGACCACCAGGGGGCGTGTGCAGAACATGGCGGGCATTGGTCGCGGCAGGATGGTGGAGCAGGTGAGCGGGGGCTCCAGACCAAGGTGGGGCGCCAGTCGCTGTCATTGGGGCAAGCCTGTGGTGGTTACTGAAAATTCTTTGCTCCCGCATGCCGTTGTCCCACCCGGTGCTCACACCTGCTGCTCGCACCTGCTGCCCGTGTCGGAGCTGCTGTTCGCACCCACTGCCAGCGCTGGCCCCACTCGTACCCATAGCCGGCACCAGTCCCAATCACTCCATGCCGTCAGTGGGTGCGAATGGAGCCGATGCTGTCAGTGTGTGGGAGTGGCAGTGGTGGGAGTGGGGCTGCTGGCCGACAGGGGACTGGGGTCCATGGTGGGAGGGGCCTGGTGGGGGCGCGGAAGATGGGCTGAGACCCTCCCCTGTGCCTACCTCAGCCTCAGCCCACAGTTCCTTTCAAGGTGCACGAATTTGTACACTGGGCCCCTAGTGTGTGTGTGTGTGTGTGTGTATAAAGAAACTATGTCCTTTCACCAAAGTTGCATAGCCATGTTCTGTATAAGTACCTATACTCTGCCTATTTGCAAAAGAGGAATTGAGGTAGATATTAAAAAAACAAACAAACATGAGAACTATTAGATGACATAGAAACAGCCTAAGTATAAGAGTACAGGAGAAGCAAGTATGCCAGATGTAAGAGCTGTTATAGTTTTCATGGTTAAGAATTAAATTTTATTTTATCCAGTCTGATTCTGTATTCATCACCTGCTTTATGCCGTTAATTTTATTGTCTATTTAGGAAGACATTATTTGAATATAAAATTATACGTTCTGTGGGGACACAAAGAAAATAAACATTGCCCTGTTGTGTGTGTGTGTGTGTGTGTGTGTGTGTGTGTGTGTGTGTGTGTGAGATGAAAGCTGGCTGGAGGAGAAGATGCCTGAGATGGCCCTGGAGGGACAAGTAAGAATGAGCAGGTGATAAAGAGGGCAAGGGATTCTGGGAAGGGGCGGCATGATGGGCAGTTGCCACATGGTGTGAGTGGAGCTAAAGGAATGATTATCTCAGGGAATGGAAGGCGGTTCAGAGATGAGGGGGAAAGAGGGGCCAGGTAGTCAGGTCCTCACATACTTGCATTTTATTTTGAAGTTGGAGACACCTTGAAGGGTTTTTAAGTAGCAGAGCTCTTTGTCACATAAACCCCACTCTTGCGGCTGTGGAGGGGATAGGTTGAGGGGGAAGGACCTCAGGAGCCCAGGGCGAGGAGGCAGAAATGTGTCTCCAGCATATTTTTAGCCCGGTCCTTGTGTTCTTAGGCAGTAAGCTGGCCGGGGCTAGCAAGGTGCACACAGAGGGAACACAGGCTGCCCAGTCCCTGGGGTCAGGAAGGGGAAACATTCTTTCTTCAAGAGACAAGTGTTTTCCTGACATTAAATTTTCAAAAGAATTTCTCTCCGTATGTCAGTGCTTGCCTGCTTGTCTGCATATGCATAGCCTGGGAATTTTGTTCAATCAAGTTCTGGCTCTGCAGGTTGGGGTGGGGCCCCAGGTTTTGCATTTCCAACAGGGTCACCGCTGATATGAACATTTTTGTTCAGAGGACCCCGTACCATGTAGCAAGGATTTAGAGCATATTTATTGCTGTGATGGGTGTACCATCATCAGTGGTTTTACAATAAATACAGAGGCGATCTTCATAGGATTGCGGTCTGTGAACGGGCGCTGGTTGCTGTGTGTGTGCGTGTGTGTGTGTGTGTGTGTGTGTGTGTGTGTGTGTGTAGCCAGAGAGATGAGACTAGAGAGGAAAATAGAGTTTAAGATACTAAGAGCTGTGAAAGGATGGAGTGTCCCTTCAACCTGAGGTCATCAAATTGGTACATGATTACTTTGCAGAATACATGATTGATTTTGAAGCAATCAACTTGTAAGTCCTCAGTTTCCATACTCTTTCCTAAAATTGGTCCACCCAAGAAATTCCCTCTCAAGCAGGTTTTTCTGTTCTTTTTTTTAAATCCTCACCTGAGGATATTTTTTCCATTGATTTTTAGAGAAAGTGGGAGAGAGGGGCGGGGGGTGGGGAAGAGAGAGAGAGAGAGAAAGAGAGAGAGAGAGAGAGAGAGAGAGAGAGAGAGAGAGAGAGACACACACATTAGTGTGAGAGAAACACATTGATTGGTTGCTTCCCATACTTGCCCTGATTAAGGAACAAACCTGCAACCAAGGTACCTGCCCTTGACCAGGAATCGAACCAAAGACCCTTCAGTCTGAGGGCTCATGCTCTCACCACTGAGCAACCTGACCAGGTTTTTCTTTTTTGTCTCTACTTTCACAGCTGCTCTCCTCTCACATTGCAAGAAGAAAGGCAGATAGGTCCCCCACTCATTCCTGACCATGGCGCCTCTCTCCAGGCTGGAAAATATGCCTGCATTAAGTAGAGGATCCTTTAGAGACACTGGTATTGATTGTGAAACCATGAATGACCTGAATACTAGGTAACAAATCCTTTCGTAACTCAGATGGTTTCCAATTCTTTGTTTTCAAGAAATGTGTAGGAAGATGACATTGAGTTATCAGCTAGAACAAAACTCTTTCCCTTCTCATCCACTTCTTTAAGTAAAACAGTTTTCAGTTCTTTCATAAAAAGAAAATGAAGAGTAGAATAATGGATGTGGAACCTTGTCTTGTAATAGCGGACCAGATGGCTTCTCAGGGGAGTTTTACCAAACTTTCAAGGAAGAACTAAAACCTATCCTCCTCAGACTACTACAAAAAATTCAGGAGGAAGGAACACTTCCAAGCTCATTCTATGAAGCCAGCATCACCCTAATACCAAAACCAGGTAAAGACAACACAATGAAAGAGAATTACAGGCCAATATCCCTCATGAACATAGATGCCAAAATCCTCAACAAAATCTTAGCAAATCGGATCCAGCAGTACATCAGAAAGATCATACACCATGACCAAGTAGGATTTATCCCAGGGATGCAAGGATGGTACAATATCCGCAAATCAATAAACGTGATACATCACATAAACAAATTGAAAGAAAAAAACCACATGGTCATATCAATTGATGCAGAAAAAGCATTTGACAAAATCCAACACCCATTTTTGATAAAAACTCTCAGCAAGGTGGGAGTAGAAGGATCATACCTCAACATAATAAAAGCCATATATGACAGGCCCACAGCCAACATCATACTCAATGGACAAAAACTAACACCATTTCCCCTAAGAACAGGAACAAGACAGGGATGCCCACTCTCACCACTCCTGTTCAACATAGTACTGGAAGTATTAGCCATTGCAATTAGGCAAGAAGAAGAAATAAAAGGCATCCAAATTGGAAAAGAGGAAGTAAAACTGTCCTTATTTGCAGACGACATGATATTATACATACAAAACCCTAGAGACTCCATCAAAAAACTACTAGACTTAATACATGAATTTGGCAATGTAGCAGGATACAAAATTAACCCCAAGAAATCTGAGGCATTTCTATACACCAATAGTGAACTTTCAGAAAGAGAGATTATAAAAACAATCCCATTTACCATCGCACCAAAAAAATTAAGCTACCTAGGAATAAACTTAACTAAAGAGGTAAAAGACCTCTACTCAGAAAACTACAGGACGTTGAAAAAAGAGATAGAGGAAGACATAAAGAGATGGAAGAACATACCATGTTCTTGGATTGGTAGAATCAACATCATTAAAATGTCCATACTACCCAAAGCAATCTATAAATTCAACGCACTTCCCATTAAAATACCAATGGCCTACTTCAAAGATCTAGAACGAACTCTCCAAAAATTCATCTGGAATAAAAAAAGACCCCGAATAGCTGCAGCGATCCTGAGAAAGAACAAAGTAGGTGGGATCTCAATACCAGATATCAAGATGTATTACAAAGCCACTGTTCTCAAAACTGCCTGGTACTGGCACAAGAACAGGCATATAGATCAATGGAATAGAATAGAGAACCCAGAAATTGGCCCAAACCAATATGCTCAATTAATATTTGACAAAGGAGGAAAGAACATTCAATGGAGCCAAGATAGTCTCTTCAATAAGTGGTGTTGGGAAAATTGGACAGATATATGCAAGAAAATGAAACTAGACCACCAACTTACACCATACACAAAAATAAACTCAAAATGGATAAAGGACTTAAATGTACGACAGGAAACCATAAAAATTCTAGAAGAATTCAAAGGCAACAAAATCTCAGACATATGCCAAAGCAATTTCTTCACTGATACAGCTCCTAGGGCAGTTGAAACTAAAGAGAAAATGAACAAATGGGACTACATCAAAATAAAAAGTTTCTGCACAGCAAAAGAAACCATCAACAAAACAACAAGAAAGCCCACTACATGGGAGAACATATTTGCCAACATTATATCTGATAAGGGCCTAATCTCCAAAATTTATAGGGAACTCATACAACTTAACAAAAGGAAGATAAACAATCCAATCAAAAAATGGGCAAAGGATCTAAATAGACACCTTTCAAAAGAGGACATTCAGAAAGCCAAGAGACATATGAAAACATGCTCAAAGTCACTAATCATCCGAGAGATGCAAATCAAAACAACAATGAGGTACCATCTCACACCTGTCAGAATGGCTATCATCAACAAATCAACAAACGACAAGTGCTGGAGAGGATGTGGAGAAAAAGGAACACTTGTGCACTGCTGGTGGGAATGCAGACTGGTGCAGCCACTATGGAAGACAGTATGGAGTTTCCTCAAAAAACAAAACATGGAACTCCCATTTGACCCTGTGATCCCACTTCTAGGAATATATCCCAAGAAACCAGAAACACCAATCAGAAAGGATCTATGCACCCCTATGTTCATAGCAGCACAATTCACCATAGCTAAGATTTGGAAACAGCCTAAGTGCCCATCAGTAGATGAATGGATTAGAAAACTGTGGTACATCTACACGATGGAATACTATGCTGCTGTAAAAAAGAAGGAACTCTTACCATTTGCAACAGCATGGATGGAACTGGAGAGCATTATGCTAAGTGAAATAAGCCAGTCAATGAAGGAAAAATACCACATGATCTCACTCATTTATGGATAATAAAGACCATTATAAACTTATGAACAAAAATAGATACAGAGGCAGAGCTGCCTCGAACAAACTGTCAAACTACAGCGGGAAGGCCGGGGAAGGTTGGGGGGCAGGAGGGGGGGAAGAGATCAACCGAAGGACTTGTATGCATGCATATAAGCATAACCAATGGACATAGACACTGGGGATAGGGGAGGCCAGGGGATTGTCAAGGGCGGGGAAAAAAAGGAGACATATGTAATACTCTTTGTAATACTTTAAGCAATAAAACAATAAAAAAAGAAATACGTTTCTAATATATATTTTTAGTTTGAATTGTACAGTCTTAGGAACTAAAATAATTTCAACGATCAGGTGTAGGGTTTGAAAATAAATATTTTTAGTGTAGAGAAATATGATGGGGTGATCAATAAACACATTCAGAAATAAAAATATGCTACATTAAGGTAAAATTCTGTGTGGAAGTGATATAAATGAGTTCACACAAAAAACGTTAACCAGGTAAAACGTCTTGCTCTTAAATAATGTATATTTAAAAATGGTGATGATGTCTGTCAGCTTGCTGTGAATTTACATTCCTTTGGTTCCCTGTAAAGAGTGAGGTAACAGTTTCTTTAGAATGAGACTGTTTACAAAATATGGAAAATGATGTCCTTTGCAACCATTTAAACTTGCGATGAAAAATTTCAGATGTCAACTGAAAAAGTGTAATTGTAGAATTTTTGAAAATTCTCTTGGGATTATGGGAGGGAAAAAACCAAAGGCCCTTGCTTCAGAGTAACTTTCTCAGACCCTAACCTTCCTCAGCGAGACTTTTTGTAAAGTTTAGATGACAAAGGGAATCGAGACCATCCTCGGGGAGCTTATTGTATTAGTATCAGAGAGTAGGTTTCTAGGCTCCGGGTGCCGGACAGACAGGCTATGATGTCATTGAGTTTCTGCCCTCAGATGAGTGTCCCAGCTGCTCTCTTAGAGGACTGGTCCTTTGGTGAAAGTAGGGGTAACCTAGGCAACGCCAAGGTGCTCCGGAGAACTCTGCGTCGGTGCAGGCAGGTGAACAAGCATTTTGTGGTGACTCCATAAAACAAGACACATCTTTCAGGTCACATTTTGTGATGACTTCAGCCATACCCAGTTATGCTGCAGTGGCTACTATCTATATATATAAAAGCCTAAGTGACCATTCAACTGGAACAACCGGTCAACCAGTTGCTATGACACACACTGACCACCAGGGGGCAGATGCTCAATGCAGGAGCTGCCCCCTGGTGGTCAGTGCACTCCCACAGTGGGAGCACCGCTTAGCCAGAAGCTGGGATCATGGCTGGTGAGTGCATCTGCAGTGGTGGGAGCCTCTCCCACCTCTGTGGCAGTGCTACTGGGCAGCAGCCGCAGCAGGAGCACTGGGGCCGGGACAAGTGGTGTTGTGGCGCCCGGCCCCAGCTCAGGCTCTTCCCTGGCTGCCTGCTGCTTCGGCTCTGCTACATCCCTCAGGGGTCCCGGATTGAGAGAGGGTGCAGGCCAGGCTGAGGGACCCCACCCATGCATGAATCCATGCACCCGGCCTAGTAGCATAAATAACAACTGTGAGTTGGCTTTGAAATATACCCCCAGATAAATTGAATTAGTTCATGTATATAATTATATAAAAATCACTCTGAATCATCTTGGGTAATTAAATGTTGGAGAATGCTGGTGACATGCAATAATTTTAGTTTTGCTAGGCCTACAGTTGAGTTTGTCATACTGGTGTGAGAATAATAGGGACCCACAGAGCTAATACATTGCGAAACTGGTATTTAAACCCATGTGTCCAATACCAAGTTCTCTCTCCCCCGGCAGTTCGGAAGGCTGCCTGGCACTTTATACTTGTAGAAAGTTAGTTACATTTTAATTCAGTATTAAAATGTAACTGGCAGTATTATAGGATTTTGTTAATTAGTTTATAGTTTATTAAAACTCTTAAAAATTGAGGACCCCGGAGAGGTTTTGTTTATGAGGGTTAGTTTTATCAAAAGTTAGCTTATTAGAAATTAAAATTGGGAAAATTAAAACAACATACTTATTAACTCATTTAAGAATAAGCCCATTATGTATTAATATAAATATTTTTTTGTTTGTGAAAACAATATTTCCCAAACCAAAGTATTTAGTAAGAAGGGGGGTGCAGTCTTGCGTTCTTGTGTCTCTTTAACGTCTGGCTTCCTAGACACGGCTGCGCTCCCCCTGCTTCTGCATTCCGTCTGCTGCTGTATGTTGCTTCGGTTGAAGTGCCTGGAGACAGTCTGCCTCACACAGACATGACTTTGGGACGGGGAGACCTTACAGAACCGAGAGGTTCAGGCCATGAGAACCAGCCTTGTTCGCCTTCCTGATTTGCATGGCGCGCAGTGAAAGGCGGGTGCGGCTTCGCATCCGTCTCATTTGCTGTCTGCACTTGATTTTAGCTTCATGTTTTATGGAAGACTTTCCCCTTAGCTTTTAGGAGTATAATTATGTTTATGACAAAATTATAACCCGAACCTGAAAACGTCTCAGTAACATGATGGGGTGTAGCAGAATGTCAGTCTCACTTGGATGCCGATTGTGGGCCACTGTTTTCCTCATTCAGGAATTTCAACAGAAAAGAAATTCAAACATATTATTTGCTAAAGTGGTTGTAATGATACCGAAGAATTCTGAACTTCAGGAACATATTTGTCCCCTAAATCTTTTAAAATAATCTAGATTTCTTTCATTTTATTCAGTTCTTTCCAGCCTCCCTCTCTCTTTCTCTTTCATTTGTACCCTCCTGTTCATTCCTGTAGCAAATGCTTGCTGGGCTCTTTATCAGTGAGAGTGAGCACTCGCCTATGATCAGAGGTGAAAATGTACAATAGCTCAGCTACAATAGGACTGTGGTTCTTGCTACGTCCAATGAGCATGTTTCTGTTGGGAGAAGGAGCTGCTCCTTGTAAGAGGTGGCCACCAGGAAAGGACAGTGGGGGCCTCGTAGGGACCTGGAGGATTAGGAGGCCCCTCCAGAGAGTTGAGTGCAGGAGTGTATCATCTCTGCCACCACTCACACCCGTGCAGTGGATGCCTGGCCCTGGCCTTTGGCGGTCATTAGGGTAGGGATTGGACGTTACGATCTGTGCTGCAGAAACATCAGATTCCTCTTGGCTGTGCAAGTAAAAGCAGCAGAGGTACCCTGGCAGGTGTGGCTCAGTGGGTTCCGTGTGCTGAAAGGTCACTGGTTTGATTCCAGGTCAGGACACATGCCCCGGTTGCAGGCTTGATCCCCATCCATGGTAGGGGGTGTGCAGCTGATGGATGATTCTCTCTCATCATTGATGTTTATATCTCTCTCTCCCTCTCCCTTCCTCTCTGAATCAGTATTTTTATATTGACTGTCTCCTACATGGCCCTCCACTGGAGATTGAACCCACAACCCAGGCATGTGCCTTGACCAGGAATTGAATCATGACCTCCTGGTTCATAGGTTGGTGCTCAACCACTGAGCCATGCCTGCCAGGCAATAAAAATATTTTTTTACAAAGGGCCCGGCCCGGCCTCCACCTCACTGCGTTAACTCTGACTCCATCTGCTTGGCAAGCTCTTGTGCCAGCGTCTCGCTTGCTGTCAGGATGTGCAGGGAGTGACCCCTAGCTCTCCAGCTTAGCGGTCAAGCTTTCTCGCGAGGCCTGCCCTAAAGAATGCTGCTGGCACAAGTTGGGGGGACCGGTCGGTACACATAGAGAAAGGGCTGAAGTGCAACGAAGTAAAAGCTGACAGCGGTGATCGCTGGGTAATTAAATCACAGCACCTGCTCCTCGCTTTAGCCTCATGATTTCCATCCTCCTCCATCTGAATCTTCATCCTTTCGAAGCGCGTTCCCTTTCTTCCAGTTCCCAGCTCCCCCCGTGGCTCCTACAGGAGCGTGGGGCAGCAGCTAGGACGAGCGGGGCCCCCAGCGCAGGCAGACTTCACTTTCCTGTGAAAGTGTGGAAGTCTCAGCCTCCTTCATTCTCGGGTGGAAGTGGGGGAGGGTGCAGGTGTCATCAGAGAATTGGCCGAGAGAGCCCTCCAGGGAGACTGTGTGTGGTGGGAACATGTCAGGCTAGAGCAGTGATGGCGAAGCTTTTGAGCTCGGCGTGTCAGCATTTTGAAAAAACCTAACAACTCTGGTGCCGTGTCACATATAGAAATTTTTTGATATCTGCAACCATAGTAAAACAAAGACTTATATTTGTGATATTTATTTTATATATTTAAATGCCATTTAACAAAGAAAAATCAACCAAAAAAATGAGTTCGCGTGTCACCTCTGACACACGTGTCATAGGTTCGCCATCACTGGGCTAGATCGTTGCCACTTGGCCGCCTGGAGTAGATGCTTTTGGTGTCTAACTCAGAGCCTGGGCGCGTGGGAAGCCAAGGGTATTGTGCTCCGGAGGAAACCAAGATGGTTTCAGGCTTTGTGATTTTCCCTGGGGGGCCAGAGTCGCTCACGTTTCTCTGGTGTGCCTGCTGCTGTGGAAGACGATTCTCTGTGGTTTGTGCACGAAGAGGAGATTTCATTAATGCTTGGGAGTTGCCCGAGTAGTTGGTGGAGCAAGTACCTTCCCTTTACTTTCGGGAGGTGTCCGGTCTTTGAGGGACAGGGAGTAGTGGGTGGTGGCGGGCGCATCCGAAGCTGGGGTGTAGGGGGCAAGGTCCAGGGTGGCCCAGGAAGGAGGCCCCGTGTGGACATCCTGGGGCTCACCAGCAAGTCGTTCATTCCGGGAACAAGGCAGCCAGAGGGTGAAGGGAAAACAAACCATGTGGTTTTGCCCTCGAATCTGCAAGGGGAGTGGGTGACAGCCAGGTGGAGAGTGAGCGTCCGGGGGTGAGGTAGGGTGTCCCCAGGACCAGGGTGGCCCGAGGGGGAGAAGCTAGGGGCTAGTGCAGCCGTGGGCAAAACTACGGCCCGCGGCCCATTTGAAATGAATAAAACTAAAAAAAAAAAAAGACCGTACCCTTTTATGTAATGATGTTTACTTTGAATTTATATTAGTTCACACAAACACTCCATCCATGCTTTTGTTCCGGCCCTCCGGTCCAGTTTAAGAACCCATTGTGGCCCTCGAGTCAAAAAGTTTGCCCACCCCTGGGCTAGTGGCTCTGAGGTCAGGGAGGTGGTGGCTGGGTGGTGATGTAGGAGTCGCACCTCCAGTTTCCTAGTTCCCGGGAGGGTGAGTGCGTTCCAGATGGTGAAAGGTACAGAGAGGGCCGTCAGCAGTTTACTTTCCATCCACTCTTTACGATGGCTCATGTGCTGAAGGCTAAGAGTGCCGTTCCCCCAACACATTGCTCGCCTCGTAAAAATCAGCTTGACAGAGCTAATTACATTAATTTGTTTAATAAAAATATGTAGACATAATGTCTAGAGCTGGGGAATGTTACCAGTAATGTAAATTAAAAAATCAAGTGCAACATTCGGCTAAAACAAGTTAATTTAGTTGACACTATTCTGAGTTGTAAAAGCACAGACCAGCAGCGAAGGGAATGTGGTTAGGATTTTTAATGGGGCCGTTAAACATGGTTAGGGGGCTATGGAAATGGGCATGTTTCTAACTGCGTTTATGGTCCTCTTAATCCGCTATGGCTGACTTCCTCCCAGAGCCATTTGAGGATAGTTGATTCTACTTTATAGTTGCTTACCAGGAAATTATGCCTCCTGCTGTGTGGCGAGGTTTTGTAAATGAATTTAAAGAAAACTGTTATTGTTGGGGAAAAATTCATTGTTTAAGCACCATTGAAAGTTGCTGCCTCCAAGGGATTGTTGCTGCATGGTATTTAAAAAAAAAGATTTTAAATGGCCTGTATAACTTGCCAGTTATTGAGTAGAAAAACACAGATGTGAGTATTTAGCAAAAAAACTTTAAATAGCACGATGGGCCAGTCTGTCCATATCCCCTGGAAGGGCCGGTGGTCAGTCGCAGGACGAGCGTGAGTTTGCGGATCAGATCGAGAGATCCTGGGCCAGTCGATGGTCACCTGGTTTTTACAACAGGCTTTCAAACTCTTACAAGCAAAGTGTCTGGAAAAATGTCAAATCTTTCTCTCCTTTTGTTTGAAACCAGGATTTTTAACCCAGCTAATCTAGACAGTTACCTAGTTTAATCATAAGTAGTATTGCTTATATGAGAACTCTACTGGAAAATTTTAATCCTACATTAAAAAGTTAACATGCTGCCCAGCCGGTGTGGCTCAGTGGTTGAGTGTCAACCTATGAACCAGGAGGTCACGGTTCAATTCCCTGTCAGGGCACATGCCTGAGTTGCAGGCTCGATCCCCAGTGTGGGGTGTGCAGGAGGCAGCCGATCAATGATTCTCTCTCATCGTTGATGTTTCTATCTCTCTCTCCCTCTCCCTTCCTCTCTGACATCAATAAAAAAACCATATTTAAAAAAATGCAAACATGCTGGACTCGATATCAAATAAGGCATTGTAAAATTTTGTAGTTTTCTTCATATAAACTTTGCACACTTCTTGTTGGATTTATTCCTACTTGTTCCATAGAATTTTATTGCGACCCCTCAAAGGGTTTCTTTTCCCAATAAAAGTTGCAGTCGATGATTTCTGTGTGTGGGGAAGTGATTAATGCTGATCTTGATTCTGGCCACATTTCTGACAGCTCTTGTTCATTCTGCTGCCCTTGCAGGAGGCTGAATTGGTCTTTCTGGGGAGGCATGTGCAAGACCTCACACTTCTCCTTTCTCCTTCGTCCTTTGCATGAAACATGCTCCCCCTTTCTCTCAACTTCATGGGAACTGCTCTGCCACTAAATGGAGTGTTTGCTCTGGGCTCCTCGTAGGTAATGAAAAGAGGTGTTCCTCAGTTCTCAGTGGGATTTTTTGGTTTCTTTCTTCTTTCTTTCCCCCCTCCCTCCCTTCCCCCCCTTCCCTCCTTCCTCCCTCCCTCCCTCTCTCCTTTCTTCTTTCTTTCCCCCCTCCCTTCCCTCCCTCCCTTCCCTCCTTCCTCCCTCCCTCCCTCTCTCTCTTTCTTTCTTTCGTTATTAAGTGTTTATCTTAAAGTAGAGGTTATTATCTAATAGAGATAGCAATGGGTATGTTTTGGTATTTATCTGTTGCATAAGTGGATATTTTACATTTGCCCATCTTGGAGTCCTGTGACAAATCCTGTTTTGTCACCAGGGGATATTTTTCATTATGCAATTGGTTGTAAAGATTTTATTGGGAATTTTTGTGTTCGTATTTATAAATGAGAATTTAGAGTTTTATCAGACATATTTATTTTTTGTATCAGAGATAGTCTAGTCCCGTGGTTGGCAAACCGCGGCTCGTGAGCCACATGTGGCTCTTTAGTCCCTTGAGTGTGGCTCTTCCACAAAATACCACGTGCAGGCGCGCATGTACAGTGCGATTGAAACTTCATGGCCCATGCGCAGAAGTTGGTATTTTGTGGAAGAGCCATACTCAAGGGACAAAATTGCCGCATGTGGCTTGCGAGCCGCGGTTTGCCGAGCCGCAGTTTGCCGACCACTGGTCTAGCCCCATATCTCCGTTGCTCATAAATATAAAGCTCTTTCCTTAATTAACTTCACATCCTCTCTAATTAGTCTCTATTCTCGCCACTCCAATCACCCATCCACCTGTGCCCTCTGACTGCCCAGGTCCTGCCCGAGGACCCTGTGTGGGCGGCTGCATTTGACATTTCAGATGTTTTCAGGAGAAGGGGATGGGGGAGGGGGTATTGATGGAAATGTATGAGTTAAATCATGTGCCCAGGGTTCCAACATCCCGCTGATGGACTGCCTATCTGCCTTTTACTCATGATTCTTGGTGTTAGACATGTCGCCTAATGAGAAACAGAATGCTACTAAAACTGATGCAGAGAAAGGAGCAACTCAGCCAAGTGCCACCTTGAAGCAGGTGAACACCATTCCCCTGAGCAATGCCAGCCTGACAGATTCAGTTTTGTATGAATAAATCAAATGGGCTACCTTGAGGTGCAGTGTGTACAGGGGGCTGCTGTCGGGAAACACACAGGCCGGAAGTCTGAGGTGTGGTTCACTGGCTACAGGGTGCAACATGGTTGGGATTGAGATGGACGTGGGATCAAAAATATGGGCTAACATTAAACATAATGATGACATAATTAGATAATGATAACGAACAGCAAGTGGGCTCCTTTCTTTCTGCAGCCTCATCCTATGTAATAAAAGCGTAATATGCAAATCGATCGAACGGTGGAACGACTGGTCGCTATGATGTGCACTGACCTCCAGGGGGCAGATGCTCAATGCAGGAGCTGCCCCCTGGTGGTCAGTGTGCTCCCACAGGGGGAGCACCACTCAGCCACAAGCCGGGCTGACGGCTGGTGAGCACAGCGGTGGTGGTGGGAGCCTCTCCCGTCTCCGCAGCAGTGCTAAGGATGTCCGACTGATGGCTTAGGCCCGCTCCCCATGGACATGGGCCTAAGCCGTCAGTTGGACATGCCCCAAGGGCTCCCTAAAGGGCGTAGGCCAGGCTGACGGCACCCTCCCTCACCCCCAGTGCACAAATGTCATGCACCGGGCCTTTAGTTTACTATAGAGGTTCATTTAGCTGTTTTTATCTTTAATGCCCATTTAAAATTTACATTTGTCAGAAATAATAGAGTTTTTATTTTTATTATTTTTTGGCATCAGAATGGAAGCAGCACTGGTGACACAGTGATCTTGGTGATGAATTGCTCCCTTTGCTGGTTATCTTTTTGAATTGGGAGTTATCTACAGTGAGTGTAAGAGAAATAGGCACATCCTCATTCATTTGACGTAAGGTGTCCATGCAGACATTCCCCCCAGAGTAGAGGCAGCAGTGCATTGGCCAAAAACCACTGTAAGGAAGCTTTTTAGTTTTACATCAAAATCCATACAAGACTGTGGTTGAAAAAGTTAGGATTATGATTTCCTCATCAGTTCGTGATATACTAGCATTTCTTACAGTGTGATGCTTGGCCATCTAACCTAAGAATATTAAATGTCATGATGGAAAATGCATAATCCATTTTTCACCTAACTCGTCTCCCCCCAACCCCCAATAGTTAGTGCTCAGGAACTGAGTGTGGTGTGGACTCAGATACAATTCAGCATCGATCAGATGGAGTGGGGAGAAGGGAGGCTGTGTGAGCAGCCAGGGCGAGCGGACTCCAAAGTCATTTTAAGGAGCTTGGATGTGATCCTGGGGTAGACGAGGAGCCATTTATGATTTTCAGAAGGGGCACGGCTTGATGAAATTGTCATTTTAGGAAGACCAGGGTGACGGCAGTGTGGAGAATGGATTGGAAAGGGGCATGACCCCTGCATAAATACTTATTTGTTGATCATCTATGAATGTCCAGTGTATATAATAGGCAATCGCAAGGGTTTTCCACTTGGTTGGGTTTAACTGATGAAAGACAATTTGAAACCACCAGGGAGTGGCATAAACAGGGCCTCAGTGAGTTTCATTGCCATTTATTCTGTTATTTGAAATCTTAGGCAATTTGATTTTAGTGTGTGCATAACTGTTTCTTTAGTTTGTTCAGTTTTTTAAAAATATTTTCTACACTAAAAAGATGTTAAATTTAAAACCAATATGTAACTGAGAGAGTTGTATATCTTTTTCTATTTAAGGAGTATGTGTTTCCTCATACAAAAAGTCTCACTAACATAGCAAAACGACAATAAAATCAACATATTTAAAATGCTTGTAGACATAATCCCCAGGAACAAAGCAACGTAAAATTTTATCTCTGTTATAATTATACTTGTGTGATTATAATAGCATTTTAAGACCTGTAAAGTAATAAAGAGAAATTCAAATGTCTGTCTGTTATGGATATAAGATTGTATATGACCTTTGTTCTTTTTAATGGCGTGTATATACAACAAACATTTAAAATATAAAATATCTTAATATATTTTCAAAATTTATAATTGATAATTCCTCTCCTTAAAATGAAATCCTGGAAGGGTCTTGTACCCCAAGTCTAACCTCCCTCCAGATACAAGTTCTTTCTCCTCTACAAACCAGTATCAAGTTTCTATTTTAACACTGTCTTTTTAAATATTTTGATTATTTACAGTTATTTTAAAAATACTGAGCTATTTTTCTGTTTTTAAAAAATCTCCCTTTTTGGTCCCAGCTTTATTCTCTGTGGTTTTAAGTATATGTTTTAATATTTTACATGTTATCAAGACCTATTTCTGAAGATTTATGCCAGAGCGTTAACCTTGGGCAAGGGTTTACTTCGGAGCACAATGAAATAGTTATTACTTAAAGTTGTTGCCCCTCTGTGTTTGTGTGTGTTCAGAGATGTTCAGGTTGAACTGAAAGTGTGATTTGTGGGGTATGTGTGTGTGAGCATATTTTTTGCCAACCACTGGCTATCGTGTACATTATGATTGATTCATGCATTCATTGTTTGCTTCAGTTTCCATTTCTCTTCACTAGAATTTGAGTGGCAGGTGCCTCCCATAGTGTCCTATGCATAACAGGCTCACATGGAATATTTTTGTTAAATAAACAAAAATAATTTGAAACTTTAAAAAATTGAGTGTTCAGGGTATGTATTTAAACTACCATAGTTGTACTTTATGCTCAGTAGTAATGATTGTTCTTGCCCTACGTATACTACAAAAATCCTCTTGGATTTGAAAGTGGAAAAAGGAAAATTTTCAGATTTTTGTTCATTCCACATAACAGTGTTCCCTTCTTTTATTTCCGTTTACTAGCGCTCTTGGGGATGTTTCACATGTTACAGACCATGAACCGTGTCTACAGTAGTCCATATACAAAAATGATAGTACAGTGATCAACATTGGTTTGACCTCTCTGTGGCAGTTGTCATCGCTCTGTAATGCCCAGTTAGCACTTTGGGGTGTATATGCAGGTCTCACCATGTCTTTTAAAACATAGGCATCCTTATTTATTATGGATTTTTAAATACTATTCAAGCTCTGTTGCCTTAAGTATAAGTGTTTGCCAAGTATTTGGATGGATTACAGAATGCGAATTACTAAGTTTTTACTGAATCCCTTTACTGTGCAGACGTAGGTCCAGAGAGAAGGTGGAGTGGATGGAGATGGGCGTGAACATATCGCTGGTGTTCATGCCTTCGTCTCCTGCTCAGTCGCCTGGGATGGCTTTCACGCAGCGGAGAGCTGTGGGATAGTTCACCCACTCACTCCGGGCCTCTCCCGCACTGTCTGTGATTTAGATAAACCTTTTCGTCTCTGGATCTCTGTGTTCCTCTCTGTTAAATGCGTGTGTGGAACTAAGCTGGTCCTTCTAGACCAGGGGTGGGCAAACTTTTTGCCTCGAGGGCCACAATGGGTTCTTACCGTGGGCCGTAGTTTGCCCACGGCTGTTCTAGACCTACTTCTGGGCGTATGTTCTCTGTATGAAAACATGAATGTAGGTGATTAGAGGTGTATTAATACAGCATTGCCGAGGCGGCCCCTCTGGTTTCCGTCTTCTTCCCTACAGGCAGAGAGAACTGTTTTGGAGAGAACAGCCCTCCTCCCCGCTTGCCAAGCTTCCTAAGGGCGCGGAGAGCCAGGGCACAGGGAGTTCTGCTGAGTCATGGGCTGAGCTGGGCGTTCTGAGCATCGTAATTGCTGATGAATGGTGTCCCAGGAGACTTCTGCAAAACGATCCGTGCTGACATGCGGTGACCTTTTAAACTAATATTGCTATGATGTAACTCGGTGGCTTCTGTTTCCTGGAGGTAATAGCATTAGATTGTACTGAGGTAGATAATGATTCTGTTAGCAATTTCCTTTGTGGTAAGTGTTTTCACAGTAATTTAGTTTGAAGAAAGAATCGTTTGTACAAATAAAATCCAGAGGAACTCACCTGCGTGTGCTGTTGATTAAGGAAAAAAAGGTGGCCATTGACTTCTGGAACAGTATCTCCGAGCCTCAGGGTGAATATCACATTGATCGAATGTATTTGGGGGAAAGCTTGCTGCCAGCTGCAGACCTTTCTTACACACACACACACACACACACACACACACACACACTTGCTATGATGTAACTCGGTGGCTTCTGTTTCCTGGAGGTAATAGCATTAGATTGTACTGAGGTAGATAATGATTCTGTTAGCAATTTCCTTTGTGGTAAGTGTTTTCACAGTAATTTAGTTTGAAGAAAGAATCGTTTGTACAAATAAAATCCAGAGGAACTCACCTGCGTGTGCTGTTGATTAAGGAAAAAAAGGTGGCCATTGACTTCTGGAACAGTATCTCCGAGCCAATATCACAATATCACATTGATCGAATGTATTTGGGGGAAAGCTTGCTGCCAGCTACAGACCTTTCTTACACACACACACACACACACACACACACACAATCTTGTAGCAAAGGGACAAGAATGTGGAATAAGAGTCTATCTTCAGTACCAAGAGCAGTGATGCCCAGAGCATCTACTACAGTGGCACTCAACACATACCAGCAATGCTTCTTTTCCATCGGGGGTGCTGGACGGTTCTGAAGACTGCTGTTATCACAGACAACGGAAGTTATGATTAGTTAACTTTTCCTGACAGGTGAATGTATGATAGACTCTGATCATTAGCTTCATGTTTGATGGATCACGTTAAATGCATTAACTTTTTATTGTTAATCCTCATCCAAGGATATTTTTCCCCCCGTTGATTTTTAGGGAGAGTGGAAGGGAGGGGGGCGGGGAAGAGAGAGAGAGAAACATCCATGTGAGAGAGACACATGCATTGGTTGCCTCCCACACAAGCCCCAACCTGGGCGGAGATCCAACCTGCAACCCAGGTACCGTGCCCTTGACCAGGACTTGAACCTGCAACCTTTCAGTGCTTGGGCCAACAGGCTACCCACCGAGCTCAGCCTGCCAGGGGGAAGCATGAACTCTTTCTACCAAAGGAACCGATTCCTCAGAGTCCCTGCTTGCTGCTAATGCCAGGCACAGTCTACTGTGGCTAGAAGGCTGAGGATGGGTAGACAGTGGAAGTTTAGTTTTACATTTAATCTAAAATATTTGCATTCCCAGCACAACAAGAACATGATAAGAAGAAAGGAGAGCATTTGCCTCCTTCAACAGTTTGCTCTTCGTCTGTAACCTTAGTATTTCCTGCAGACTCTCCACCCGTGGCCATGCTCCCTGCTGCCTCGCTTATGACTGGGGCCCTTCTCTTGACGGCAGCACAGGCCCTGCCTCCCCCATGGGGGCTCTCCCTGTGCTCCTGCCCATGGCTCCTCCTTCCTCTCGCTGTGTCCTCTGTCTCAGCCGCCTGCCTGCTGTTTAGCACAGTGGCCCAGGTTGCACTGCACCTTTATGGGTCTCACCTCTCCGCCCGGATGAGGGGCCCAGCAGCCTTTTCATTTCCGTGTGTCCCTGGCGAACCATAGAGACTCCGTCACTCGGCAGGTTTTCAGTGAGTGGTGGTTGCTGCTGTGGCTGCTGCTTCTCCTGCTGGTGTTGTTGAAAGAGAGTGAACATCCGCCCCCATATGCTTGGCACTTGGTTTGGCCATTTCTCTGATCACCTTGGTAACAAAGAAACTCCTGACTTTGAGATCAGACTTGGTTCTTTCTGCTGAGTGGTTGATTTATTCCCATCCATCTGTTCACTTATCCGCCCATCCATCCTTCCATCATCCATCCATCACCCATCCATCACCCATCCATCCATCCAAATCATTTATTTAATGCCTTTAGTTAGTGCCAAGCATGTGCTGGAAACCATGGGAAATAGAAAAAAAATCAATCAGTAGGGGATGATTACACTAATTGTTTTTGGTTATTCCTAAATATTTGTTTTCTATCTTCAAATAATTTCAAAAGACTGGTAAATCAATGTTATGTTACTAAGTTAAATGAACTATTTAAGAATTAGTTTTTACGATTCCTTGCTTTTTAAAAAACACCCACCACCATGACATTTTCAATTCATTGCCAAATACAGATCCTTTTGTATCAGTTGTGATTTTAATGCTAATATACTTTTACTGTATATTAAACTACAACTTGAAAACATAAAATAAACCTTCCTCTCAAATGCACGTGGAGCAGTACAAAGTGAGAACTTCCCTCACCTGGGCGCTCCGTGGGGCGTGCACGCAGGAAACCCTGTGCTGCCCAAATTAATTTCGTTATTCCGTACACCCGTGAGCCGGGACTTCAATTCATATATTTTTATTCCTTCTATTTCATTGGTAGGAATGTTTAAAGCCATGGATTTCCCTCGGATCAGGGCTTAAAAACCTTTGATGTGTGGTGTTTGCGTTATTATTTTTAAAATAAATTTTTAGTTTTAGTTTGTATTTACCCTTTCACCCAAGAGTTGTTTGTAAAAGATTTTTGAAGTTTCCAGGTAAAATACGAGCCTTCTACGAAGCAGCTTCAATAATTTCTAGCTTTATTGTTTAAAGCCATGGATTTCCCTCGGATCAGGGCTTAAAAACCTTTGATGTGTGGTGTTTGCGTTATTATTTTTAAAATAAATTTTTAGTTTTAGTTTGTATTTACCCTTTCACCCAAGAGTTGTTTGTAAAAGGTTTTTGAAGTTTCCAGGTAAAATACGAGCCTTCTACAAAGCAGCTTCAATAATTTCTAGCTTTATTCATTGTGATCAGAGTTGCGGATACTATTTCTAGTTGATAGGATTGACTGTCCTTTTCCTTTCGAGCTAATCTCTGAGCAGTTTTGTGGGGCTCCACGCGCATTGGAGAGGAAGGCTTATTTTCTGTTTCCAGGGTGTAGTTTAATCTACAGTAAAATGTATTATTATGCGCTGGGTTTATGTTTAGGGTTTGAGGTTTTAATTTCTTTTTCATCGGCTAGATGCTGGGTTGTGGATATTTAATTCAGCGCTGAGTGTTCTGTTATAGTTTTCTTCTGTTTTGCCAATTTTGTGGAGAAGGAAATGGACTTTTCATCAGCTAAATCGTGTGGGTTCTCATTTTCATAGTCCTTTGTGCAGTAGTTATTTTGTTTGTTTTGGGGGACTTCAGTGAGCTGGGACGGTTATGACATTCCTCATTCAAGATCACCTTCTCCGGTCCTTGTAGGCAAAGTGTGGCCTTGTTTCTTCACTGGGTAGCACGTGCCCCTCGAGTGTCGCGTTTTCTGTTGTCGCGTGGGATTCTAAACGCGCCCCTCCACCCCCCCAGCTTCTTCACCTCGGTGGATGTTCCCGAGGGCACCTCTTGTGCTAACTCTCGTCTCCCTGCAACATGAGGCCTTTCTGAAGTTGCCTTGTCCTGTCCCAGGTGCCTTCCAGGTCCCTCCCTGTTCTCAGTCCTCTCACTATTGACTTTTCAGCGTTACCTCCTATGGACAGACTTGCTCTTTCCAGCAGCAGCTTCAGATCCCGGCTCTGCCCGCCCCTCTGCCCGCTGTCAGCTCCCCTCGTGTTCCTCTCGGAGTTTCTCCCTCCGGCTCCTGGGCTCCCGGGAAGCCGGTGGCAGGCAGGGCCACAGGCAGCCTCACTGGGTGGGACTTCCTAGTTATTCTTTTGCTCACAAGTCATTTGAAGCTGCTGTTTCCGTCCTGTGGTTGCCTCGAGGTCCCGAGTTGGGGGAGTTTTAGTTGTTCTGTTGCTTTGCTTTCCCAGGTGGAGTCTGACTCTGAGGTTTGCCACCGCTTTGGCGATCCGAATCTCTGTCCGTGGAGGTCACCCCACGGCCTGCAGCCACATAAACGTCTCCTGATTCGGCTTATTGTGAAATTCAAATCTTGATGCTGCCCGAGAGCTCTCTAAAATAGGAGAAACTTTACGTTATTAAATTTATACACCATAGGCTTTATCAGACACATAGTCTCAACAGATTAGAAAAAAGGTTGGTTGTGAGGCCTCACTAATGGACAATTCAGCGGCCTTCTGCGTCTCCGTTATTAATGTTGAACGTCCCTGATGGGTTTCATGAGGCCAAATAATAAAAGGCTGATCTCCTCTAAGGGGCTGCATTACTGACCGGCGTCTTGTGGGGAAGATTACCTGATGCAGCTGTGAGTGTTTATTAAGTCCAAGGGCACGTCGAAGTTTCCCGTGCAATGCTACATGGGCAATTGCTGGAGCAATTACTCTGCTGGTTAGTGACAAGCAATTATCCACATCACTTCCCAGGCCATCCATCTTCCCTTGCCCTTCAGCCTGGTGAACACGCCAGCGTAGATGCCCGCGCACCCCGCCGTAGTGGCCACACCTGGAATTTACAGAACGAAACCTCAGCCTCGCCGCGTTGGGGTTTGTAAAAATCTACAGCCCTATTTCTCCTAATGGCCAACTTCTGTGTTCTTCAGACTTTGCAATACTTTTAGGACTGGTGGCGTCTGCGATCATTTGTGTAGCAATTCAGTGACGAAGGGACTTTTGCTTTCTTCCTGGGGAAGCTGACAATCACGTAAACGCATTTCTGATTCTCTTCCATGGGCTCCTGTTCCCCTCCGCTACCCCGGATTCCATGGCAACGTGTCCTAATTGCATCCATAGTGTTTGTTATTTTTCCTGAATTGTATCAATTTTTGCAGCGTTTTTTGATATCCCTTTGTCATTTGCAGCTGAGTTGAAAAGAACCCCAGTTGCACTGACAATTTTCAGAATAACGTTTAAGAGCTCGCGAGAACCCTCTGCGAGAAGTGCTCATGGTGCTCTTTTAGGAAACCCTTCAGGCCCTCAGAGCGAGCGCGGCTCGCTGTGCTTCACTGGGTCTGTGATGCCTGGGAGGTCGGGAGGTCCTGCTGCAGGGATCGGCGACATCTCAGCTCAGCGATGAAAAGAAAAGCAGGTGTGGTCCCTGGCATCTCCATATGTATTTAGATATTGAGTTCTCATATTTATTTCCATAGTAGAGGCCCAATGCACGAAAATTCGTGCAAGAGTAGGCCTTCCTTCCCCCAGCTGCTGGCACCGGCTTCCCTCCGGCCCCTGTCTAATTAGCATATTACCCTTTTATTATTATAGATATTACACACCTACTGTATTCCCCTCCCCTCCCCAATCAGGTGACAGTATGCCCTTCAAACCCCGTTGTCATACAGGGTCTTTCTGTACAAAGAAACCAGGACGCGTCATCTCCAAGTCATGGGGGCCTGTGTTCCTGCCCCCGTTTCTGACCTCGAGCACCCTGTGCCTCTCTCCTTCTGCCTCGGCGCTCATCTTGGTAAAAGGGAGGATCTGATGATAGCATTGAAATGGTCAGATAGCAGAATAAGCCGGGCAGAGAAAGACACGTATCACATGATCTCACTCACACGTGGAACCTAATGAACAAACTAAACTGATGAACAAAATAGATGTGGAGACACAGAACCATGGGACAGACTGAGGAGTCTCAGAGGGAAGGTGGAGGTGGGAAGAGTTCAGTCCAAGCACTTGTATGCACAGAGGCATGAGCTGTGGGCACAGACAGGAGTGCTGGGAGGGCTTGGGGGTGGGTGGTGCAGAGTGAGGGCTCAAGGAGACATCTGCAATATTTCACCAATAAAGACTAAGAGGAATTATTAAGGTTCCGTAAGATTGCATTCTAGCTTCTGACTTTGCTGTGAAAATAGTTAAACATGGTTTTCTTTTATTTAGAAACTGCATTGGTGAGCTGGTTTTTCCCACGTTTATTTAGCTTTTGCTTATTGATAGATCGTCTACTTGCTCTGTGGCAGATGCCACGAAAGATTTGCTTTAGTCTCCTGTGGTGTAAAGAGGTGGCCGGAGAATCAAGCAGTGTCGGCAGGACCTTGCTGTGCCGCTCAGAACACAGCGATGGGTGCAGTGAGGGGGGCTGGCATGGCACGCCGCGAAGTCATAGACGCCACTTCCTCATGGCGTTGGGCGAAAATGCAGGTGCAGCAGGTTGAATGAGCCATTCTATTTAGATGTGGTTTGCTCTTACATATGTTTTAAGAATCAGTACCTTTATAGCAGCGGTTCTCAACCTGTGGGTCGCGACCCCTTTGGCGGTCGAACGACCCTTTCACAGGGGTCGCCTAAGACCATCCTGCATATCAGATATTTACATGACGATTCATAACAGTAGCAACATTACAGTTATGAAGTAGCAACGAGAATAATGTTATGGTTGGGTCACAACATGAGGAACTGTATTTAAAGGGCCAGAAGGTTTAGAACCACTGCTTTATAGGTACACTTTTCTATACCCTGGTTATGTTTTCTGACTTGGGTTTCGCAGCTCTCCACTTTCGTACAAGATGCACAGAGGGTTAAAGTCTACAAGCCCAAAGGTGTAAGTTACTGTGTACCTCACGTGCAGGTGCCCACTTGGTCTGTAAGTCGCTATAAAAGGCTGTCTTTATGTAACAATTACTGAAATGAGAGTGCTTTGGTCACGCTCTCATTGTAGCTAAGTAATGCCACTTTTGTATTTTTTAGAAAAAGTATCTATTTCCGTACCAGGATACATATTTTGAAACAAAATATGTAAAAATATTACCAATTTTTACTTATAATTTAAAGATAACAGATTTTTAAATGGTCCTTTTGTATATACTTTTTATCCTTGAAAGTTTCTAGAATTGACAGGAGTTATTTTAAAAGTAAACATTAAAAAAATTATTTATTTTTAGAATGAGAAGAATGGAGAGGGAGGGAAGGAGAGAGAGAGAGAAGCATTCATTTATTGTCCCACTTATGTATGCGTTCATTGGTTGATTCTTGTATGTGTCCTGAAAGGGAATCGAACCCACAACCTTGGTGTATTGGGATGACACTCCAACCAACAGAACTACTAGCCAGGGTTAAAATTTATATTTGTTTAAAAAAGCTGTCAAAATCCCCTCACAGAATATATACAAATGTATATGCATTATTTTGTGGCTAAAATCTCAGATTATCTTTTTTCTGTACTGTTGGATATCATGCGAGTAAAAGAATATTCACCAAATACTGCATTCTCTATGGGATGGCATTTGCAAAACTCATAAATTTGGAGAATACAATTATGTCAGTGAATTGAAATTAATGAAATGGCATCCCACAAAAGCACCATAATTTGCATGTTAATTTCAGCTCATGTTTTTATGGATGTGACAAACTTATCCTCGTCATAGTTGATAAAAAAAAAAAAAATAGCAGAGTGTGAAGCCACCAAACATGGAGCAGTGGCTCCTCTCGGTCCCTGCGAAACATCCTTGGCGTGTCATTCATTGTTTGGCATGTTGAGTTTTGGTTCATCTGCCTTTTGTTGCCTTTTAAAAAAATAAAAATAAATTAATAAATAGTGAGCTATAGTTGCTGATATTGAATATTTATTTTTAACTCTAAAAATCATTTTTTCTTTTTTGAATTGAAATTTCTCATTTAGGAAAATTACAGTTAATGTGAAAATTAATGACACATGACCTTAAGTGCATTTTTTTATTTGGATCCTGCTACTGTTAAGAATATTCAGTGGCTTGCTTTTAACTGGACATGCCTCAGCTTGACTTAAGGAGGCTTTTTTGAATTATGGTCTGTTGGAGACGAATTGGTTTTACCTCTTTTTCTAGGCATCTCCTCAGTGGCATTCTCTCTATTGTGGTCAGTTTTGCCAAGTGATATGTTATGTCACCCATGTTTTCAAGTGTGCATGCACAGCAGACTTTTCTCTTGACTTAGTCTTTATTTCATCTGTCACTCATTTGATGCTTATTTCTCACTTGTCATGTCCTATTATTATGCTTTGGGACTTTCTATTCACCTTCCTCCCCACTCCCCTTTAAGAAATTAGGTCATCTGTTTTGTTGATTATTTCCAGGAACCGGCTTATTTATTTATTTATTTTTAATTGAATTTATTGGGGTGACATTGGTTAATGAAATTACATAGGTTTTAAGTGTACAGTTCTGTGATACATCGTCTGTATGTTGCCTTATGTGTTTGCCACCCCAAGTCAAATCTTCCATCCTTACAGATTCCTCGTTGCTCAGTAGCTATGTCCTGAAGTCACGTGTCCGTGTTAGGGTGAATTATGCAGGCAGGACCACACGTGGGAAGTCGTTACCTTCTGTTCCTACAGGGACACCCCGGCATGGCTTCCTCTTGCAGGAAACAAAAAGGCTCCACCGCGAGGGACAGTGCTGGTGGCACTGCTGGCCGTGCCCTGGCTTTTCTTGTGCTGGGGGTTTTTTCACAGCGGCACTGCGGTGTCAGGGTCTGAGTCAGCGAGACTTAAGTTATTTTAAGGTCAGTTAGGCCCTCGCCAAGGCAAAGATGAAAGTAAAATTGTAGACGTGTTTCCAGAGCCTTTGAAAGGCACACAGTGACTTTCTATCCTGAATCACCACCTGGTTTACACCTTTTTAATTAGATAAACCACTGTTCATACTGTGCCTCCTCTTCCTGGACTTGGCCGAGTGAGTCTGGTAAGAGGACACTTACATGGAAACCATGTTCGAGGATTTCTGAATGGAGAGATTTGGGGCATATTCACAGAGCAGCTCCAGGCTTTGGGTTTAGGGCTCTGATTCTAATTCACAGTGTTTTTATCACTCTTAGGATGTGCTGTGAACACCTTAGAAGCTCAACTTCAAAGATAAATAATTTAAGGAAGTAAAGTTTGTTTTCCCAGTTGGGAATATTTGTATTTAATTAAGGACATTGAATTCATTTTCTCAAATCCGAGATCTGAGCAGTGTGGGCTCCTCAGGAGCCCTTGGCGCGGCTGGGAAGCATCCTTCATAATCACTGTCACTCACTCAATCAGCGAGGACGGTTCCATCATGCACAGGAGGCGGGGTTTTGATTAAAATGCTTTTCTTCCAGCAGAGCTGGCAGTCTGCTGACACCGAGCCAGCGGGTGCTGACGTCGCCTCTCCGTGTGGACAGGTGCTGGTTGGGTCCCGTGGGAGGCAGACAACGGCAGGTCGGGTCTAAAGCACCGTGACCCTCCATCAGTCAGCTCCCCTGGACCACACGGCATATCCTGGAACTTCCCATGGACTCTTAGCTGTTGTTATTGGTGGCACAGACCTAGAAAGTAGCTGTCATAGTTCATCTCCATTGTGGTGGCCACTTTTTCTTGAAGGAAGAACAGATTTGCATCGCATCCATTCCCACATTTCTTCATGTATCGTCTTATCCAGCAAACATCTTATTGCAGGTCTCAAGTGTCAAGTACATGTGCTAGGCACCAGGGAAGACATATGAAGAAGGTTGCTTCCACTTTAAGGATTTCACAGTCAGGGACGGAGGGAGGAAGAGGAAGAAGTAAGCAGTCCCATACGGTGTGGTGTGGTAACAGTAACCACAGGTGGCCTGGGAGACAGAGAGGGCCACCCGGCCGACGTGCTTCCTGGAGGTTACAGCTGAATTTAGCTCTGAGAACCGAGGGATGGTGGGACTTGGTGCTGACTGAGGATGGCCGATGGAGTTACTCCAAACAATTGGGCATCGTTGGGTATGAAAAGTAAGAGATCAGGTTGAGGAGTAAACAGTCAAATCATAACGGGCCTTGTAAGCAGTGTGAAGGAGTTTGAACTTGATCTGAGTGTGGTGGGGGCCACTTCAAGGTCTGAGGGAGATTACTCGGGTTGTGTTTTGGATCATGAATTTGCAGGTCATAGAACCAGAGGCAGAGAAACCCATTGGGAACCAGATGAAATAACCTGGGTTAGAAAGGTGTGGGTAAACGCCACAGCAGCCGGTTGGAGAGAAATGAACAGACTCAACATCTAACCGGGATGTGGACTGATTGGCTGTGGGACGAGAGGGAAGAGGCAGGGATGACTCCCAAGCTTCCGATGGGAGTGCAGAGGTGGATGGACAGTGACGCTGTTGACTGAGCGAGTGGGGCCACATGGAAGGCGCTTTGGGGACTTGTTCAGATTTGTGTAGAGAATTAGCTGCTGCCCTGGACGACAACCCGACCAGGTGTTCGCTTTCCGGCAGGATGCAGGCCAGGTGCGACCTGCTGCTGTGGGAGCCCCCCAGGACGTGGGGCTGGGGTCCGTGACTCATCTCCCCATTCTGAGTAGATCCCGGATGGAGGAGGATGTGATGATGAGGGTATTTGTTAAAAGATACCTTTATGCATAGAAATGACTAGTCAACAAGGGGGGAAAGAGTTTCGTTTAATAGTACTAGGGTTAAAAAGCCAGAGAGAAAAATAGTAGCAATTTTCAGGTAAAGTCACTGTTTTCACCTCCTATAGAATGTTGCACCTGAAATAGTAACCTTCCTTATTCCCCAACAGGCCTTGGTTCCTTCCTGTGATGCGCCCTGAAGGGGATTTTCAGCCAGTGAACTGGCCTCCCTTTAATCTGTTCCCTTCTTTGCCCGAGGGGCTATTTTAGCTTCTAGAAAACCTCAGGTTTTAAATGATCAAACCGTCACCATCTCTTTCCTTAAATACTCCACATCCCTATGGACTATACTTTCCCCTGTTGAAACAGATTATGAGATGGTTGTTGGTGGAAATGAGACTCTGGTGGTGAGAGGGTGAAGGCCCCTCCTCCTCCCTCCCTAGCCTGAGGGCATCTCACTGGCTGGGCTCCACCTGGTGACGGGTGTCCCAGCTCCTGCAGGCTCCCCTTGCAGAAGACCTTTAGTGCCTCACCTCGGAGGCCAAAGTGGCGCAGCCTGTGAGAAGGCATCTCAGGAGCCGCCAGCAAGGAGTTGAGGTCCAAAAGTGGTGCTTTTTTTTTTTTTAAATCACATTCTCATTTTACTTAACGTTTTGACTTGTACAAAAGGAGAATGGCCTTGGAAACGATGATGTATTAGATGATGTATTATTGCAAATTTAATCAAGTTGCGATTCCCCTTGCGACCACTGTTCCTGATGTGAGCTTTTCAGCAGAGCCAGGCCTCCTGGTCTCTGGCCTTCAGCATACAGCTACTGATTTTGCAAATCCCACCCCCACCCCCACCCCCGTAGCGATTAGCCAGGATGACGAGGGTATGTTGACATTCGCCTGGGCAGAGAAAGCAGTGGACTCTACTGCCAGGGCTGTGCAAGGTCTGTCTATCACAGTCTAGTACATGGCGAAGGTATTTTTTGAAATGGTAAGTAGGGATAAACATTTTATTTACTTATTTTTAAATATTTTTATTGATTTCAGAGAGGAAGGGAGAGGGAGAGAGAGATAGAAATGTCAAGGATGAGAGATAATCATTGGTCGGCTGCCTCCTGCACGTCCTACATTGGAGATTGATCCTGCATCCCGGGCGTATGCCCTGACCGGGAATCAAACTGTGACCTCCTAGTTCATAGTTCGATGCTCAACCACTGAGCCACACCGGCTGGGGAAGGATAAACATTTTTTTTTTTAAAGCAAAGAACATGTCTTAGAATCAGTAATGGATGGGTGAAGACGGTGTGTGAGTAAGCAATGTTTATTTGATTGCATTCAGCTAGGATAATTGTTCTCCCAGAATTAAAAAATAAAGCAAAACTAAACAAGATGCGAATGCAAAATACATTAAGCTCCAGAAGGTCTTGTCTCCCTACCTTTTCCCCTTTACCTGCTGGATTAGAAAGTCAGAGGCACCTCAGAGTTTCCGGTGCATGGACTCCTGTGGTCTTGTGCAGTCTGTGGGTCCAGTTACACAACGCTGTCGGGTGCCCGGAATTGATCGCCTGGAATTATAAAGGAAGCCAGTGAAATGGAATTCTAGCAATTAAAGTACCGGAAAATTGTCAATATAGTAACATGTGTTGTCACTAATAAGTGCAGTAATTTTGGAGTTAGTGATGGGTACAACAACATTTCCAAGTCTCCGTGTTTCCCACTGGTCACAGGTGCGGTCACTACTGTCACTTATTGTCTCCATTCCTTTTTTTGTGGTTGTTGATATTTTTTTATTGTTGACACTTACAGATGTCACCCCGGGTATATGGACCCCACTTAAAGGACCCCTGCTCTAAATAGATTTATATATCACAATGGCCCTGAAAATGAATAGTTACTGTCTTTTAAATATATTTGCTTAGGTACATATTTTACTGGTGCTACAATGCTTTATTTAATTTATGGGGCTATAAAATTGTCTAACAAAATGGGAAGAGGAGACTGAGGGAGTCTATGTGAATAAGTAGCAATTCTTGGTCCGTGAGATACCACAGAGCAAACGACCTTTTCTAATAGACTACATGGCGCCTCGTGGACCTGTGGGTGTAAAATTATTTTGAACATACACTCTGTTTTCTTTGATTTTGTTAACTGGTTCAAGCTCATTTACTGCGTAACATTTAAAATTTTTGTTTATTTCTAGAAGATTGAGTTTCTGCAATAACCTTCACTAATTGCCTGCTGTACAATTCTTCCTAGAGTCTTTACAGATGTATTATTCGCTGTTCATCTGTCAGCTCACTCAAATAAAACTGCGTGTAATGAAAGCAGTTGCATTTTGCCCACCCACTAGAGCAACGAAATCATTTCTACAGTTTTTCTTTCTTGTCCACAATTTCAGCCCCAAATTATGACAACTTCACTGGCATTTGAAAAATGGTTGTGTTTATTGGATTATTTGCAGGTGGGGGGTCTCTGCTTTCGTCTACAAATCAGTGGTTAATTTAACGTCGCATTAGTTTATATTTGGCAAAATGAAACATAGCAAGCGCAGCTGAAAAATGAATCTTGTTTCAACCAGTGTCTTCACACAGCTGTTTAAATACCATATTGTACTTGTTTTCCCCCTTGTTCCTTATTTAAGATGGCACATGGTACATGTGTAATCTTTGCTTATTTTAAGCTGGCAAACACCAGTGGTTCTCAGCAAATTGGAGGCAATTTGCAAAACTAAAGGATATTCTTACGAATCCAGGCCACAGTAAGTTGTTATTGAAGACTCTCTCTTTTTCTCCCCCAAATTTCTCCTGAGACTTTTTTCATTACAATGTTATATTTCAACGTCTGTCACAGAGGTACCTTGTTTCATTCATTCCATGTAAATGTCATTCTTTTATATGATGATACCATTTAAAGTAAGATTGTCCAAAAAAAAGCCAGATGTTTTAAGATGGCAGGAGTTCACTCGTGTTATCAATTTTATACTGTTTTTCTGCCTGGAAAAGATCGTGGCTCTTTATGTACGGATGGAAATGCTCACTCAAAGCATCACATTGTGATGGAAAGTTTCAATAATTTTCCTTAACTGCATGTCCTTCCGGCCTGACTCCTCCTCTCTCCCCTCCACTCTGACACTGCCAATAAGATTCACTGCCATTTCCATTTGCACTTGTATGAAACGAAACTTTCTCAGATAGATTTTCATGAAATACACTGTAATGTTTTCAGAGGGCGTCATTTTGTCACAGTACCTCTGTGGAGTGGGACCTTTGGTGTCTAGGTTGTGCATCTGCGTCTTGGTGCGGAGTTCCTTCCTCTGTAGTCGCTGATGTGAGCGTATGGTGTGTAGACAGTGAGCACACGGGGCTGGAAAGAGAAGGAACAGAGATGCGGGAACAGAGATAGACCTCAGAAGCCTGACTGAAGCTCATCCATGCAATTGTGCAACTTTGTAAACAACGGAATCTGCATCTCCATTTCCTAAAGTGTAGTGTTGCATAAAGTGCTCACTTGCCGTCTATATATTTATTCTGGATTCTCTGCATAGCAGGCCTGATTTTGGTTGATTGTGCTGTTTTTTATTTGGCAGGATGATCCCATTTTTGTCTTATTCCTAGACTTCAATCCAACAGCTAGAAGCACTGCCAGGAACCGTGATACCAGTATGAGGTGTACAGCTCCGGGTTTCCCAAGGAAGTTACAAATGTGGTGAGAACATACAGGAAGCGGTTATAAGTGAGAATGAGAATCCCGTCCAAGAATGAAGATGAGTGGTGTAAATCATGGGTGTGTTAAACACATGGGAACTTAGAGACTTGAAATCATTTTCTGAATTAATTAGCAAATATTGTATAGATAATTATGTTATAATATATTACACTTTCATATGAAAGTAGAGTTTGTATATCATATATAGCATGTGTAATTTTGGCACATGGTATTACTCTGCGACCTCCTATATTTTACCTGCTGTGAGATAGAACTGGAATGTTGCGGATATGGACATGTTTTGCATGAACTTGAGGACTAAGTGAGAAAAAATGGAACTAAAACACAGGACTCACTGACTTGAGAGTAATGATAAATCTATTAAAATAAGTATTTTTAAAAATAGTAACATTTATGATAGAGCTCTCAACAAAATCAGCAAGTGTTTAAAAAAAACCTAAAAATGTTTGTTCTTTGGGTATTCACTCCACTTCCGCACGGGGCACGCTGTAGACTGCTGTTCTCCTCTGTGCTGCCCCCACGGGGGACTTGCTGCTTTGGAGGCGGCTGCTCCATCGGTGTGGGATCCTCTCCTGTAGGAACGTGAGTGCGCATGTCCCATGGACACTGACTTCTCATCACTCCGCCGCAGTGGCAATGCTAGCGTTTCAGGAGAGCGTCTCTGTTAACAGTATCTCCAGCCTCCCATTAGCTTAGTGCACGATCATAATCCAGACCCGCTCGGACCCCTAAACCCTTTAAGGCGGCAGAGTTGCCCAAAGGCCCTTCTTGGTTTGCGAATGATCAGTCTCTGCAATTCCTTCCAGTGTATGAAGTTGGTAGTGTGTGGGGGTCCCTTTTCTTTCTGATGCAGTACACTTCCCATTAATGTTGGAGATGAACTTGGTGTGTGCTCTTGCCTGTAGAGCTGAGTGTTAGTGACCAGGAGAGGAATTTGCTCTTTTCAGACTGAAGGTCTTTTTGGGGTCGGGGGGTGGTTTTACTAGCTGTGCCCTCAGCTCCTTTCCTGCCATCACACCTTTTTCTTTCATTGCCCAGGAATGATGAGGTGTCTCCAAAAGGCATTTATGAAATCCCGGAAGCACCCCAGTAAAGGGGCTGAGATTGATTTGTGTGTTTCCCTTTTAAAAGATGTTCGTAGAAATGGAGAATTCCATGTCTTTGGGAAGCTTAATATTCAAAACTGTCTACTCAGTTCTGAAACATTGTCTTGTTTGCCATTATTATTTCTGACCAGTGGATCAGGGGTAGTTCCCCAAACAAAACAAAATAAAACAAGAGAATCAACCATAAATTCTTCCCCAAATTGAGGTGGATTCACAGAATACAATGCAAGATACCCTAACCTTGCTTAGTTGTGGTCATGGAGTTGGAATCCTGAGCCCTTACCTGGGGATAAGGAGAAGTATTGAAACATCCATAATTGAGATTGGCAGCCTCTAGACAGTGAATATATGTAAGTACAGAGAAATTTTGCTTCATAAGGCTGAGCTTTCTAATTTATTCAGCCAAAGCTTCATTGCTTTGACTTTTAAGTGATTTTCTCTTGAAGGAAGGACTGAGAATATATTCATACTTCAAGAGTTGCTAAAACTCACTAGTTGACATATTGATGAAATGATTTGTACACAGTAAATGTTTTAATTTGTCCGATTTGTATAGTCTCCTTAGAGCGGGCAAAAAAGGAACACTCTCAGTGGGGCAGGCCAAGGCAATCACAAGTGGAAACTCTACGCTTAGAAACGCGATTGGGTTTTAAAAAGCTGTCTTCATATCTATGCAGTTTCACATTCCCAAATGATATTTATAAAGGCCATGTTTTGCTTTCTAAAATTTCAGTGGAGGAGACAAAGAAGGCAGCATGATGAGCTGCCTTAAGGCTGGTAGAAATACAGTTGAGTTTGAGAAGAAAATGTTGAGTGCTGGATTGGGGTTAGGTCACTGGAGTTGAGTGTAAAGTTAGGAATGTTGTAGCCCAGGTCATCACCCTGCACATGAGTCGTATTGAGAAAATTCTCCTTAAAATCTATCCCATGTCATCCCTCTTTCTGATATAGCAATAGTTTTCATTGGGACTGATGTTAGAGGTAATCGAATACAGGTGCTCAGTACTAAAGACCTTGGCACCTATCACATTCCCCTCAGAGAGGCTGGAGAGAAAGTTCTTTATTTCACTACTTTTTTAGTGTGATGACTAAGTATAGCGACAGCCTGGGCCTGATTTCCTGCTCTGCCAGTTAGTGAGATGCATAACCTCAGTTGGGGATGTAACCAGGCTGTGCCTCAGTTTCCTCATTTACAAAGTGAGGACACTGAGGACACCCTCTCCGTTTATTGTCAGGACTGCATGCGTGTGTGTGTGTGTGTGTGTGTGTGTGTGTGTAGATTTCTTAAAGGAGTGCTATATCTAGGTATTGTTTGTGTTATTACTACACTTGTGGTTATTCATGCTAGACTTCCTACATTTATTTATTAGCAAATACTGATTAAGGCTCTGCTGTGTGCCAAGCACTATTCTAAGTGCTGGGCTTACAATAATGAACAAGGCGATGAGACCCTGTTCTCATGTAACTTGGGTTTGGGTTTGGGAAGTCAGAGGACAAAACTCAATAGTGAGTGAGGAATGGGAATAATGGGTAGTGCTACCTGCTCATTAGTGAGGGGTGGTGGGGAGGTGGGTAGCACAGGAAGGCTTTTTCAGGGAGGTGCCGTTTCAGTGGAGAGCTGGTGTGTGTGTGTGTGTGTGTGTGTGTGTGTGTGTGTGTGTGTACTTTTAACAATACACTAGCCTGTTGCCCCGTCTTGGCCTTTGTTTCTCTTCCTCTTTCTTATGTCTCACTGTCCTCATTTCACAGCTGTCATTTATGATTCTGGTAATTTGGGAAAAATAGTCAAGTCTCTGGGTTGCTTCTTGAATCAGCTGTGGACTGTCTAGATAGCTCTGCCTTTTGACTGTACCTTCTCCCTTTCTGACGTCCAGGGCACAGAGTCTGTTGGCTCAGGCAGACTCCCACTCTTGTCAGTGTGAGCCCCTCTGTTGTTGTAGATTAGTGATCACTCTCGTCTCCCGTCTGCATTGCTCTCCCTCTGTCACGTATGGATGTGCAGCATTCAGTAGAGATCCCTGCAATTGGCTGTCCATCAGCTGAGTCAGAATTACGCGTATTCTTGAAAAAGCGTTACACTGCTTTCTTTGTTTTATTTTATTTGTTGTTTTATCAACACTTATGTAGCCTTTTTCACTTCCCAGATACTGTTTTAGGCTTTTTCCAGCATTAATTTATTCACCCCTCACAACAGCCCTGTGAGGTGGGCGTTGCTGCCTGCTGTCGCGTTGAGTAACTTGCCTGAGGGCACATGACGCAGGCATGGAGCCAGGACCTGACCTGGGCAGTCGGCTCTAGCGCCCCCACCCTTCACCCCTCCTTGAAGCCACCTCTCTGGGAATACCCAGAGGTCGTGCTGTCAGTCTCATCGGTCCTTCGCCTTCCTTCCACGTTGCCATGTTGTCTGTCAAATTCATCACCTCCATTCACTAGTTGGCGTTCTGTCCTGAGCATGTACCACATTTCACAGACATAACTTGATTAGCTATAGCATTGTTCCCCCCTCGCCGCCCCCCCCATCCTCCCCTGACTGGAGGACCACTGATCTCCGTCACAGTGAGTGAGTTTTTCCTGCAGGAGGCTTTTTATAAATGGAATCATGCATATGTACTCGTCGATTCTGGCTTCCTGTGATCAGCGTGCTTTTGCCATTCATTCATACTGCTGCTTGAATCATTAGGTCGCCGCTTTTTATGATGATGCAGCTGTTCACTGACCGTGGCTCCCATGATTTGTCCATCCACCCATCTGCCAATAGACGCCTGGGTTGTTTCCAGTTCTCGCCAGGATGGATGGAGCTGGTGTGAATATTTATGCACAAGTCTTTGTAGTGACACGTTTTTATTTCTCTTGGGTAAACACCTAGGAATGGACTTCCTGGGTTTTATGATAAATAGATATTTATTATTATAAAAAATGGGTAAAATTACTTTATGATTGTCCTTTCACACTCTCGCCAGTAAGAAGTCCCTCCACATGCTTGATAACTCTTGGTATTGCCAGTATATTCTTTTTAGATTTTTATTTTGAAGTAATTACAGAGTCTTAAGTTGCAAAATATTCACAGGGAGTTCCTTTGTCTCTTCACCCAGTTCTCCCCAATGGTAACATGTCGATAACTTTAGTACAATGTCAAAACCAGGAAGTCGACACGGGTGCAGTCCACATCCTTTATCCGATGTCACCAGCTTCACACACAGCGATTTCTGTGCACATTGTCCTGTGGAGTCGGTCCCAGGTGGAGAGTCGTGGAGCCGGCACCACCGGCGGGATGCGGAGCTGCCCGTCGCCACGAAGAGTCTTCATGTCGCCCTTTGCTGTCACAGCCAGACCTCTTCTCCCCCCACCTGGTCCTGCCCCTCTGTGAAACCCAGGAAACAGCTAATCTGTTCTCCAACTCTGTCATTTCAAGAATATTATAGAAACAGACTCTTAGAGTATATAACCTCTTGAAATGGGCTCTTTTAAAAAACCCAGCCGAATGCCCTGCATACGCCTCGGTGTGCTGGTTGCCTGTCTCAGTACATCTTTCCCTTTCTCTGCTGCGTGATATGACGTGGCTCAGTCAGTGTGCCCATGTGCCCGTTGAGAGACATTCAGAGCGTTTCCATCTTTCTGCCTATTGCAAAAATGACTGTGAACTACCGGGCACACCCCTTTGTGCATAGCAGTTTTCATTTCCCTCTGCTAACCGCCCGGTAAGGCATGTGAAGCTGTTTGTTTTCACTTTCAGAGTGCCGGTACCATTTTACACGCCTCCAGCAACGCATGGGTCATCCCGTTTCTCTGCGTCCTGGTCAGCATGCGGCGTGGCCACGGCTTTCCTCGGTAGCCACTCTGCTAGTTGTGTAATGTACCTCGTTTTGGTTTTAGCGTGTTTCCTTCCTGGCTGGCGGTGTGCAGCATCTCTGCACGTGCTTGCCATCCACCGAGTGATGTGGATGGGACTCAGGCAGGTCTGTGCATGTGTGGTATTGTCCGTGTTAATCCGAGCCACTCCCATGGCGTGCACTGGTATCTCCCTGTGGTTTTAATTCTTGTTTTCCTGGTAAATTAGGATGCTGAGCTTCTTTTCAAGCACATGCTGGTCACTCTCACATCTTTGTGAACTGTCTGCTCAGGTTATTTCTTTGCCCACTTTAATGAGGCTGATTGGTCGTACAGAGTGATGAGTTACTCAGTTTTGGATCCCAATCCTTTGTCAGATCTATATGTTGTCAGTCTTTTCATCCGTCGTGTGACTGGCCTTTTCCATCATTTTTTTTTTTTTTACATGATTTCTTTTGAGGAGCAGATGTTTTAATTTCGATGAATTTCAATGTGTCCATATTTTTCTTTTATCTTTAGTGTTTTATTACATCCTTTCTAACAAATCCTTGCCTACTGAGAAGTCATGAACATTGTCTCCCAGAAATTTCATAGCTGCAGCTTTACCTTTAGGTCTGAGACCCACTTGGAGTTCATTTTTGTTCATGTGCCACATTTCATTATCCAACCCTAGTGATTGTCGCTTGGGGTTAGTGGCAGGAATCACACTGATGCCACGTTGTCTGTCACACGTGACTCCGGGTGGCTGTGTGGAGAAGCACCTGTGGGTTACGGCGCACATGCGTGTATTTCACTGAGTGTGTGCACACTGCAGAAAGGTAGCGTACTTTTATGTTTTCACCACATGGTGGGAGAGCTCCTGTTTCTTCATTTTGACTTCTTATGAATAATTATATAATAGCATTTTTTTTCTCCTTTTCACTTGCTTCTATACGGTATCATTTTCAGAATGCTTCTCTGGGAGTCTGTGACTCCTCTCCAGCTCGCTTATCCTAACTGTTGTGGAGGCGCCACCTGTACTCTTCCCTGGTTCAGCGTGTGTCACCTCTGCGGCCGTAGGCCGAGGGGCAGGCCTAGGGCTGCAGCATCAATGTGGTCACCGGGCGTTAGGACATGTATCTTGCCTTTCGGTCTCTCTTTCACCTCCTTTTTTGGTTTTCCTATTTGTTCTTTATTTTTCACAATGTTGAATCGGAGACGTTAATACACACAATTAAGTGCCCCGTTGGATGAAGATAACTCCCTAATGGAGTTATGAGCGCTCTATCACTGTAGGAGAAAATCTGTAGGACCTGTGGGTTAGGGCGCACATGTGTGTATTTCACTGAGTGTGTGCACACTGCAGAAAGGTAGCGTACTTTTATGTTTTCACCACATGGTGGGAGAGCTCCTGTTTCTTCATTTTGACTTCTTATGAATAATTATATAATAGCATTTTTTTTCTCCTTTTCACTTGCTTCTATACGGTATCATTTTCAGAATGCTTCTCTGGGAGTCTGTGACTCCTCTCCAGCTCGCTTATCCTAACTGTTGTGGAGGCGCCACCCGTACTCTTCCCTGGTTCAGCGTGTGTCACCTCTGTGGCCGTAGGCTGAGGGGCAGGCCTAGGGCTGCAGCATCGATGCGGTCACCAGGCGTTAGGACATGTATCTTGCATTTTGGTCTCTCTTTCACCTCCTTTTTTGGTTCTCCTATTTGTTCTTTATTTTTCACGATGTTGAATCGGAGACCTTCGGTAAGTGAGACATTAATACACACAGTTAAGTGCCCCGTTGGATGAAGATAACTCCCTAATGGAGTTATGAGCGCTCTATCATTGTAGGTGAAAATCTGTAGGAGCAGGTGGTGATACGAACAATAACATAGGTCACACCTTAAATGAATAGTAATCCTGGTTAGGAATTGCATTTATAGAAACTGCCGCTCGCATTACCATCGCTTGCATCTGTGTGCGTTATTTCACATATCGGTAATTTTGTTTGGCCCAGTCCTTGCCAGTTTTAGTGTGAAAACTGGGAGATGCTGAGGCATCTGTGTGAGCCTGCGACTAGGTCCTGAGGGTCTCCTCCCTGTGTTTGCACAAGGTGTTTGCATTGCCTTTTCCTTCTGTTTCTCCGGTAGCTTAGTGCTTCAAGTATGCCAACATCGACAAACAAGGAAAAAGATTAATGGCATAGATATAAGCCCCCAAAATGGATACCCACACTTTGGATAATTATAAAGGCAGTGTTGATTAAAATGCATTTCATTTTCAAAGTTGAGCCCTCAGCTGCTAAAGTGTGAACACATCTTTTTTGGAGTATATCTACGGTATGTCAGCATCCCCCAACCACGCTGGGACCCAGGACTCTGAGAGACAGCAGCAACAAGGCTTTCATTTCAGCTTCGGCAGCCCTGTCTGGGGGAACTGGTGAATGTAAACAGCACGGCACAGCTCGGTGGGGTGCGTGCGGGAGATTCCCAGCGGGAGAGCGTGTGCAGGAGCCCGAGTGAACAGGCGGCCCGGCAGTTAGTTCTCTGCTTCGCCTGCAGCCTGGTCATGGCTTTATTATGTAGACTTTGGAGAGAATCCCGGGGAATCTAACGGAATATATTACAGGGTGTGAGCGACGTGCCCTGTGATGAAAATCTAAAGAACCGGGCTTATCTGGCCTGCAGGAGGGCAGGCGGAGCAGGGACTTAATTACTGTCTTGGAGCTCAGTGAGCTCGCAGCACGGAGGCCATGAGGGTGCCCAGGAGAACTGGCTCCCCACGGGCGCTCTCCAACACGGTGTTTTGCTGCTTTTCACCATGAAAGGGTATTTCAGGAGTGAGGGCCCGCCCCTCGGCGGCTGTTCTTGCTTCCCTGCCAGGGGACAAGCAAGCAGGAGCTCAGGTCACCCTGCAGCGCAGCGATGGATGGGGGACTGTGCGACTCGCCCCGGAGGCTGGTGGAGATCCCTCCAGTCAAGACTTTTCTCTTCTTTGGAGTAAGTTCCACTTGGGGTGTAGGCTGCCAAGGCTTCTGGGAATGGGTTTGAGGCTGGTCGGAATGGTTGCTTTGCCCTTTTTTCTTGGCTTAACGATAAACAGGCCTTTTTAAGGTCCCTCCTTTCTTAGTTGCATAAACTGGTCAAAACCAAGATGGATGGCGGACACACTCCTGTTGTAGGTTTAAGTGAGTTCAGTTCGGTAGAGCCATGTAGGCACCGCCCGAGGGGCTCAGGGTCAAGGCCCAGGGAGGCCCCGCGCTTTGGGGGATGGGAGAGAGGCATTGAGGCGCAGTGGGCGGCTCTGGCCACGGGTCACCTGGGAAGGACTCCCTGTTTTTGTCCCTCTGTCTTCCTCCCCCCTCCTCCCCCTCCCCGCAGAAGCTGTCTGCTGATTGACCCTCTTCTGTGCCTCTCCATTGCCTCTTTTTATCTAGAAAACCCAAACCTTTCCTCGTGTAGGGTTCAGGTAGGGGGGAGCGTGGTTTTGAGTAAAGTAACAGGCATGGAGCACAGATAAGTAGCTCCTGTAAGATCTTTTTAAAAAAGTTTCCATGATATTTAATAAGAGAATTATAGGCCCGACGTGCCGGGTGTAACAGGACACTCGGATTGCCACGATTTCCCCTAGGAAAAGCACTTGTCCGTGGGGTATGACGAGGTCATCCTCGAAAGGACGTCCCTCCGGCTGCATCGTGCCCGACCTTCTCCAGGCCTGGAGGTGTGCGTGGTTTTTCCCGTGTGCAAGCCTCTGCTCCACCACCACCTCGCAGTAAATGCACGTGTCCCGGACCTGAGCCACGCCGCCGGGCGTCCTCCAAGAACCTTGACTTGCCTTTCAAGCTCCTGTGAATGCCACCTTCCTTGCCAACCTCTCCGGTCCTCCCCGGCCAGGTCCTGACTTAGTTTGCCTGACACCACAGCGAGCCGTGGCCTTGAGCGATGCCTGGACCAGCGTCTTAGAAAATGCATCCTTTTCCACTTTTCCTGGGCCCTTGATTTAAGCCCGGACTCCCTCTGCCACTTGCTTTATCTGCTTCTGTTCTCGGGCTCTCAGGCTTCGCTTGAGAAAAGGAGGAAACCAAGATGACCGAGTCCAGGACAATGTGGGGCTTCATCACCTCGGCTGCTTCCCTGTCCTGCGCTGCCCCTTCTGTGGTTCCCAATCCCCCGGGCACCCTCCCGGCCTCTGGGAGGGGCAGCTCGTCTCTCTCGGTCGTGAACGGTGCTCAGGTTTTGTGCTTTCAGATTACATTGGCGGCTGGCTTCCTAATCAGTGAGCTTTTATTCCATGACAGTGTTTTTTCTAGAATAGTTGCAATAAATGTAATATATTCGGCGCGTTGCTGTGTCAGAGTTCACTGCCGTCTTTAGACACAAACGGCTCTTGCCTTGTGGAATGAACACCAGCAGCTCAGACCTGGGGTCCTAATTGGCCCTGCCCCTTGTGCAGCGTCGCCGCTTTGAGCATCACTCCTACGAGGAGGAGAGAGGACACGAGGAGTTCTTTCCTAGTAGCTTGAAAGGGCAGGGAGACAATCCAATTACCATTTGTTCAATTAGACTGGATCTGCAAAGCGAACCAAATTAAAAAACAAGGGAAATATTCTGCAGCTTATGGGCAACGTGGCTCTAGGAACGTTGCAGTTTGGGGCAGTTAAAAGGTAACTGCTTTATGAAATCCCTGCCTTGTCCCTCGCCAAAGCCAGTAACTGTGGCAGAGAGAGAGGAGAACAGGGTATGTTACCCGACTTAAAACACAGTCTTATATACCGCAGAGGAAGTGGTCATATGTGTGGGCGTTGTGGGGTGGAATGTGATGTCACACACAAAGCTGGCCGTGGCTGCCCGTTCTCAGAATAGTAACTTTGGGGGAACTCTCAGCAGAAAGGGGATAGAAGCAGTGGCGCGTGTACCAGCCAGTCCGTGCGTGCTGTGGGCCTCCGTGGGAACCACGTTCAGAGTTCTGGGAGAGTTTTAACCCCGCCATGTTTATGTTTGCAAATGACTGCTCTGTCTGCGCCGTGGAAAATAGGCTGAAAGGGGTAAGGTACAGACGGGCGTCTGGTTAGGAGGCTACTGCTGTGGTCCAGGCATGAGATGTCGCGGGTCTAGGTCAGGATGGTGGTGGAGATGAAGTCAAGTGGGTGAGTTGGAAAGATGTGTAGGAATAGAATAGACGGTTTTGGCCAGAGAGAGAGAGAGAGAGAGAGAGAATGACTAAGCTTTGTGCTTGAGCCACTTGCTAGGTGGTGGTGCCGCTTCTTCCTGAGAGAGGTTTTGGGTAGAGATGCCGTGTAGGGTGTCTTGCACTCAGGATCCCCAAGACATCCAAGTGGACAGTGTGTGCCTGGGTCTGAGGTGGAGATGGAGGTTCGGGGTGATGGAAGGCATCTGCGTGGCGCTAGCACTTGGGACAGTTTTCAAAGTGTGGTCCCCAGACCAGCAACGTCGGTAACACCTGGGGCCTTAGACACGCAGGTTGTCAGCCCCCCACAGACGCGCTGCGTCCTACATTCTGAGCGTGGGGCCCGGCAATCCGCGGTAATAACCTTCCATGTGACTCTGGTGTGGAAGGAAGCTGAGGGCCTCTGGGTGGGCAGGGGAAGGTAGATGGAGGCGAACAAGAAGGCCTCAGGCTTACGTGTATTGGTCTTGTTTAACGTCACAAGCAGTCTGACCTTGAGCTTGGTTATCCTGTGGTGGGCTATTCCACCAGCTGGGCGTGTCCATGGAGAATGTGACAGTCGTAACAGGAGGTTGAGGTCCTGAAACTGTGCATTAAGGATGTTAAAATTGTTCTTGTCAGGTAAGGGGTAAGGAGATGCCTTTTTTTTTTTTTAAATGCATAGCATAAGTGAAATCCAATTGTCATGTCTTTTCAGAGGGTGGAGGGGAAACGCTATGAGTAAGTTAATAAGAAAAGAAACACTTGTGGTTTCATTAGATGGAGTTCTTTGCAGGTCACACGTACAGTCTGTAAGTAATTGAGATACAGGCATCACGGAGAAGTTACTTCCATTAAACTCCTCACCTCAGAAAGGGCTTTCTGAAGGGTGGGGTGCCATTTGGTGAGCATTTTCAGGGGCCTTTTGACAGCGAATTTGCTCTCATAACAGCATACGGTTTCTTCTCTTGTGATTCATATTTTTAAAAAGAGAATGTTTCCCTTTATCGTGAACTCGGATGAATATAGGAGATCATTGACGGCCTACCTCTGCATGAAAGAATTCAACTTGTCAAATGCAATGGAATGGAACGCATTTAGACTCTTCGGTCCTGGGATCGCGTTCTGTCGCCCTGCTCAAGCACATGATGGAAGGATGAGAAGCAGGTCAGGGGGCGCGGTGTCTCCAAGGCCGCCCTGGTGCGTGTGTATCACAATGACAGCCGGACCGACACCTTTCAGGGAATGGGGTCTGTGCTGCCGTACATTCGCTTGACAGTTTCTTTGAGTGAAGTAGTTTGTTTGTTTGTTTGTTTTTAAGGCAAGGTAAGCTGGCTTCCTCTTGTCCCATTTAATGGGAAGCTGCATGGCAGGCACTAGAAAAACAATTGGTGGTTTTCAGGGGGAGATACATGCAAAGGGAAGAAGGGAGGGTGAGAGACAGAGGGGAGGGTGCAGAAGACCAGGATTTGCTGGGAAGTAGAACGAACGGATCCAGCGCCAAAGTGGTGGGTGGGCAAGCAGCAGGGAAGGGTGGACGCACTGGCCCGAGAGATGGTTCTGGTAGCCACGGTGGAGCTGCAGGAACGTTCCTAAGTGACAGTGCTGGTGGTTAAGGCTCGGGGGGAAGCGTTTCTGTGCGGTGTGTCTGGATGCTACATGTCTCGTTCCAGACGAAGCGGTGGGGCATAGCTGGATGTAGACTCGCAGTTCCCTGTTTTGATCAGATGATTCCAGAAATTGTTACCTCATCCTTCATGATGTGAACATTGGTTATTGTTTATTAAGCTGTAATACGTACAACCAGAAATCAGAATTTGTATTTACCATTCTACGCACAGAAAGGAAAGGCCGTGCGCATTAAGGATGTTAAAATTGTTCTTGTCAGGTAAGGGGTAAGGAGATGCCTTTTTTTTTTTTTAAATGCATAGCATAAGTGAAATCCAATTGTCATGTCTTTTCAGAGGGTGGAGGGGAAACGCTATGAGTAAGTTAATAAGAAAAGAAACACTTGTGGTTTCATTAGATGGAGTTCTTTGCAGGTCACACGTACAGTCTGTAAGTAATTGAGATACAGGCATCACGGAGAAGTTACTTCCATTAACCCTTTGAGTGCCAACCAATATCCTAGGAAACCCTGTTTTGATCAGATGATTCCAGAAATTGTTACCTCGTCCTTCATGATGTGAACATTGGTTGTTGTTTATTAAGCTGTAATACGTACAACCAGAAATCAAAATTTGTATTTACCATTCTGTGCACAGAAAGGAAAGGCCATGTCCACTGTATATACTTACCCTGATCTGCAGCAGTCACGTTCAGTAAATGTCTTTTTATTCTTAACTATAAGGCGAAGCAAGTGACTCTGTCTCTGCAGAGAGGCCATCCCGTATCGCAAACCGCACTTGCTCTTGTATTTGGTACCTGGATTCTGCGCACTTGCCTGTGTTTCAAGGTGATACGTACGGGATTTAGCTTAAAAATCTTGCCATTTGTTTAGTCTTCCCCTAGGAATGTTTTTCCTGCACACATTGCTTTTCTTAATGCTTATTTATATGCTATTTGAGCAGGAGGAGCCCATATAATAATATCAAAACTTGAGAAAGATTGATATTTGTTGTGGCAAGATTGAGATACAGGCATCACGGAGAAGTTACTTCCATTAAACTCCTCACCTCAGAAAGGGCTTTCTGAAGGGTGGGGTGCCATTTGGTGAGCATTTTCAGGGGCCTTTTGACAGCGAATTTGCTCTCATAACAGCATACGGTTTCTTCTCTTGTGATTCATATTTTTAAAAAGAGAATGTTTCCCTTTATCGTGAACTCGGATGAATATAGGAGATCATTGACGGCCTACCTCGGGCCTTGTCCCACCTACTACAAAAACAACAAAGAACTGACAATATTGGCAGATGCCTCCAAGGAGCCAGGGGCCGGCCACCGTGGTCCGTGTAGAAATGTGAAATTTTGTTCGGGTCTCTACCCTAGGGGTGTAGTTTCCATGCTGTGTATTTTGTTGTCCAGGCTGAATGTTTGAAACCAGCAATTTTACATTCTTGCCTGTGTGTTTCTCCATTGCTCCCTCCGCAAAGCTAAGCCATTACTGGAAGCCTGCTCTGGGTGAGACCGTGAAATAGGGGAATTTGTCGGAGAGTCTTAGGCATCTGCCGCCCCCCTTTCCAGCTCTGCCTGCCCCCCAGCACCCGCCGGGGGCTTCGCGGTGTGTGATGGGTTGCATCCAGATAGCCTGTATCTTCCAGGGACCCAGCTGCATGGCAGGCACTAGAAAAACAATTGGTGGTTTCCGGGGGAGATACATGCAGAGGGAAGAAGGGAGAGTGAGAGACAGAGGGGAGGGTGCAGAAGACAGACCAGGATTCGCTGGGAAGTAGAACGGACAGATCCAGCGCCAAGGTGGTGGGTGAGCGAGCAGCAGGGAAGGGTGGACGCACTGGCCCGAGAGACAGTGCCGGGAGCCACGGGTGGTGGAGCTGCAGGAACGTTCCTAAGTGACGGCGCCGGTGGTTAAGGTCCGGGGGAAGCGTTTCTGTGCGGTGTGTCTGGATGCTGCACATCTCGTTCCAGACGAAGTGGTGGGGCTTAGCTGGATGTAGACTCGCAGTTCCCTGTTTTGATCAGATGATTCCAGAAATTGTTACCTCATCCTTCATGATGTGAACATTGGTTATTGTTTATTAAGCTGTAATACGTACAACCAGAAATCAAAATTTGTATTTACCATTCTGTGCACAGAAAGGAAAGGCCATGTCCACTGTATATACTTACCCTGATCTGCAGCAGTCACGTTCAGTAAATGTCTTTTTATTCTTAACTATAAGGCGAAGCAAGTGACTCTGTCTCTGCAGAGAGGCCATCCCGTATCGCAAACCGCACTTGCTCTTGTATTTGGTACCTGGATTCTGCGCACTTGCCTGTGTTTCAAGGTGATACGTACAGGATTTAGCTTAAAAATCTTGCCATTTGTTTAGTCTTCCCCTAGGAATGTTTTTCCTGCACACATTGCTTTTCTTAATGCTTCTTTTTATGCTATTTGAGCAGGAGGAGCCCATATAATAATACCGAAACTTGAGAAAGATTGGTATTTGTTGTGGCAAGGAGTTGAGTCAGACAAAGGCAGGTGCGCTTTGATATGGATTTTACAGGGAGCCTCCCTCGTCCCCCACACGCTGCCGCTCCGTAACCAGATGGCGGCTGGGTCTGTGAATTCGGGCACCAGTCTGGTTGCAGACAGACCGGGTCCTGTCCCAATGCTGGGGCTCGGAGCCCGGGGTCCCCTCTCCCCTGGGATCCCGGTGTTGCCGCCTCACCTGGGGCCGGGCCTTGTCCCGCCTACTCCAAAAACAGCAAAGAACCGACAGGATTGGCAGATGCCTCCAAGGAGCCAGGGGCCGGCCACCGTGGTCCGTGTAGAAATGTGAAATTTTGTTCGGGTCTCTACCCTAGGGGTGCAGTTTCCATGCTGTGTATTTTGTTGTCCAGGCTGAATGTTTGAAACCAGCAATTTTACATTCTTGCCTGTGTGTTTCTCCATTGCTCCCTCCGCAAAGCTAAGCCATTACTGGAAGCCTGCTCTGGGTGAGACCGTGAAATAGGGGAATTTGTCGGAGAGTCTTAGGCATCTGCCGCCCCCCTTTCCAGCTCTGCCTGCCCCCCAGCACCCGCCGGGGGCTTCGCGGTGTGTGATGGGTTGCATCCAGATAGCCTGTATCTTCCAGGGACCCCAGCTTTTTAAGAGACTCGCTGGGGTGGGGAGAGAATATGTCACACACAGGCATAAATCTCTAAGAGAAACATCATTGATGAGTGAGAAAACGGGGGCCAGGACCTTCTACTTCTAAAGCGAATGTGTAAGTGGCTGCTTCCTCTCCGTTTTTGTACAGCGGCGCTTGTTATTAATCATTAGTGCCAATTACAACCCCTTGGGTTGTTGTGCTTAAATATGATGAAACACCGAGTATCTTTGGAGACGCTCCCTAAGGATATGAAGAATGAACTGAGACTGGTTTTACACAGTGGCTCATGAACTCGTAGACATGGGGGAATGATCCTTGTTTAGCATTTCAATTTGTGGTCTATCTTGGAATCATATTTTAATTAACCCAGTCAACACCTTGGGTGATAAGTAATATCATCTCAGGAAAATAGTATATATATAAAAAAACCATGTAATCTAATCTGAAAGCTTGAGAAGGGAAAAAATACATTTCCCTTATCACGGTCAAAGAGATAGTTCAAGGTCAAGAGGCTCTTGCTAAGAAGTTGCCCCGTAAGTCAGTGAGAATTGCAAGAAGAACATCTGAGTTTCCGGGCTTGTAGGGCTCCGAGTGGCTGTTTATTTTGAGGCTTCGTTATAATCATAGGCAGTGACCTCGGGGACCAGCCAGGAGCAGCTGGTGTGGTTCCCCATCCCCCACACCCAGAGCCCTGTGCCGGCCAGTGGGATGCAAATGTAAAATAAGGACAGGTTAGACCGTGTTGAAATCATGGCCTTGAATGTGTCTCAATAACTTCCAGTTTCCAAAGGACCTCACAGTTATTTTTATAACCCATACAAACTGCTTCAAATTCCTCTCATTCAAAACCAGGAGGCTTCTTTTCGGAGCCTAAGAAAATAGCCACCTGTAGGGCCCGACCTATTGTGATGGTGAGTTTGTTTGTAGAAAGAGGAAGAGTCATCAGCCCCACAACGGGGCGAGGCCTTAGCAAAGCTTATAGAAACAAGGTGTGTTATCACTAAGGAACTTCTGGGGGTTGGGAGGAAATTCATTTGTAATTGGGGTCCTCAGACCACACTCATCATGAAAACCGCTGGGCAGGGCACTGCATCAGGCGAGGGTGGCCTTCGGAGAAGCGAGCTTTCTGGAACGTTGGAAAGCAGGGCAGAGCGACGGACCAAGGACCCGGGCGGGGACTCTGCTTTCTCCTCTGGGCGAGGCTGTGACCTCGCTCACCCTGAGTTTGATTCAGGAACTGGGAAGCGGCTGTCTTAGGCATCCCTGGAAAAGGAATGGTGTCTGCAGCAGTGAGAGATGTTCCTGGGTAAGTGGTCTTGGCCACCTGTACGCAAGGGCAGTGGTACACCAAGACCGTGGCCACTCAACACATCGGGCAGGGAGACCCAGCCCTGGGCCGGTGACTAGTAAATTGAGACTTAGCCTCATCCCACCGCGGGCCTACTGAAGTCAGTTAAGCCCCGGCTTTCCAGAGGGAAATGCAGCTGATGGACAGAAATGGATTGTGCACTGGCAGACGTCACTGGTGCCAGAGCTGGTGGTGGTGGTGGGGT
>NW_005367809.1:3150156-3150573 GCF_000412655.1 Myotis brandtii | reverse complement strand
CTCCACAGCCTCATGACTCAGAAAGGAGACCCCTGACCCCATGGTTCCCATGGCTTTTGTTAATGACACCACTGGATTTCAGTCATTATTGCCTCCATCCATGTCTTCATTCATTCAACTTGTATTTAGTAGGTACCTGCATAGATACAGTGGGAGCAATACAGCTCAGAGTCCCTCCCTCCCGAGGCTTCTCGTGGAGGAAGACAGACAGTAAACTAACCAGTAAAGTCAGGGCGAAGTGTGTTTCAGTTGGAAGCGTGTTGATGGGGCCGGTGTGTGGGAGTGGCTGCTGGATTGTACAGAGGATGGATGTTTTCCTGGGCAGGTGGCGCTTATCCCAGTCATGTCTACAAAGCCTGTGCTTCCCTCTCTGTTTCTCTGAATAGGAGCAGAAAGCTGAGCCTCTTCTTAACCGCA
>NW_005367809.1:3058052-3150060 GCF_000412655.1 Myotis brandtii | reverse complement strand
CCCCAGGACATACAAGTCCTTTGTGATGTAACACCCCTCTACCCCCAGCTCCCTCCTGGTTGGGCAGGCCACCGGCTGGTCCCCTTCTCCATCTTGTCTCTTTTCAGAATTCTCTTCAGAACCGTGGCCCCCTTTCACAGTCCACCTCCAGCGATGTCCCTCTCCATGTTTCCTGCCCCTCCTCCCTCCTCCCCAGCTCTCTGCTGGAAGGTAAGACGTGCTCTTTGGTCCTCTGTCTGCATCAGCACCGAGCTCGGCACAGTGTCGCTGCTCCATAGGGCTCCTCGGATCAAATGGAATGGTGTTTATCAGCTTTCCCTGGGAATCAAGATTTCCATCTGGGTTCAATATACTGCTCACGAAAGTGCAGCCAGGCGTGGGAGAAGAGCATTTAATAAAATCTATTTCCAACGGGAAGAAGCTCTCAGTAAGGCAGCCCGGTCTCCAATCGGGGACAGTTGGGGAGAGAATGTGCTCGTGTGGATTTATGTGGGAAGCTGGCTGAGGCTGGGCCGTGTGGAAATGAATCGCCTTAAACTGTTTTCTGCACAAATGAGCCTCCTTTTGGAAATGTCCGTCGTCCTAGGTTAGTGCTAATTGTCCCACAGCTCCCGGGGCTCATCAAGGTGATCACTGAGTCCAGGGACCTGGACATAAACCTGCTGGAAACAGCTCACCCTTCGCTTGTTGTCTGGGAGACCCAGGTGACTAAGGACGGGACATTGTTCTAAGAACCACGATGCACAGCGGTGGGTGCACAGACGCGCCCTGACCCACGTGTGCCCTGACCTGGGGCGGCTGCTCCTTGGGGAAGAGTCTGGGGCGGGAGAGGTGCTGCCACACCCCGTGTCCCCGGCATTGGGGTGCACGGCAGCCTCCCTGATGGCCGCAGGCATTTACGGGCCTTTCCCCCTCGTTTGGTTCCGGGTTTTTCTGCTGAAATGTCCACCAGAACCACCTGAATCAGTAGCTCCTTGCGCGATGCTCGCCTTGTTCCCTTTAGTCTGGATCGAGGGTTCTTCTCCCGTGGCAGCCAGTGCCTGCCTGTGCCAGAGCTTCACGCACGGCATCAGAACCGTCCTCAGGGGATGTGGGATTCGGGAGACGTCCAGCGTCCTGAGTTCTCTTCACTTGGCGTCTCCAAGACATTTGACAATTTTGACGGAAGCCCTAGCCAAACAGTAAAGGGTATTTCGATAGGTACCAGCTTTGAAAAAATCGTGTGGATGGGTCACCCAAGGCCCAGAGGATAGCTCCTGAGAGGGCTCTCAGCAGTCTGCGCAGAGAGCAGCCGCCCGGGGGGGGGTGTCCCTGCTGGGGTCAGGCCCCGGGGGGAGGTGGTGTGGGTGCTGGGGCTGGGAGCGCCCGGGGAATATTACCCAGTGTTCTTCCTCCAAAGTGCTGAGTTTCGAGAAGGGAACTTTGAGGAGGAGACTCGCTCACCCTTATCCCAGACTCAAAGGCTCTGGAGAAATTCATCATAATTAAATCCTTGTCATGTTATTAAATAGGCCAACTTTAAGAAGTTAATGGGAATTTTTTGACCCATGATCTTGTTACATTATACTGTGACTCAAGTGCTAACTAGAGAAGGACATGTTTTCCACTGAGATTCACAGCTCTTGGCTTCTAGAACTTTCCTCTTGATTCTAAATATCTAAATTTATCATTTCTGACACCACCGTTTTTTAACTCCCATGTGTATTTACACCGAAATCAAGATGAATAAAAATAATGATTTTGAGATCATGGTTTATCTACTGATTTATTAACTTAGCCTGGCTTGTTTTTATTAAACTGATACCCAGGGGAAACCAGGTAGGTTTTCTATATTGCCATGTTTTTAAAAAAATATAATTTACATTCCTGTAATTTGTAATACCTGTTTCAATTGCATAGTCCTTTAGGAAGACAATGCCCTCTTATATTTTACATAGAATTCTGATACATGTTTTAAAGTAATGCAATCTACTATGATTGAAATGTCTTCGGAAATACACTTACAAGGTATGGAGACTATTGTTATGCAAAGACCCTTACAGAGACCATCACAAGGCCTTAGAGGTGCTACCGCCACATATCAAGTCGTCTTTGCTTCTGCAGTCAACACAGTCTGTTTAGGTCAAGTCCAGAAGCGCCCCACCCTACAGGATCCTCTATTCTGTAGGGAGCTGTCCAGGGGGCCAGCGGAGCTCCGTGTCCATATTGTCAAGTGCAGATTACAGTTTAGGTAACAAATGATGTTTCCTCAAGTATCTGATAGTGACCATAAAGGTCAGCATTGGGAAGTGGACTTTTAACATCCACTCTTCTCCGTAAAGACAGAACTCTAAGGAGACTCCTGTCACCGAGTCATGCCGTGGAAGGCACACAAACACGAGTGAGCGAGACGGACGGGCTGAGATCCACTGAAGGGCCTCCTGCTGGTCCAGGGACATGGTTTACATTGTACCTCTGACCTTCCTGTTTTCAGTCAGTTCACCCCCTTCCTTCTCAAGCGTGTATACTTCTTTGTGATCAGCCCACATTCGAGGGACGATGTTCACTGATTTTGAATTTATATCTGCTTCAGGCAAACTTGGGGTAGAAGGAAGCAGACAGGAACAAGCCTTAGTTATCACTCTTTTATTGATGTTCCAGGGATTTCCTCATTGGCCTTCATGCAAAGTTGTGGGTTTAGCAACCATACATCACTGTGCTAGGCAAACATGGCTCGTTTAATTATTGAATCGAATGTTCTTTGGAAAAGAGGTGTTTTAAAGATGCAGAGGCCGTACATTTTGCTCCAGCGTGATCATTCACTGTGTTGTTTAAGCAAATAAGCTGGTTTAAATAAGCCCATAATGAGTTTTTAATTTATAGAGAAATGAGTCAGCAGGGCAGGGAGAAGGTGCAAAGTCTGAAAAGAATTCGCCTCATGCACTAATTGAAGAATCACTCGAGTAGAGTCCCCACTGAACTAGCTTTTGTTGGGCGAAAGAATGCAATTATATGAAAAATTAATGCTTCACTGTAATATAAAACCAACGCCGCCCGAGTCCTTATGGGCCAAATTAGGTTGCTGTAAACACTCACAAACTGGGTGGCTGCGAACGGAGGCGCTGGCTTATTTCAACTCGCAGCGCTGGTTAATGAGATGCAGTGGAAGCGGAAAAACGTTTAATTTAGTAACGGGCGACCTGGATCAGTCTGTCCTACAGAGCGACAGGCTTCGGATTAATTTCCAGTTGAAACAAAGTCACTGAAGAACCACCCGGGGGTAGAGAAGCTGCACTGTTTCATATTATTCTTCTGCAGCAGGAGAAAGGCAGCTTCCAGTGGGGTTAGGAGCTCCCGCCAAACAGCGTCAACCAGATGAAGTCTTAGTGCCTTTTTCCTGTAGAGAAGCTGAGGACGCGTTGTGTTGCTTTCTGGGTGGGTTGTTCGAAGACCCTCATCGAATAAACACCTCAAAGGAAAAGCGTGTCTTGGTATTTGTCTGGAGTATAAGTTTGTAAGTCTGGTCTCCACTGTAAGTGATGGGCCATTTGAGATGATGACGTAAAAACGATGGGCTCATCTCATGTTTAGAAAGCTCTCTGGTGTCGCTTTACCCAGATATTTCTTAGTGAAGCACCTCAAGTGCTGCTGGCGCTGTTTCCTGTCTTGGAGACAGTTCAGGTGTTGGGGACACTTCTTTCTCGGGAGGCGTGGCTTCACAGTGATGACACATTGTGGCCATTCAGGGCCGAGCGTGAGCGATGCCAGAGCCAACACACATCCCTTTGGGGCCTGGAGTTCACGCTTCTCCTGCGATGTGGAGACGCACTCCACTCAATTGAAGGAACACATGCGCTCCCGGCAGCGGGTCTCTGGGAGCCGGACACGCAGAGAGCGTCTTTGCTGGGAAGGAGGCGCAGTGTCTTCTGAAGGAGGCCGCCTCTCTGCCGATGTGGAGACGCACTCCACTCAATTGAAGGAACACACGCGCTCTCGGCAGCGGGTCTCTGGGAGCCACAGACATGCAGACAGCGTCTTTGGTGGGAAGGAGGCGCAGTGTCTTCTGAAGGAGGCCACCTCTCTGCCAGGTGGATGGAGCAGTTTACCACCTGCCTCCGCCTTCCGAGGGGCGTGAACTTGATGTACGGGATCCATTCGGAGTTGGTCTCCAAAGGGAGTGAGAAGAGAATGTCCATCCTCCCATGCGGTGAAGCCAGGTGCGTCCGAGGGCCGCCCTCGCAGCCTGGAGCCTTGGGAGGGACCCTGCCTTCCTTTCTCACGTCTCAATGCTGCGGTTACGAAAGTGGTGATTTTGGGAAATACCGAAGAGTAGATTCAGACCTTCTTTTTCCAATTTATAAAGTGGATTGTGGTTCGCACGCGCCTCAGTGTCAGATGTGGTATCTTAAATCTGTTTGGTTTAAAGGGAAAACAAAGTTTGATATTCCGCCTGCGACTCCGTAACTTTGGTAAATGCACGTTTTCAGGTTCAAGAAGCTTCTCCTGGTACTTTAATAGAAGGAAAAAGAGCAGGAGATTTGCTCTGAGAGCTTCCTAGGATATTTTCTAAATCAAGCAACTAAATCTTTTGTTTCAAATGAAAACAATTCTTTTCCAGAGAAAGAACATGCTGCGTATTGTATACATTTCAATGCTTTCGTTTCATTTTGCCTGGTTTATTGTTTTAAATGACAAGAACGTTACAGCTATTGAAGATCTGAAAACCAGAAGGAAATCGAAAGCATTCATTTCTAGAAACAGTCCTTGGTCACCGCAGCTCTGAATGATAGAAAACAGTTACAGCGCGCGTGTGGGAGTGGTTTTCTGGTCGGAAGCAGCATATAGATAGAGAATATTTTCCCCCCAAATGTTAGTGTTTCGTCCAAGTGTGGGGAATACTGACTAGAGGACAGTGCCTGTGCTCGGGGTGTCCTCTGACTTTGGATAAAGCTGTTAGCAGCAGGCTTGGGGCGCCCTCACGCACGTCGGCGCATACTTTGGATTCTTTGGTGACAAACGTGGACCCAGTTAACTTTAGGATTTCTCTGAAACACGGGCTTTGGACACGGCTGATGAAAGCTCTGCCGGGATCCCCTCCAGCCGCTGGCGCTGTGCTTCATGGCCTTGGCCTTGCCTGTCTCCCAAGGGCTTGCATTTCCGCCGTCCCCTCGGCCAGTGAGATCCCAGGGGGCTTCCTCACCGCCGAGCCTGCACATTCCGTGCCTGGAGTGCTCTGGCCCTTGTGCATCTGGCTCACACGCGGTCCCCCCCTCCCGGCAGCCCTCCCTCCCTCACACCCACTCTCCTGGGACCTGCCCACCCCCCTGGCCATGGCTCCCTGAGCCTGGCAGGCCCCCTCCTTCCTGTGCCCTGCACCGGCTCTCTCCACCTGGGAGTTCCAGTGAGCAGCTGCTGGTTTTCTTGGAGTCATGATTCTCTCATGGCATGGAGCCTTGGATGGCCTACATTTTGGGAAATGTTTGAATGTAGTTGAGCGGTAGCAGGCTTCTCCCCTCAACACACTCATAAATGCTCTAGGTGAGATCTTTATCACCTGAAACTTGATTGGATTACAACGAATCTTTTGTCTTACATGCCCTCTTTCTTACCGTATTTTCTCCTTATGATGAAATCGGAAACATTTGTAGGATTTACGAGCAGCCTAGGCGCTATTAGGGAATCTGTGAAAGTTTTGTAGCTTTCATCATATCACTTTGCCTTTTAAAGAAAGCATTTTATATAGACACAAGCGAGGTCTTTGTTCTTTTAAATAATGTCATTGTCAATCTTGGAAACTAGCAACTTTTTAAATGTAGCTTCCGGCAAGACTTTAAGGTTTTAGAATAATGCTCAATAGGGAACTCCATTTTCTGATGTTCAAGACTTGAAACAAAAAGTCCGCGCATCTGAAACAATATCAAACGATGTCTCTGAATCATTGTCTGCATGTTATGCCGGAGTTACTCATCTTAAATAGACTCTGCATGCGCTCTCAACAATAGAATTTTAATCCAAACGCTCAAAAAGCCCAGTGAGTGTTGGCTTCCAAGGCAATGCAACATGCGAGCCACGTGTTTATCATTCACCAGAGGCTGGTCTCTCGTTCCTCTCATGCCTTCCGCCCCAAATCATCCCACCGCTCCCCCCTTTCCCTGAGGCAATGCCCACTAACCCTTATCTCCTCCAATCACGTGACCACCATTTCCGCCATCTTCTGGCAATACTTAGGGTGCCTGTTCACCTGTCCTACTACCTGTGTGTCGGGAATCTGCTTGCAGGGCTGAGATTATACTGCCCAGTAGAGAAGTGCGTTCCATCGACATGTTGCTCATGTAGCCCCGCACACAAGCATTGATGAGCATTCACGTGTGTGCACTTGCACACATGTGCACATACACATTTTGATGTGACTTCTTTTGTTAGTTGACCTGCCTACCGTTCTTATATGCACCACCAGGGGACTAAACCTTTGTTTCCTTTGAATCCCTTCCCAGTGGAAGGCGTGTGCATGTGGGTTCAGAACAGAGAGGAATGTTCCTGTCCGTGCTCTTGAATGACTGGCTTTTAGAAGTGATGGTTGGTTCCGTGTACATTTGTGGCGTGTTTGCTCTAGATCTGTGACATGTGCTATTGGTATTTTAATGGGGGTCGCATGGAATCTATTGATTGCGTTGGGTGGTATGGACATTTCCATTGTTAATCCTTCCCATCCATGAACCCGGTGTATTCTCCCGCTCCTGTGTATCTTCCTCTCTCTCTTTCGTCAGCGCCCTGTAGTTTTCTGAGCGGCCTGTTACCTCCCTAAGTTTATTACAAGGTACCTTTTTTTTTGTTTTGGTGGTTGCAATGGCAAATGGGATTGTGTTTTTAGATTCTCTTTCTGAGAGTTCATTATTGGTGTACAAAAATGCCCTCGATTTCTGACTGTTAAATTTGTAGCCCGCTACTTCGCCGAATGCATTTATTAAACCTAGCGGCACTTTCAGCAATAAAGATAAGATTTTTAAAAAGTGAGGATTGGTTAGATTCTGAGAAATGCGTCTTCTCTCCAGTTAGAGCAGATTCTGTTTTGTCCTTTCCGTTCATGTCCCAGTTTTCACGGATGCGAGAATGTTCTGTGAGGAGAGAGTGTCCCCCAAATGGCTAGTTTCTCGGAGGCAGATGGTAAAGATTTAGTATAAGGAAGCGGGCTGTCTGGAACGGAGGCTTCTGCTTCTCTAAACTTGGAAACGGGACTCTCCTGGAGCAGAGAACTCCCCTGTCATCCAGGACGGCAGCGATGCCCGGAGGACTCTCAGCTCCATCGCCGCGGAAATGGCTCATTCATGAAGGAACGGCCACTTGGAGCATGTGGGGTGCACGCTGTGCGTTCCTGACCCCGTGCTTCCGTGTCGTCTCAGCTCTTAATTCTATTAGAGGTTTAGGTGCAGGATTACCAGTGGTACGAACACTTTAAGCAGCATACATATTTCACAGTTCAACACGGTAGTAAAGATTCCGTATTCGGAATAACAGATACTCCAGGAACAGCCGAATGACTGGTGAACAAGGCGACATCAAGCCTCGATCTAAAAATCACTATTGTTTCTTCAGAAGACAACCTCTCTTTTCTTGGGGTAAAGGAACAGTCTTTTCCACCTTTGGACATATAAGTCCCCAGAAAAGTGCACAAAAAGAAATTTGTTAAATGATGGAAAAGGGTCTCCTTTTTCTCTCCCAATGAAATACAGCGTAGTGAATGCAACAAAGAAATAGTTATAAGAGGCCAGATAGTAGTTGTGAAATAACTGAGTCCTTAGAATAGTCCAAACTTAATTCGTTGAGGGATGTTTATAGATTGATCTCTCTCTCTTTTGGGCGCATTTTAACTCCTTCCTGCCCTCAGCCTCTCAGTCCGCCCTCTGGAATCAGCGGAGGCGATGGAGCGCCCAGGCCTCCTGGGGTTGAGTTGGGAGGGAGCGTGCCTGGGCTGGGCAGTGCACACCGCCTGCAGGAGGAAGGTGGGGGGCAGGGGGGAGAGCCCCAGCAGGCTCCTTTGGGCGAGAGGAATGGCGCACAGGTGCAGTGCAGCAGGGCGCACCTGCACGGGGCTCCGGTTCAGGAGGCCGCTCTGTACCTGGGGACCTCCCGGCGCCCTGCCTGCTCTCCCGGTGCCCTGCCTGCTCTCCCTGTCCCTGGCGCAGCCGGTGGTGAAGGATGGACGGCAGCCAGGGCTGGCCCTTGGCTCTCTGCTCCACTCATTCCTGGTGCAATTGAACCAGAATGACTGCGGTTCCCCAGACAAATTGGGCTCCGGGTGGCAGCGCTGGCATACATCACCCTGGAGGCGTCTGGCTCTCTCCTGGCGGCACCCTCGGCTGTGAGCCACGCAGCCTCCCCGAGAGAGCGATGCACTGCACACCTGCGGGGTCACCTGGCCTCGCCTGCTCGCCTGTCTCCTTAAAGTGGACGCAGCAAGGTTTAGGGGCAAGGAAACCCAGGTGCTGACGTCCAAATGATCCTTTTCATGTCGGCCCCCGTGTCAGGAGGTGGCTCTGTGAGGCCCAGCGCTCGGTGAATAATTCCTCAGCATCTGGAAAGAAAACCTATTTCGTGGTTCGGTTCAGGGCATTGTGCACGGTCGGGCCACAGCTAACTCACATTTTTCACATATAATGTTAGGATGTGTTAACATTTAACATGCTTGTGCCGGAGGCTTTGAGTCCCTCAGCAGTACCTGCGGGTGCCTCCTTTCATTGCTTTTACAGTGTTGTTTGTCCCCATTAAAATGTGTTTATTTTGTTTCAGGTTATTTGGTTGCATAAATCATTTGGAGGCAGAAACTCTGGCGTTTTCCTCCTGGTGGAAAATACACACAGGACGTGTTACTCTATGCTTATATTTAAAGACACACAGGAAGCGTTACTCTGTGCTCCAATTTAAAGATGAAAGTTCAGGCACGGCACACGCCTGGCTGGGCCCTGCGCACTTAATGGCCAATGCCATCACAAGTAGCTCTTCGCCCCTTTGATTCATAAATGCACTGTATCAGCAAGTCCTTTCACACATGTAGGCTAGGCTGGTGTGTATTTTTAAAATATAAATATAAATACAGTGGGGCCTTGACTTACGAGTTTAATTCTTTCCGAGACCGAGCTTGTTAAGGAGCTCGTTAAGGAGCTAGTTAACTCAAATTACTCTTATCAACTCAATGCAAAAAATCGGTCGAGAGACAGCTGGTATCTCAAAAAACTCGTTAGTCGGGACAATCGTAAGTCAAGGCCCCACTGTATTTTTCTAGACACTTTACCCATGGTATTTCACTGGAGGTAAATATGATGTCCATTTCCCACATTAGAAACTGTAAATGACTTACCTCAAGTCACACGGCTGGTGGGTCGTAGAGCCAGAATTTGCATCGGTCTCTCTGGTGTTTCATCCTGCCGACTCTTCACTGTCTTGTGTAGGAGTAATGTTAATACAGAGCAAATCAGATTTTCAATTTGATACGTGATAGGAAACAGCAGTGAATGTGTTTTTAAAGTGACTACTTTCCTTTGTAAAGATCTGTTTGTAACTTAGATTTCCTGTTTATTTTCTTCCAATGAGGTACACCCATAGTGACTTGGCTTGTATTAACAGATGTCTGATATAGATATGCTCTTTAAAAAAATCCTATATAATAAAAGGCTAATATGCAAATTGTCCCCTTGACCAGGAGTTTGACCCACTGGGAGTTTGACAGTTTGATCAGGGGGAGGGGCCAACCAGCCAACTGCCTGCGGCGGTAATATGCAAATTGTCCCCTCGACTGGGAGTTTGACCAGGGGCGGGGCTGGCCCGCCAACCGCCCGCGGTCCCTCCCCCCAGCTGGCCCACCCCGATTGGTCCCGATCGGGGTGGGCCAGCCGGACCCCACCAGTGCACAAATTCGTGCACCGGGCCTCTAGTGTGTGAGTGTGTGTGTGTGTGTGTGGTATATATATACACACACATTCATTTATATATTTATTGATCTTTTTTGATAGGGAGAAGGGGAGAGAGAGCAACATCGATTGGCTGTCTCCTGCACACCCCCACCCGTTACTGAGCTGGAGCCCACAACCTGGATAGGTGCCCTAACTGGGAATCGAACTGGCAACTTTTTGGTACACGGGATGATACCCAACCAACTGAGCCACAGTGGCCAGGGCTGGTTAGATATGCTCTTGTTGGTAGTATTTAACACGTTAAGCGCCCAGCCTGTTTTGTCTTCCGGACGGAAAGTATAGTGTCAGTCACCAGTGACTGACTGGTTGCTTAACGTGTTAATATTCAAAGTTTTTAGGAAGTATGATGCAAACGTAAATTAAACATTTGCATAGTTCAGGCATAAAAACATAAGATACTGTTGCCTTGAGGTGTTTCAAGGAAGACAGCGCTCCTAGCACCACAGTGTTTGTAGCACCCACTCAGCCTGAGACGTGTGGTCCGAGTAGGTCTGGTCTCTAACACAACGCTGATAAGCAGTTCCTGTGGCAGAGACGGAGTGGCGTTGATGAGGATGGCAGTGATCCATTTTTCCGACGTCAATCATGCTGCAGAGAGAAATTAGCAAAGGTAATTGGACTGACTACCCATGTACATTAGGGTCGTAGCCCGGACCCATGAGCACTAGCCTTTCTCACAGGCTGGACAGCAAGACACATCTGTTCCAAGAATACAGACTGTCCCTGACATGACATAATGGGACTGTCACAGATACAACACACAGTGCAGCTTTTCCTTTTAATCACAGTCTGAGAAAAAAGTCTTTTCTCGCAGCTGGTCCTCCTCCTCGTCCATTTGCCTTGACTAGACCTCGCGCCCAGGGGTTGGAGGCGTGGAGACAACAGGTGTGGTCTGTCCCTCACCGCGACTGTGGTTCCCCCATTTAACAATCGCTGTGCCGTGAACATGCGTCACACCAACAGGGACGCCGTCCCCCTCGTGTGCGGGAGCCTTCCAAGCCGGCTAGGCCCTAGGTCTGAATGAAGTCGCCCGCTTAAACAAGTCAGGTTATGGAATTACTCTCGCTGGAAGAATAGATTCTAAAGCCGTGATGAGTTTCAGGCGGCTTAAGTGTGGCTGGCAGGCAGCCATCCATCACGGCCGGCGCGACATTGATTTCTGACTCAGAGCAACGGAACAGCGCCGGGACTGGGTGTCCTTAAGGAAACATTCTATAGCATCGACGTCCTTTGTTTTTTAAAGAGCCGCTGCCAAAACTCTGTTCGAATTGAATTTTGATTGTGCTAATGAGGAAATCTATTCACCGTCAGAGTCAAAACATTCATTATTGTGAATTACTTGAGCAACTATTTTTGCCGCTTGTTCTTAAAGACACGAGTTGTTTTTTATTCTAGACGAGACCTCTTTTTCTTTTAAGCAAAAAATTACAAAATTCCACTTAATTACATTTAGTGGGAGCACTCAAGCTTCCTCATTGTGCGGGTTAAATGGACCATTGAAACAAAATCAGTTGATTTGGCTCTCTCTCTCTCTTTTTTTTTTTTGTCCTACATTTTCTCTAGTGATTACGGCTCTCAGCGACTTGCCAAATTGATGGGACTTGGCAGGAGAAAAATAAGCAGTTGAAAATTCGGGAGATGAAGTTTTCTGGGTTTCATAGCATCACTGCGCTAAACTGCTGACGCGGAGCGAGACACGCTCACCTGTGGCCTTGCTGTGTGCGCACGCGGGTGGTTTTGGGGGGCCGTGGAGCAGTGGGATCCTTGCACTAAGCGAGCTGCTGGACGCAGCAGATTTTTCACTCGTGACTTGTGTGATTCCCTTGGCATTTCCTTGTCTAAAACCATATCCCACTTCACCATCATATTTATTATTATTACAGCAGATCCAGGTGCACGCGCTGTCAGACTCACTCCTCCTCGACGCTGCCTGGTGGGCCCAGGTGTGGCTGTTACAATGCTTCTGTCCCTCAAGGCGACTCAAAATCCTTCAGTGCTTCGTTACTTTATTCTTTTCACTGGTGTCCACTCTCTGCGTAAGGAGGGCTGACTGTAATGAAAAAAGCCAGATCTGATGGACAGCGTCAATGATCAGTTGTCCGACCCCCTGGCCTACGCTAGCTCTGGCCACAGAGCAGTACTGCCCGGGAAATTGGGGTCAGGCAGACCCATGTGTCCCCCACAGTGCGGTCCCCTGTCTTCCTACCATGCCAGCTGCAGGGGCCTGAGGGTCGCTTCACGCTGGTCCCCAGCCGGCTGGGGTTCTTCATCATCTCACACACTCGGGCTCTCCATGCCTGGTGTTAAGATCCACTTTCTTCCCTTCCTGACACAGAATTTAAACATACTCTTTTCTGTCACTTCCACAATGTCAATATATGACTAGCTGACTAATCCGATGAATTGGTTAAAGAGGATGTGTTCACTGATTAAAGGTAATAACTTGCATCTGAATTAATTCTTTCATTGTTTTAAACCCAATAAACGAAGAATCCAAAAGAATATTATTGTGAGTTGAACTTAAGGGGACTAAACTATATAAATATTTCCTAACTCTTTCTTAATTTGCCTTTCTTAAGGACTGTGTTAGGCTAGGCTAGATATATTATCTTTAAAAAGTGGTGTTGTGACCATTCTGTCCTGCCATGCTGTCTGATTGGTATGCCAGATTCTCATTTGAATTCCACATTTGTTTTCTTTTAAGATGAAAAATGAAGTGTAATTATAAAAAGTGTCTTTGAAATTATAAACACTTTATGAATATATTCCCTCTATCATCAAAACTATCATAAAAGGAAGAGTAAAATTAGTTTGTCATCTTGTTGATCTTCCTAACTTTGTAAGGAATAAGTTTACAGTGGTTGCTTTAATAATACAAGCGATTGCCCAGCCAGCATGGCTCAGTGGTTGAGAGTTGACCTATGAACCAGGAGGTCATGGTTCGATTCCTGTTCAGGGCACATGCCTGGGTTGCAGGCTCGATCCCCAGTGTGGGGCATGCAGGAGGCAGCCGATCAGTGATTCTCATCATGGATGTTTCTATCTCTCTCTCCCTTTCCCTTCTCTGAAATCAATAAAATATTTTAAAAAATAATAATGATACAAGCGACCTACGCACCATGGAGCCGCAGAGTGGAACAGGTCACCAATCCCTCAGGCTCGGAAAGTCTAACCATCCCTGTCCACACTCAGAGGAGATACATCTCACATTACAGTTGTCATCTCTCACCTCTCACAGGATCTGCATGTTGAAATATTATGGTAAAATAATATCATTTCTCTAGTGGGTGAGGAATTATTGTGCCCTGGCCAGGAATTTTTTCGGGGACTGAGACAAATCCTGCTGTGAGCAGTTTTGAAAATGCTTTACAGGCCCACGTGCTCACTGGTGCACATGCCCCCAGAGCGGTGCCTGCCTTTCCCATGCAGTTCACAACCCCCTTCTGTTCCAGTACATTCCAATACCAACGCTCCGCATGCCGCAGAAATCCGAGTCTAGTCCCCAGTAAACCCCAGAGCATGCAGTCCCCTTTGCATTGCAGCACAGGTAAGATAAAAATCTCTGACTAAACTATAATATTCTGTGCAATTTTCCATGCGTACTAAGTATTCAATCATGCCGTTGATGTGTGTTATGTATATTAGCACATAAACAAAGCCGCTGTATCTGATAATATTACAGGATCTATAAGCTCTCTCTTCCCATGAAAATTATGATACTGTATTTTTCTATTCAGATTACAAATAACAAATCACATGCGCGCGCGCACACACACACACACACACACACACACACACACACCCCTTCTTCACCACCACCTATACGCAGGGATCATGTAGAATACTTCCACATAATAACCCATTCAGTCTTCATAACAGCTGTGAGGCATGGCTTCCAGTCCCCATTTGAAAGATGCAGAAATGGGCTCAGAGAAGTTAACCGACCTACCCAAGGTCACAGAGCAAGAGCCTAGGGCTCAGACCCCAGCCTTTCAGAGCCAACTGCTAGATGCCCTCTGAGAAAAGAGAAAGACAAAGAAGCATTAGATCAGAACTGATATAAACAGGTGCTATTTCCTCATAGAAATAAAATTACAATATGAGATGATAATCCTTATCACAGGGCTGAAGCTAAAGGAATCTGGAAAAATAGTAGCGTGCTTAATTCACTGTTTTATAGACTAGAACTCATATAGTCCTGGGACATCTAAAAAACTGACCTAACATAATCATCTCTATGTTACATATTTTACCACAATAAAAATTTTAATTTAAAAAATATGAAAAAAAGGACAAAAAACAGTCATCTGGATTCAGTTCTATGTAGGTTCCCATTCCGAGGTCCTCCCCAGCTACCACAGCCTTCTAACAGGGCCCCTGCCTTATTTCCATGGAAACACAAAGGGGCAGGGTAAACAGGCAGAGGGACACTAAACGCGAGGACACAGAGTTCAGCAGGTATTTGCAGGGAGACGGGGTCAGGTATCCTCTACCCAGGAAGTCTTCTGAGCAGCGCTCTGTCCCGGGCACAGCGCAAGGCAGGAGAAGCCCAAAAGATGAAGCCAGGCCCTCCTCTTTGAAGAGGTTCCATCTGACAGAAAAAAGGCCATAAAAAGCAGCAATCACCAGATCAAATATGAAGTGCTCTCAGTGTGAGTCTGAAGGGCAGAAGGCCTTAGAGGCGATGCTGGGTGAAATAGACAACAGCCTGAATTTCCCCGGAGGGACACGCCAGAGCTGCACCAAGGAACCCACCCTGAACAGCACCCAATGCTCCTTGCTTTGATCTCTCATTTAGGATTCCTGCACAATGTCCAAAAAAAATCAAACAATTTTAAAGCTTTGACTCGAATAACAGCAAATATCAAAGGTCCAAATGGACACAATCAAGGCTTTCTGTCCCAGCTATAAAAATCCATCGATTGCTGTAGCCATGATTGCGGGAAGGGCTGCTTGCCTTTTCATCTGGGGGGTGGACTGGGATGTATCACCGAGACTGAATCCTCTCCCACAAACACATCACATACGGTACATACATATCATACATCAAGGCCTCGCACATCACGTGAGAGCCGCCCTTCAAAGTATGTGTACTGGACAGGCTGCCTCTGTTTCAAGGGCACGGTCACTGCCACTCTTAGAATCCTCTGGGGGTGACTGTCGCCCCCCCAGCTCCCCAGCTCCTCGGAGAAGCAGCCCCGCTGAATGTCACCGGACACTGACGGTCAAAGGGGTCTCTTCTGCCAGCCAGACACATGTCCCTCCCTCCTCCCACCTCTGCCTCTCTGCTTTGATTCCTTCAGCCTTTTGGTTTGTTCTCAAAACTAGTTTTTTATTCTCTGGTATTCCAAGGGGGACCGCTAGTTAAACCACCCTTACTCATAGCGCGTGGGCACGGCACCCAACACCCACCACCCACCACGCTGCCTTCCTCCTCATGCTCCAGCCCAAGGACCCCCCGCCACGCAAACTATGACTGGCCCCCAAAACTCAGTACTTGCTCTTTTGTCTTCTTCAGTCAGGAACAATGGTCCCACACAGAGTCCAGGCAGCGCCTTTATGTATCGCTTGTACCACTCAGCTTTGGTTTTAAAGTCTCACAGCAAGGCATTCATTAGACCCTATCCAACGTGTCAATATGTCATCAGAATTCCTTCAGGTGATTAATCACTCACGAAAAGTACAATTTTCATCGATGTGGTTTTTTTAAAAAAATATTTTTTAATAGTCCAAGTAATGAGAATAGTGAAGGCAAGAAAGATTTCTCCCTATTACATAGCTCATTATTGACCGGAATTCCAAAACCACAGTAAGTGTGTAATTAATAACCCCTTTACATTATTTTATTTTGTGACTGAACTACCACAATGATATTTAATTATGCCCCAACCCAGAGCACGACATTGCTACTGGCAGGTTATGAGATGTTCCTTAGAGCTAAGAAGTCTAATTACAAAGGCCTTCTCCCAGGGGCTCACAGAGTGTGGAGAGGAGGGAAAAAAGGATCTTTCTGGTGTCAGAAGAGGGGCTTTAAAACAAAGCACGTAGCACAAAGTCAGATGGGTGGGGCACAGTGTAGGTGGATCAGGTGGATGAACACAGTGTAGGCGGATCAGGTGGATGGGCACAGTGTAGGAGGATCAGGTGGATGGGCACAGTGTAGGCAGATCAGGTGCAGGAAACAGTGTAGGCAGATCAGGTACAGGAAACAGTGTAGGCGGATCAGGTACAGGAAACAGTGTAGGTGGACCAGGTGGATGGAACAGTTTAGGTGATTTGGGGTAAGCAGGTGTGGGAGGCGGGGCCTGGAGTAAGAGGAGGAAATGGGAAGGTTGGTCTGGTGCCACACTTGGGGCCTTGATATGAAATATTAACATAGTTACCTTTTCTCCCCCCCAGTGTGGTTGGCTGCAACTGAAGTTTCATGGTTGCTAATATGTTGCTAATATGTTAGCATTAATCTATAATAATAAAAGTGTAATATGCAAATCGACCGAACAACTGAACAGCAGAACTATTGGTTCTGCTATTGGTTGGCCATCGCCCCAGGATCACAGGGGAAGGGGACCCGCGATTGATCACCCGAAAAAGAAAGGCCCAGGCCACCGGCGGCGGGGCGATTGATGGGGAGCTCCACCATCACCCCACAGAGGGAGGCCCAGGCCATTGGCCAGCGATGCTGTGGTGGGTGTGCAGGGCTGGCAAGCAATCGCCCCGTAGAGGGAGGCGACTGGTGGCGGGGGAAAGGGGGGCAGCGTTGCACAGATGGCAAGCAGTGGCAGCGGAGGGAGCGGGCCAGCTGCCGGCAGCTGGGGGGAGGAAAGCCCTGATAGGCCCTGATCGCCGGCCAGACCTAGGGACCCTGCCTGAGGGGTCCCGGATTGCGAGAGGGCGCAGGCCAGGCTGAGGGACATCCCCTCCCCTCCTGTGCAAGAATTTCATGCACCGGGCCTCTAATATGTAATAATTAGATGTGGGAGCAGTAGATTTTTAAAAATTAGCTATCTCAAACCAAGTACCAGTATAATCATCTAATTATCCTTTGAAGAATTTACACAGAAATGCTTTAAACAATCACTACTTTACTGCCATGGGGGGTGGCTCCCAATTTGTAGTTTAGAACTAATAGCACTTATGGAAATAGAGCAAGGAGAACCTTAAAAAGCACAATTTATTTATTTCTTCAGAAATTCTAGAGTAATTTTCAGAAAGTAAGCAATCACTAATTACATTTAAATTCAAAATTAATATGTAGTTTCAGTTAATAAAAGTGGTAAAAATAATATTCATTTCCAATTTATTCATATACCAATGGAGCCTAGAGGTATTTCTTAGCGTCAATGCCAAACATTTAGCTACCTTCAATCAGAAAGATTGCTTAGCTAGGGAAGTAGTTATCACCTTTATCAGGATATGATGCCCTCCTATAAGAATACGAGGCCTCGTCCCATCAGCCTGGAAGAGCACATCAATTTTTAGAGGACATCAGCTATATATATAAAAGCCTAAGCAACCGGTCAACCAGCGGGCTGGTAGCTATGACATGCAATGACCACCAGGGGTCCGACGCTCAACACAGGAGCTACCAACCGACAGCAACTTTGCAGAGTGCCCTCTTGCACACTCTGGGACCCCTCGGGGGATGTCGGACTGCCAGTTTTGGCCTGATCCCCGCAGGCCAGGCTGAGGGACCCCACCTGCCGGAGGGACCCCGCTCACTCTGCAGATGCCCTTCGAGCCCCAGCGCCACCCCAGGTGTGGCCAGCCAGGAAGGGACCGCGGGAGGTTGGCTCCAGGTTGTGCTGAGCCCATCTCGCTCAGTCCTGCCCTGCCGGCCACCTTCTAATTAATTACCTTTTAATGTGCACGAATCTGTGCACCAGGCCTCTAGTGATAAATAATGCTTTAGAGGACATCATTGTAGCAAATGAGCCTCTAAAGAGCGTGTCTACCCGATTACTCTAGCAACAACATAGAGCAGTATTTGAACTGCAAAATAGCCATTCTTCATGTAGCTTTATAGTATGCACAGGTGTAACATCAAAAGCCCACTGAGAAGTAGGTGCTACGATGACAGGTGGACCCGAGGGTTGGGTCAGGTGGAGAAAAGCCAGGGGAACTTTGTCTCTAGGCCCCTCACACCAGCCTGGAGGCCCCCATGCTACCTGCCGATGAGCCCTGTTCCACCCTGCGTGTCGTTCAACATTTAATGAGAGTCTAGCCCAGGGGTGGGCAAACTTTTTGACTCGAGGGCCACAATGGGTTCTTAAACTGGACCGGAGGGCCAGAACAAAAGCATGGATGGAGTGTTTGTGTGAACTAATATAAATTCAAAGTAAACATCATTACATAAAAGGGTACAGTCTTTTTTTTTTTAAGTTTTATTCATTTCAAACGGGCCGCATTCGGCCCGTGGACCATAGTTTGCCCACGGCTGGTCTAGTACCATGTTAACAGCTAAGAAAAAGAGATCCAAGTTCAAGACATCAACAGTAAAAGAAAGTTAGATACAGAAAGCACGAAACCACTTATAATAATATAAAAAATACATCGTGTGGCCCAGTGGTTGAGCACCCATCCATGAACCAGGGGACACATGCCTGGGTTGTGGGCTCAATCCCCAGTGGGGTGTGTGTGTGCGGGAGGCAGCCAATTAATTGGTGATATTCCCACAGATATTTCTCTCTCATCAATGTTTCTAACTCTCTCTCCTCCCTTCCTCTCTCTCTAAGAATCAATACAAACATGTTCTTGAAAAACATGTCAATCTCAGGGAAGCCTCAGAAGGAAACTTCAACAAAACATTACTTTTCTCCTTCTTTCAGAAACTTCTCTGTTCAAACTCGACTTCCGTTCTTCCTACTACACCCCTGACCTTGGCGCTCACACACGTTGGCCTCACTCTTTATTGCGTCTACATTTTTCATCTGTAAACGTGCTCATCGACTTGTCAACCAGGCTTTCCTCTGAATCTTCCCTCTCAGCTGAAACTTTCTCCCATCCCATAATCATGTCCCATCTTGATGACTGGAATGTCTTTTCTATTGTCCTCTTGAAATTCATCCTCCTTAAAGTCCTCTTCGGTCACCATATGTGGCTAACACCCCCCTCCCTCCCCCGCGACGATCTTTCTTTTTCTCCAATATGTCTATCTTCTCTCTGGGAAAATTCCAATTCACCCCTGAGTCACTCCAGACACCTTTCCATCACTCTGTTCTCTGTCACTAGTCTCCTGGAGTCACACATGACCAGTTTTGCCATCTTATATTCCTTCCGTGAGGTCCGGAGCAGACATTCTCTGAGGTATTCTCATTTTAAGAGAATTGTTTTACAATGTTGAGCAAGCAGGAGAACACAGAAGGATTAATATACTCTATTCTCTTTCTTCCCCGGGAAAAGAGAGCTTCAAAGCATAGCCCACATTTTAGATTTGCTTTGAAATCTAATTTGGGGGCTATCACTTCTCACAAATTAGAATTTGCAACTAAATGGTTTCTTAAGATTCTTTTGGGCAAAAGATGAGAAGTCAAATTCCACCAGATGAGGCACAAGAAAATGCAAATATTAGAAAACTAACGATATCATCAAAAGAACATCCATCGTTTCAGGCACCAAGTCTTTCAAGTTCAGAAGGCTCAGTGTGAGGACTTGTCTCCAGTCCGCCGCAGACGCATTCTGAACTATTTCAGTGCGGAAATCAAGCATCTTGTAGGGCAAGGGAAGAGAAGAAAGGACAATAAGAAGGCTCAGTGTGAGGACTTGTCTCCAGTCCGCCGCAGACCTTTCTGAACTATTTGAGTGCGGAAATCAAGCATCTTATAGGGCAAGGGAAGAGAAGAAAGGACAATTTATCAAAGGCGGGCATGATGTGGTTCCCACAGATATCTGAATCAAAACCCCAAATGGTACATGTTAATGTTCCCTTTGTAAATCTCTTTTAAAAATGCAGAGGTACATGCATATCCAGGACGCCCTGTCTATAGATCCCCCTCCCAAACCCCACACCCCAGCTAAGTTATAATGTTTCTGGTTTCTCTACTCTGAGACCCACAGTGAATCATTATCATATACCAGTATATATGACATGATAGAAGGAAGAGGAAGAGAGAGGGAGAGAGATTGAAACATCAATGATGAGAGAATCATTGATTGGCTGCCTCCTGCACGCCCCTTACTGGAGATCAAGCCCACAACCCTGGCATGTGCCCTGACCAGGAATCAAACCCGGGATCCCTTAGTCTGCAGGCTGACGCTCTATCCACTGAGCTAAACCATCCAGGGCTGAGTTTTCATCTTAAAGCTACTTGTCCTGTTAGGATTGGGATGCAGCCAGCACCCAGCAGCCAGGCCAGAGAGAAAAAGAATCAGCTCTGGAAGCTCTCCAGGCCGAACTATAAAGACCTTTCCAGAAAGGCCCCGAGTGCTAACCCCAGCATCGGGCTCTAAAGGGGTCACTGACTCTTTTCCTAGGACACTCAGGCAAGGAAGCTGGTGTCCCCTGGGACAGATCAAACCCCTCCTGGCACTAGGACGGGACTCAGCTTCTCAGGAGGCACTGCGCCTCCGGGCGGGCAGGTAAGTGCAGGAAGTTGGGGTGCTGTTAGAACAGGAGCCACGGGAGATGGGTACAGAGTAGGCAGCTCCCCAAGTCCACTGATGGGAATGAAAGCTGTAACGGAATCATCCTCCTCCCTTTGGTTTCCAAACCACAAGACCAGCTCTATGGGGATCAGAAGCAAATCCCAGTAATTGTAGGAACCCCTTCACTTCAAATCATGACGCGGAAGAATGATCACTACGAGTGAAATTCTAAAGCCGGAGAATTATTAGAGACGAAATAACTACCAGCCTTCCTTGCATAGCCTAGTAATCATCTCTGTAATATAACATTAAATCCGCACTTCTGGAGTGTTCGGATCTCTACATGCATTGGAGGTTTTCAATAGCTCTCCGGGGGTGGGGCAAGAGGGCTCAGCATGTCAGAGGCAGCAACCTTTTTCGTTTTCTTTCCTTGTTTTTTCAAAAGAATGAGTTACAGAGAATGCAGTTGCCTTTTTATACTTGTGACTTGATGCACATTGAAAGGAAATTAATTAGAAGGTGGCCAGGGGTCGGGAATGGGTGAGACGGGCAGACATGCCCTGGAGCCAACCTCCTGTGGTCCCTCCCCCGCTGGCCGCACCTGGGGCGGTGCCACAGCTCAAAGGGCTGAGCGGGGTCCCTCTAGCAGGTGGGGTCCCTCAGCCTGGCCTGTGGGGATTGGGCCAAAACCAGCTCTCCAACATCCCCTGAGGGGTCCGGAGTGTGAGAGGGCACTCTGCAAAGTTGCTGTCGTACAGGGTGTGGAACGCAAACGCAAGTGTGCAGTAAACCAGATTTGGGGCTGACAGTGCCCCAGCAACAACATAACCCACGGCCGAAGGTTGAATCGTGCGGCCCCGCGAGGAATTGGGTTCCCTCCTCTCTGGTTTTGGGGTGCGTCATCTGAGAACCGCCACTGCCAAGTCACTGCAGCTTGGCAGCTCCTGCGTTGAGGACCTGCCCCCTGGTGGTCAGTGCATGTCATAACAACTGGTGGGATGGTTGGACACTTAGCATATTAGCCTTTTAAAAAAAATATTTTATTGATTTTTTACAGAGAGGAAGGAAGACGGATAGAGAGTTAGAAACATCGATGAGAGAGAAACATCAATCAGCTGCCTCCTGCACACCTCCTACTGGGGATGTGCCCACAACCAAGGTACATGCCCTTGACTGGAATCGAACCTGGGACCCTTCAGTCCGCAGGCCGATGCGCTATCCACTGAGCCAAACCGGTTAGGGCGCATATTAGCCTTTTATATATATAGATAAGCAATACAATTCAAAAGACACTATGGTGGGCAGAAAACCTGAATCATAAACACAATAACAAGAATTCACCTCTTCATGCTTTGGCTACAGGAAACGGTCTTAGCCTAGCATGTATGGGCTGCTAACGGAATCCCAAAATATGAGCAAAGTTTCCAAACTGGGGCCCAAGTCTCTCTCCTGCTCTGAAGTGACCTGGCACGGGCGAGGACCAGGGCTGGCACCCCTGTGCACACCCTTTTAAGCTCCTCAGTCCTCATAGATGTCACATTTCTCATAAGAAATGTCCTCCTCCCGAAAGATCTGTAAGTCAAGGATGCGCGCACTCATGCTTTTGTATGTTCTGTTTGCTGCGTTGAATAAAACAAAGGGGTCAACTTTCAGCCTGTTTTCAGAAGTTGCATCAGTTGTTTCCATGACAAAGTTAAAGAGAACTGCACCCATAAATCCCAGGCAGCATGCATACAACGTTCCCCCACACAGTCTTGAAAGAAACTGCAGAAATGTCCGAGGCTCGGATGTTCAGCGAGACCTAAAAAATGCTCACGAGCCCAACAGGACTTGAGAAAGTGTCTACTGTTGGAACAGAACCAACTGACCTCATTTAAAAGCTGCAAGGTTTGCATTCAATCAGCCATTAAAGCTTGTTTCTGATTCATTATTTCAGGCTGGCCAGTCGTCGGCCAGAGCGATGTGTGTCAGAGGCACTCAGCAATGTCCCTGGTGGCAGAAATGACCTTCCCATGAGCAGTTCTGAAATCTGGGCCCCTGGCTAAAGCCAGTTATTGCAGAAGAGCAATGAATCCTGGACATCAGTGGCCTGTCTCCCCTCAGGCAAGACCGTGCATATTAAACCAGCCAGCCAGGCCAGGGCGGGCCTTCCAAGTTGAAATTACAAATACACCCACGACCTAGGATGTCTACACAGTTAAAGGGCCATCTGTGCCGAGCCACTGAAATGAACAAAGGGGTCAAGGAAGCGATGGAAATCCTTAAGGAAATGCAGGCCTTAGGCTGGCGTGGGGAAGACCGCACCACCGAGTTACGACATGCACTACTGGTGCGTTTTAATGATCCCGTGTAGAGATGTAGCTGTTCATTCTCCGAAATGATGTTTCCACAGGAATTCCTGTTACTGTGCGTTAATGCCAGACCCCTGAGAGAATTGTAAAAGCCTCTCTGGAAAGCCTGGGACGCTGACCATCTCAGCGAGGTCACGGCTGCTCTGGCTTTCAGGCAGTTTCTGAAAGTGGGAGCCAAGGACCCCTGGCCATGTTCGATGCGTGGATCCCAGGCCGTGCCAGGACCCCACAGGCCAGAACGCGGGGAGTGAGGCCGGGGCCCTACATGTCACAGGAAGTTCTAAGCCATCCTCCACTCGTTGGAGCTGTTGTTCTTCCCACTGCATAATTAAAAGGAAGAAAAAATAGAGCTAGCTCATCGCAAAAATTAGCCCTGGTGATGGTATGAAGTTATTCAAATGAAGTATCTATTCCTGCTTAGATATTTTTACGAAGCCCTCAAGGATGCTGCCTCTTATGAAACAGCGAAACCATCTCATTTAATGCGGCTGCCGTTTGCCTCACTGACAAAGGCACTTTTGGAAAAAAATAATGCGACGTAGGAAGAGTTCTCCTGCCCGACCCGGAGACGATCGCTATGAAAACAGTATGGCGTTGGGGCAGACTGGCCAGTGGACTCCCAGGACAGAGAGCGGGACAGGGACACCTGCCCGCATGGACATCGGCACCTGGCTCACGGGGACACGTCAGTGCCCGGCCGACCCCCGTCACAGAACGCAGCTGCCGGCTGACCGGCCCTCAACGTGAAAAGCAACACGGAGAAGAACTTACCTTTAAAACGGAGGGTAAGGAGGATCTCTCTTAACCAAGAAAAGTATTGCCTATCTGACAAAACACAGATCCCCAAAACAGCACCGTCGCCTGAAAACGAGCAATTGTGTGCAAGAAACCACATCAGCAGCAGGGCGAGAAGGCAGAGACGGGTCTCGTCAGCCTTCCTCACGACCCAGCGCTGGTTCTCTGGAGCCTGAGACGGCTCCTCTGCATCTACAGCAACTGTAAAAGCTGCAAAAACAGGCAGAAAAAGAGAAGGATACACACAAATCTTTCCCAGAGGGACAGCCACCAGCCGGCAGGCCCCAGTGCTCACCTCATAGGAACCTGTAAAAGCTGCAAAAACAGGCAGAAAAAGAGAAGGACACACACAAATCTTTCCCAGAGGGCCGGCCACCAGCCGGCAGGCCCAGTGGTGCTCACCTCATAGGAACCCAGGGCTGTGCAGTCAGCCTCCGGGAATCCGTATTTGGGCGGATTCAAATGGACCACCCAACAACACCGAGTGTTTGTGAGATGAGTTGAAAGGGAAACTTGCACAGAATATGCGAGGGAGTGGAAAATAGCAAAATATATATATTTATTGATTTCAGAGAGGACAGGACAGGGAGAGAGACAGAGAGAAACATCAATGATGAGAGAGAATCATCGATCAGCTGCCTCCTGCACGCCCCCTACTAGGGACTGAACCCGAAACCTGGGCATGTGTCCTTGACAGGGAATTGAACTGTGACCTCCTGGGTTCTAGGGTGATGCTCAATCACTGAGCCACACCAGCTGGGCTTCTTGCTTTTTAAATGAGTTATTTGCACATGAGTCCTCATTTTAGCACTTGCCTCTGGAAATCCCGGCATGAGACTTGGTTTGTTCAATGCTGCTCTTTGAAATTCCAGTGAATGGTGATCGATTTGACCATCACAGTAACGAGAAGGTTAAGGTACAATTTCATTTTATATCAACATCAATATAGCTACACGTGAAGTGAAACAACAAAGAAATGTTAACTCTGCCACCAAAGAAATAAATTTTGGTTATGACCTTTGGTTTATTATTCAGAAAAGGTATTAGCAGGTGTAATATTTTTGAGTCCACAACTTTCTTCTAGAAAACTGGCTTAAGAAAACGAAAATAATATCGCAGCACTGCGATGGGTTAGAAGGGGCAGAGCTAGAGAAAAACCCATGAGCACGCGTACAGGTCAGGATACTCATCGATGGAGAGGAAACGACTGGAAATACCCTTAAAAAATGGCAACCAACCGACCAACCAAAACCAAACCAAACCTGTGCCTTGCTTATTAAGATGATTGAGTCATTCTTTTCGTGGGAACATTTGTTTCAAGAATGAGTTCATCTCAATAACATATCCCTTTCAACATTAACCATTTCATTTTCCTGGCATCTCTATGAATAGTCCTAGTTTTGGAGATTTGAATGGTTACTTCTGGTTTTCTAGAGAGCAGGTGGCATTTTTTGCAAAGGGACCAATTACTCCCCCATGACCGTCAGTGTTTTCGGGCTGGACAGGAGACCATCCCTCAGGTCTATGCTATGCTCGCTCCCTCCATAATGGGGGGCACCTGCGGATTCATTTGTCTGCTTGCTTGCTTCTATCACCTATTTTCCAAAACGGGTTTCAGGAGAACCCCTGTGTATGAATCCACAACCTCCCACACACACTCATCTCCGTTTCTGCTCTGCTAATCAGTCGGTATTGGGCCAACTAGCTCATAGAGTGAAATCGCTTACTGCCCCTTTATTCCATTCCTAAAGAGAAGTAGTCCGTTTCCCCGGACTCCCTCCTTGCTCGGATGATGTTTTCCTTTGATTCTATTTTTTGGCAGAGTGTTCAGTCCGTCTCTGCGAGGAGTCAGTTTTACATACCCTCTCAGCTGTCAATCATCGGAGTGCAGCCACGTAGAACAAAGTGGAGGCAATGGAGTTGCTGGCGGGGCTGGCGAGGGAAGCTAACTGTGGGACACTCATCTTTGCCCCGTTGGGTGTACTGGGAGTAGACGAGTTTAAATGATAAGACTGCGAGGGAGAAAGGAAGAATTCTCTCACAGTGAATTCTTCATGACAGGCAGCTCCGAGTGCATGACAAGTGCAGTTATGGTTCTTGAAACTTGTCATCAGAGAATTGTTAGCAAGGTGGACGTAGGGGCCAGCATGTCAGTGAATAGTTCCCTTTCCTAGAAAAATTTAAGTGACACCTGGGTAGTGTGGCTCAGTGGTTGAGCATTGACCCATACAGTTTGATTCCCAGCACATGCCCAGGTTGCTGGCTCAGTCCCCAGTGTGGCGTGCAGGAGGCGGCCCATCGATGATTCTCTCTCATCATTGATGTTTCCCTCTCTCTGTCCCTCTCCTTTCCTCTCTGAAATGAATAAAAACATATTTTTAAATAAAGAGAAAAATTTAAGTTTCATTAATGGATTTAAATTGCATTGACTTTTTCAGCCAATGATTGGGATCATGGAAGTTAATCACTTGATATGAAAGGAAATGGAAAACCTTCCTTTGGCTTCTGGTTGTTTCTCGGTGACAATTCTGCTTTATTCTGGGAGTGATGTGCTTATCACAGCATTTGAGACGTTTTAGTAAAGAAGCTATCACTTGAAAGATGTGCTTTGAGATTAGGATCTAGTTTTCTCATGGATTGGAGAGTGTAATTCTCAAAAAAAATTGCATAAAGATTGAATTCCTGCCATTGAGGCAGTTGCCTGTGGATTTGACATGATAAATGCTGGTTGGGGACAACACATTGATTTTCATTATATGGTTGTAGGATGGAGGAGGCATGCTCTGCATATCCCTTTAATGAATTGTTTGCGTTTAAAAGATGTCTTTGGACCCTTCAAGCATAGGTGTGTGATGCTAGAATTTCATAGAAGAACAGATGAGAATTGTTCCCAAATGTCTCAACAAGCTAGGATGAGAACAGGATCCCACCCTGGGACCTGAATTTGCCTCGTGGAAGACCTCATCTGAAAAGACACAGGGAAGCGGTCTTTTGTTGTTTGCATAGCACTCATTCCCCTTGAGGTCGCTGCTGAGCGCAGTGCATAAGAACTGCATTGGTGCGAGGTGCTAAGTGTGTTTAGCAGTCCTGTGTGCAGTGCTTTCTATCTTTTGTCTCTTTGATGAACTCCTTGTTATCTCTTAGTTTCCAGATGAAATGTCACCTCCAGGGAGAGCTGTTTGCAGTCCTCAGTGGTTCCATTACCGCTCGGAGTTACCTGTTATGAGTACAGATCTTGGCCCTAGCCGGGCTGCTCAGTTGGTTGGAGTGTCATCCTGATGCACTAAGGTTGCGAGTTCAGTCTCCAATCAGGCACATGCAAGAAGCAACCAACCAATGCATAAAGAACTGAAACTACAAATTGAGCTCTCTCTCTCTCTCTCTCTCTCTCCCCCCCCCCCTCCCTCCCCCCCCCCCCTCCTCTCTCTAAAATCAGCCAAACCATAGATATCTACTTTACCCAGCCACAATGCGTTACAGTTGTTTATGTGCCTGTCTCTTTTCTCCAGCAGATAGTGAGCTTTTCATGGGCAGAGGCAACACCTCAGTCACTATTGCAGTATTAGCTCCTTAGTTAGGACACAGCATATAGGAGGTTAGTTGGGAACGTAAACACAGTTTCCTCTGTCTACCTTTAAGTAGTTCACCTGTAATGGTCCCCCCACTGCTGGGCTTGGATTAGACCGTGATGGGGAAAAGGAAGCCAGCATGTCTGAAGATCTTAGTGGATGTGCTGGATATAATAAAGAGACTGATTAAATATCCACCAGATAAGTGAAAGGGTTATCCTCTCCACTGCACCAGTAAGTCAGTTTAAAAGGATTTTTATTATACTTTGAAAAGGCAATATCAAGAATCCTTCTTTATTAGCACCTAAATATGTTATAGACCCTGATATAACCATTTATTGGTTTTCAGACGTTTGTATGATGGGAAGGCTGTAGGAGGAATGAGACTAGAAAGGGATTCTAATCTTCTGTACTTCTCTCTCTAATTTTCTAGATTCGTATCCCATACATGTTGGTAAAAAATAACTCTATCCCTTTATTAAAACTTCAGTGTCTTCATTTATATTTAGCGTGGTAGCGACGACATAAAATTGAAACCTGAGAGTTGTGAAGGACGTAAAGCCATGTTTTAATAGAGAAACGAAATTGCTCCTTCAGAGAGCCTATAAAACCGGAAAGCATTCATTATAAATGTAATAAAAACTTATGAGTCCCGTTTTATTAAAACTACACCCAGCTTCCTGAAGGGGCCGGATCAGTGAGAGGTAAACCAGTGACACTTTATGTCTCGCAACACACTTTATGGGAGATAAGCTATCTCCCGAAATGGGGTTGGTGGTTTACAGGGTCCCCATTGGACAACCATTCATGATTGAAGATTAGAATTTTTATTTCAGCCGGGTTTGCATCTTCTGATAATAAAGCAGCCAGATCAGGTTAATGGCAATAGTAAATTACTCCTCTAAGTTCCTTCAAGAAACAGGACAATAGCGGAAGGCGAAGCTTATGCCTCTACTAATTGGTGTGTTACATCATCCTGCCGTCGTGTGAAATCCTTCCTCAGGCCCAGTTATAGAGTGTCGTCGCTACAGGACAGTGACTTCCCAGAGATTCCCATCGGCCTTTCTCTCTTTCAGGGGCAGTAATATACTTAACGCCTTAAAAATTACTCTCTTTCAGGCTTTGCTGCTTTTAGTGATTTTAACTTTCATGTATTCCATATTTGATTCTGTTTTACATATCCCATGCACATTTTTCCATGTGATTGTCATCGATTATATTTGCAATCGTGTTTTTAAAGTGCAAAAGGGAAGATGGTGAGGAGTCGGCTGGGCTGTCCAGGCCTCTTAGCTTAGAATCCTAGGGCCCTGCGTGTTTCAGTGAGAACACGGAAGCATCTGAGTCCATGTCCCTCGGTCCTATTGATTGCTTCTGAAATGAGGCAGGGTTTCGGGTACACGGAGCCTGAGTGAAAGTGGGCTTATTCCTGTCCCTTTCCTGAACCCACCCCACACGTGAATAATCAACACGGTTCATTTGCCCGTTCTCCCGCCAACGCCTCCCGGAGTTTCCTGGAGTTGGTGTTCATATATGACAAGTGTCTGTCTTCATTTTCAACTGACCGCACAGTCCACTTCGGTTCATTGAAACCCAACTTTATATTTTTATCTGTGTTTACCTTTAAAAATGGGTGGCGATTTCTCCATCAGCTCAGTGACTACACTGCTGTGAGAACTCCCTATGAGTGCCTGGGGCATGTGTAATTGGTTGCTTGTGGGGTCCAGGCCGGCTACTGGGCTTCCTCAGTACCCCCAGGACCCCGAAGGCCTTGTAAGGGTGTCTCAGTGTGGCAGGAAGTCATGTGAGTCCCAGAGAACCCGTGGAAGGCAGGGCAGCCTCGCTCCTAGCAGTGGGAATTGGGAGCAGGCCGGGTCATAGGGCTCGGTCACAGGGTCCGGTCACAGGGCCCGGTCACAGGGCCGGGTCAGCCACACAGGGCCAGGTCACAGAGCCAGGTCACAGGGTCAGGTCACAGGGTCAGGTCACAGGGCCCGGTCACAGGGCCAGGACACAGGGCCGGGTCACAGGGCCCGGTCACAGGGCCCGGTCACAGAGCCGGGTCACAGGGCCCGGTCAGCCACACAGGGTCAGGTCACAGGGCCCGGTCACAGGACCCGATCAGTGTGGCACCCCGTTTGCGGAAGCCTGGCACAGGCCTGAGAGCCAGGAGCGGGTTTGTCTGCGCTCTGGAAGAGAGATGCCTAAAATGTGTTTTCAAGTCCAAACAAGTAAAATGCAGAACACAAACAATGTGGGTGCGTTTGTGTAAAGAGGAAACTTTATGGCCACATGAATAACAAACTTAAATACACGGAGAGATGTGCAAAGATTTCCAAGCGGCCGTTAGCAATGGTTCCTTTTGGAGAAAGAAACTGGGAAAAAGGAGAAGGACTTGCCTTTTCGTGTTCATTTTCTGTTTCTCCGCAGTGCTGTGACTTTTCTTTTTGCTGCTTTCTCTGTCTCCCCCCACCTCTAACAAACATGAATTACTTTGAAGACGGAAAAGCTTTCTAGAAAAGTACCCATTTAGTTAGAAAACAAAGAATAGTAGACTATTCCCTTGGCATCCTCCATAACCTCTTCTGAATGAAAACTCGTAACCTTCTGATTTACCATTATTGTAAGAACGCTTGAGGGAAAACACCACAAGTTTCAGTTTAAAACCTCTCGCTTGGTTTTGTGGTTTGATTCTGGAGTGAAGAGCGGGGCACGCTGTCTGCCCGGTGCCGTGGGAAAGTTACTGCCGTAGAGCATTCTGTTCTTTTGGGTGAACAAGGTCATCTTGTAGTTCATCCTAAAAGAATAATTATCTTGATTATTTAGTTCTCGCCAGGCCAGAATTAAACTTGACTTAGAAAGTGCTATTTGATCGCACCTTGCAGCTTTCTATTTATATTGCCAAAGTAATTGATGGGTTTGGAGAGACCTCGGTAAGCTTTTTATGAGTGTGTTGGTTTCATTTTATTTTGTACTTTTCTGATCGCTTCTAAGTGTTGAATCCTTCATGTTCTGGAAGGTACAGCGGTTTTGAGATCCTATCACTTGAGGAAATGTTCTCAGAAGTGGTTGACATGAAAAGGAGACGAGATGCGTAAAGCACCCTGAACAAGGGCATGGCCACCGATTAAACTCTCAGTGAAAATACTTGTATGTGTCTGTTTTTAAATATAAAAATCCATTCAGAATAACAATCTTTTTTTTCTATTTTAAATTTTATTGGGGTGACATTAGTCAACATGAACATATAGGTTAACATGTGTGGGTTACTAATTTACAAAACCTGTACGTAGGACCATGTGCCCGCCACCCAAAGTCAGATCTTCTCCTGTCACCTCACATGAGGACCCCTTTCAGAAGAACAATCTGAAACGATCTGAGAGCCGGGTGGCAGTGGTAGAGTGCTGCACTGACATTTCACGCTGGATTTGCCTCTGGCTTCAGTGCGCACTGGCTTCTCCCACGGGCGGCTCTCGCCTTCCTCCAGCGGGTCATCCTCGCTCTCGCAGGCGGAGGCCTTTATGAGTTCGTCTTCAGAGCGGCTGGTAAGGTGTGTCCTGAGATCATGGAAACTGGCGTCACTCAAAACAGAACGGAGCGATGAAAAAATTGTTCCTAGTGCCTTATTCCACCTTCCATAGGTATTGGGTGGTTTTAGGTTATTACTGGTTTTATGACTTTAAATTAAACTAAATGGTGTTAATCCAACAGGTGTAGTAAGATCATTGTAATTCTGAGTACGTATAAATGGAAGCCAACTGTCTATTACTGGATGCCCCTTTCATACACTTGACCATGGAAGTTCTATGTGGTGCTGATTACATCTTTAACAACGAACATATTAAATGCCAGGCCAAACATTGGAGGTTCCGTGTGATTATAAAATAGTGAATTCTTTTTCAACAGTTCACTAAAATGCATCATTCAAAGCTTGTTATACCTACAAAAATATAAATAATACATTTCTGTGTATAGAATGCCACCTCTGAAAATAAGTTAAAACTTGTTTTATGCAAGTTTTTAATAATTTAAGTGTTCAGCAAAATAACTTGGAAATTTGGCGTCTGCACGTGAAATACAGTCACAGAAGTTGATACCGACTGGAGCTAGGCAGGTACAGTCTGTGTAAGGGATTTTGTGATTTGTAACATAAGGTGCGAATAATTCATAAAAGACATTCCATAAAGGCAATGTTTGTGTTTCAGGTGTTACTTTTCTATTTAGAAACAAATACCGATTTGCATTTTTCGGCTACATATGTGTTTTGGGATGTGAAGAGATAAGCACCGTCCATGTGCAAACATTTATCGAGTTGTTGCGGTGTGCCAGCCTTGTGCTGGGCATGAGGACAATGATAAATAAGGGAAGATTCTCTCATTGATGGAGCTCATAACTATGAAGAGGGAAGGAGTGTTAAAAGCAAACACTTAGGATGTGAAGTAGCTAATGTAAAGGTAAGAGGTGGGATTTCTGGGCTGGGATCTCTGGAGTCCTTCCCCGAGGCTGTGCTCAAAACAGGAGACAGGCGAGTGAGCAAACGGGGTAATGGTTATCAGAGGTAGATGGAAATTAGGTCCATGCCTGTTTCAGTACTGAAAGCATGCTGCATGGAGGCGGACAGTACTCAGTTCATGAAATGTTTAGTGCACAGCCACAATGGCAAGTTCTAGCCATGAGGCCCTGGAGAGCTGCCAAGGTCTGGTGCCCGCCCTAAAGGGGCTCCCAGTGGCGCAGGGGAGAGCCGGGGCGGAGGTCCAGAGGATGCTATGGGCCCTTGTGCCAGCCAAGCAGGCTAGGGTAGAACTGCTCAGTGCCAGAGAGGAAGAAAGTCATCGGGCCTCTCAAATACAGTTAAAAATGGACTGACATGAAAGAGGAGAGAAATTTTAAGAAATCAGTATTTTATTTATTTAATTTTTTAAAATTAATATATTCTTAGTGATTTCAGAGAGGAAGGAGGGAGGAGAGAGAGATAGAAACATCAATGATGAAAAAAAATCATTGATTGGCTGCCTCCTGCATGTCCCAAGCTGGGGATCAAGCCTGAAACCTGGGCCTGTGCCCTGACTGGGAATCGAACCGTGACCTCCTTGTTCATAGGTCCACACTCAACCACTAAGCCATGCTGCTGGGCAAGAAATCAATAATCTTTTAGAAACAGATATGTGATATGGTCTTGAGCTAATGGGTAGGATACTGAATGTCCAAAGTGAGTGTTGGGAAGTAGTAGGTACAGTTAAGTGATATTAAGAGGGGTTGAAATGATGTCGTCTACAATCCTATTGGCTAACCCACCTGGAGTCTCTTACCTAGTTCAATCGATCACTGTGTACTAGGAGACTTCCTGTCGCTCTCGAGTCATTGCCCACGCAGAGGAGGAGGCCTCCTCCACTCTGTCCCAGCGCCCTCTACTCAAGATCTTGGCATTCAGGACTTGTTGTGCTCAGGACCGTGTGTGACACGCCTCTACTCCTTCATCTCCCAGGGTTACTCTTGAGATGGATAAAACCTAGTGAAAGAAGGACTATCTTTTCTCCTAAGAAGGTTGGGAATGGCTGCTCAATGTTCTATTCTTTTTTAAAGAGCAGTTGTAAGTTTCCCATTACAACCCTTTACCACAGTTTTTCACCACTGAACACTCCTTCCCTCAATTTTAGTTTCACTACATCCTTATATGCGGTCACCCACCCCGCCTTCCCTCACTCCTCCCGGAGGGGGAGAAAGGCGTTTAGACTCACGCGAGGAGCAAACTTTCATTGTGCTCTCTCTGCTACCGTCCAACTTCCAGCTTTCTTCCCTATTTTCATTTCTTCCCCTTAGCTCGGAAACAGGCTAAATTCTTCTTCTTAAAAAAAAAAGGATAAAAAAGAGGAATTTCCTTACCCCAATTTCCCCTAAAGCTTTCCCTTTTTCTCTCCCATCTTTAAACAGTTGTTTTGACTCCATATCTCCATTTATAGAGCATTTTCTATTAATGCTCCACCCACTGAGGTCTGCTTTCTGCCCAGACCACCCACCCTCCTGACACAGAGTTCCCTGGGGTGGCCGAGGGCCTCAGGCTGCCGAGCTCAGCCCTGCGGTGCTGGTTGCTGCCCAGGCGATGCGGTCACCATCCCCTGCGAGCGGCTCCCTGGCCCATTGCCACCATGCCCTCTTCTAGCCTCTGGCCCTTGTTTTCAGCTGTTTCCTCTGCCTCCCCTCTGCTCTCAGCGATGGCTGCTCACTTGTGTTCTGTGTGTGATCCCCTCTTTTTACGCTTCGCACTCTGGGGCCGTCCATCATGCACTTGCCTGATTAAACCACCCATAGGCTCCCCCCATCCAGAGCTGCAGGCCCAAGGCCCCTGCGCTCCAGGCCCAGAGCCCTGCCTGGCGGGACCAGGCCCTGTCAGGCCCGACTGCGCTGGCTCGGGCACCCACATCCTGAGACAGGCTCCCGCAGAGGAGGTGCCGGACTGGGCTGCGGACCTGGAGCACCTGGAAGGAGGGAAGGTATACACAGTGATTTGCCTTCAGGGCACTTGCTCTTAAGGGTGCACCAGAAGTCAGTCCCAGTCAAGGCCGCTGGTCTCCAAGGGTAAACATGCAGGTGGTGTGTGTGTGTGTGTGTGTGTGCACGCGCGCACGCACGCACATGTGTACGTGTGCATGTGTGTGTGTGTATGTGTGTGTTTGTGTGTGTGTGTGTGTGTGTGTGTGTGTAAACAGCAGCGTTTTACCCAGTTGTAGATCTCAGCTGTCTTTCTGGAAGAATTCTGCTGGCAGATGTGCCTGGAGGGATCCGATGAGTTTTGCCTGCAGTGATGGAACTGTCCTTGCTCCCCGAGGTTGAGAAGAACAGCTCACCTGTTTTTGCCTTGGTTTTCTCACCTGCAGTTCGGGGTAGGAATATTGCCAAGAATATTTTTTTTAAAATATATTTTATTGATTTTTTTACAGAGAAGAAGGGAGAGGGATAGAGAGTTAGAAACATCGATCAGCTGCCTCCTGCACACTCCTTACTGGGGATGTGCCTGCAACCAAGGTATATGCCCTTGACTAGAATTGAACCTGGGACCCTTGAGTCTGCAGGCTGAAGCTCTATCCACTGAACCAAACCAGTTAGGGCGCCAAGAATATTTTAAAAATTCAAAATGAAAACTAGCATGCTGTAGATGGCATGCAGTCATTTAACGGCATGAAGCTGAAAGCTGGGGAGCCAGGCCAGCCCTCGAGCCCCGGGGACTGCTCCTTCTCACCATCTCTGTCACGTCTGTCTGTCCTTTCACGTACGCGGTGGTCCATCCTCTGTGTTCTTAAGCCGGCTCTACACAGGACTTCTTATGTGACGTGACCAATAAGATGCACGTCTACCATGTGACCTGTATATGTATGGCTCAGGCCGGGGCATTCACACCGGACCGCCATCGTTGTGTTGGCTGCTGTCATGTTTTTATTTGACAATTGAAGGGGAAAGAGGTCAGTGCCCTGACTCAATGGGCAGATGTTGCGGTTGTAAAACTTCTCGCAGTTCACTGGTTGAAAGCGCTGCCATCGGCGTGGAGAGCATGGCTTCTGGAGCCAGGCTGTTTGAGCATGTCACCTGCCCACGGCCCCACCTTGTTAGTGACAGATGTGCTGTAAGGACCGGGCCTTCAGTCACACTGAGGGAGTGTGGCTCCAGTGCCCAGTCTCTCAGGCACACGCCTACCTGCTTTTCTCTTTGTTCTGTGGATGCATCTATGAGGAAAGTATTTCCCCCGACCTGTGTTTTTGTTATGTAGTTCACACACTTTGTGGAAAACAAAAATAATTTTCACTTTTGGCAAGACTAGCTGTACATTTGATGATGCATGAAGGCGCTCCATCACCCAAATTTGGCGAAATGGTAAGGCTGGATTTAATGTTAAACTGAAGCCTGAAGGACTAGTACAATCAGAGAAAACCTTGTTTTTTCCTTCAATGTCATTGTTTACCTTGAACATGAAAAATAGAGCAAGTGGTTAGAAAGCTTGGAGGAATAAAAATAATAACCGTCGCGCTGCCCTGGAAATAAAGGAAATGATAAAGCGTGCCCCTGCCAGCCCTGACCAGAGCTCTTAGCGTCGGCCAGACATTTAATTTAGTGGAAAAATGGTGTAAGACGAGGCTCTACAATGTACAGTACAGACAGTTTGTGTATTGTTATTATTTGATACAGGGACAACTGGTCACTTTAATTTGCACTGGAAATCCAGCTAAAATGACCTTGTGAACATATACATCGGTGCCTCTCCAAGGTTGGTCTTGTGAACAGAATTGTTCATATTCGCACAGATATGTTAAAACTGAGCCACGAGAGCACAATTAGATGAGGAATGGCATCCTGTCCTCTTAGGAGGTAGAGTGTGCCTTCTCGTCTCACCCCAGCCCCTCCCTGCCCCATCCTGGGGTGGCTTAGAGATAAAGAATGCACCTTCAGCCCTGGCTGGTGCGGCTTAGTTGGTTGGGCACCGGCCCGTGCACCCAGAGGTCACCGGTGCAATGCCCAGCCAGGGTATATACGGGAGGCGACCTGTCCATGTCTCTCTCTCTCCTCCTCTCCTCTCCTCTCTCCAAAAATCAAGTTAAAAAACACACACCCATATCTTGGTGAGGATTTAAAACAAATCACCGTCAGCCGAGCCGGCTGGAGACCTGAGGAGCCTCGAGGAGCAGCCTGGCCTCTCTGAGCGGTCGCTGCGTGAAATGTGCCGCCCGGGTCTCTAGCCCTCAGTGCCACCCCCGTTGGTGGCAGAAGGCCGCACCCGCCATGCCCAGGGCTGCAGGTCTGGGCGAGCGGGGCGGGTGCAGCCTTGGGTTTGGATCACTTTCGCACCTGGGTTATCAGCGAGGGGGCAGCTCCAGGAGCGCCTGAGCGGAAAGTGCCGAAGCTGGGAAGGACCGGGAGACTCCGCGGGGCTCCGAGTGGGGTGGTGGCCGTCATTACGGGGAGCTGGTCCCTCCCTGGCAGCACCTGCGGCCGGTCATGCTGCCGTGAGCAAAGGGGGTCCGGGGCAGCACGGGTGGGACTCAGTAGTTAGGAGGCCACGTTTCTGCTTAGAGACGGATCCTGGGCTCCTTTGCCCCCAGTTGCTGTGTATGTGAGTGAAGCCTCTTGTTTCCAAGGGCTGGACTTCGTGGCCTGGGTTGGAGGATGGCCCGGGACAGCGGGAGGTTCCTCTCGTTTTCCGAGTGGCCCCCTCAGCTCCGGGTCCCGAGAGGCCACGGCCAGCACCCTCCTGTGTGCTCCCCGAGCACAGGTTCTCATGTGGGGTGGGATGGGTGGGGATACAGTTACCCTGGTTCTCCGTGGGCTGGCTAGATACTCCTTAGCTTAGATCTTATGGCTTACACACACATGCACACACACACACGCACACACACATGCACATGTACACATACGAACACACGTCCACACATGCACACACATACACACATGCACATATGTGCGCACATGCACACAGATATGCACATATACACACGCACACACACGCACACACATGCACACACATGCACACACATGCACACACACACATGTACTTAACTGCTTAGTTGTTTTAGAAATGTGACCTTGGAGGTGGTAGTCCTGGAACTGATAGGTTTTCTTAGCTGGCAGTTGTCACTTTTAGACCTCAGTCCTCGGGCCTCCTGGCGGCTGACTCGTTCTTCTGGGTGTATTCCATTTCCAGCTGCTGGCCGTGCCCAGGGCTGCAGGTCTGGGCGAGCGGGGCGGGTGCAGCCTTGGGTTTGGATCACTTTCGCACCTGGGTTATCAGCGAGGGGGCAGCTCCAGGAGCGCCTGAGCGGAAAGTGCCGAAGCTGGGAAGGACCGGGAGACTCCGCGGGGCTCCGAGTGGGGTGGTGGCCGTCATTACGGGGAGCTGGTCCCTCCCTGGCAGCACCTGCGGCCGGTCATGCTGCCGTGAGCAAAGGGGGTCCGGGGCAGCACGGGTGGGACTCAGTAGTTAGGAGGCCACGTTTCTGCTTAGAGACGGATCCTGGGCTCCTTTGCCCCCAGTTGCTGTGTATGTGAGTGAAGCCTCTTGTTTCCAAGGGCTGGACTTCGTGGCCTGGGTTGGAGGATGGCCCGGGACAGCGGGAGGTTCCTCTCGTTTTCCCAGTGGCCCCCTCAGCTCCGGGTCCCAAGAGGCCACAGCCAGCACCCTCCTGTGTGCTCCCCGAGCATAGGTTCTCCCCATATCTCACACCAGCATTGTCTTGGGGTAACTCTGATGTGGAGTGGGATGGGTGGGGATAGTTACCCTGGTTCTCTGTGGGCTGGCTAGATACTCCTAAGCTCAGATCTTATGGCTTACACACACACGCACATGCACACACGCACACGGACACACACATGTACACATACGCACACACATACACATGCACACACGCACATACACACATGCACACACAGATATGCACATACACACGTGCACACACATGCGCGCACACACATGCATGTGCAGACATGCACACACACACATGTACTTAACTGCTTAGTTGTTTTAGAAATGCGACCTTGGAGGTGGTAGGCCTGGAACCGATAGGTTTTCTTAGCTGGCAGTTGTCACTTTTAGACCTCAGTCCTCGGGCCTCCTGGCGGCTGACTCGTTCTTCTGGGTGTATTCCATTTCCAGCTGCTGAGTGCCAGGCTCCGTCAGGGATCCCGGGAGGGCCGGGCCTGCGAGGTGTGGGCAGGGCTTTCCCGCCTCAGCCATGCCCTGGGCGGGCTCAGCAGCGCGCACAGCGTGGGGGCATTGGCAGCACCGCTCAGCTCCACACCACCGCAGAGCCGGCCGGGTTGTGCGTCTCCGAGTGCTCCATCTTGGAGAGCGGAAGGACGCGAACACACCTTCTTGGAGCAGGTGGAGGCCCTGTGTCACGGGCTGGGCCTGCCGTAGCTTCAGAGATTTCAAGAAGTTTCCCTTCTGGGGGGAATGATGGGAGTCCTTGGGAGGTTTCCGTTCAGTGATGACATTCGCGTGTAGCTGGGCAGCAAAACGACTTCAGAATGAAGCAGCCGGCTAAGAACAAGGCTTCTCGTTCTAATACATTCTTGTTGACAGGCCAGCGAGAGCACGTCTGTATTCAGTGTCCTTGTTGGATTCAGAACTTCTCTCCATGATTGACTTATGATGCAGATTTTGTGCAGATAGCACCATGGTGTCACTTTGGGTGGGGCTATAGGCACAGTGGTTTTCTGTGCGCTCACTGAATACCCTAAGTGCAGGTCTTATGTCTCTCACACGCATTTTCGCATCTCTGGGTAGTTCTGAATGCTGGCGTAGCCGGGGGGGGGGGGGGGGGAGCTGCCTCTCTGGTCCTCTTTGCTCCAGGTGCTCCCAGCGGTCTCTGTAGCAGCGAGGCCAGCCGCTCTGCCGCAGGAGAGGCCACGGGCTGTGACCCCTGTCACCCCAGTGATCGCCAGGTGCCAGGGTTGACTCTGTGGATCTGGCTGGCGGGCAGGTGTCCCTGCCTCCCTCACCCTCCACCTGCGTCCCTCCCTAAGCTGCGCACCGTGTGGAAGAGGACGACCTTCCCGGGTGGAGGAGAGGACCTTCTCGGAAGGGGGGAGCTGCCTCTCTGGTCCTCTCTGCTCCAGGTGCTCCCAGTGGTCTCTGTAGCAGCAGCGAGGCCAGCCGCTCTGCAGCAGGAGAAGCCACGGGCTGTGACCAGTTAACCCATTGATCGCCAGGGTTGACTCTGCGGATCTGGCTGGCGGGCGGGCGTCCCTGCCTCCCTCACCCTCCACCTGCGTCCCTCCCGAAGCTGCGCACCGTGTGGAAGAGGACGACCTTCCTGGGTGGAGGAGAGGACCTTCTCAGGTCAAGCTCCCACGTAGGAGTCGCTGAGCTCCCTGCTAGAACCCCCAGACACTCTCTCAGGGGAGGGTTTTCTTTTTTTTTTTTAAGGAATTTTATTTGTTTGTTTCTTTCTTCATTTATAATATATTTTTATTGATTTCAGAGAGGAAAGGAGAGGGAGAGAGAGAGAGAAATATCAATGATGAGAGAGAATCATTGATGGGCTGCCTCCTACACGCACCCTACTGGGGATCGAGCCCACAACCCAGGCCTGTGCCCTTGACCGGAATCGAATCCAGGACCCTTCAGACCGCAGGCCGACGCTCTACCCACTGAGCAAACCAGCTCAGGCTCAAGGGGAGTGTTTTCAGTGCTCACAGGATGAATGGAGTGTGTCCTTGTTTAACAGAACGTGGAGACATCGAATCTCTTCCATCTTCTCACTGACTTCACATCGTCAATACCTATATATTATGGACCACTAAGTGTAATTTATTCTATGCAATATAACCTTTATAAATAGTGGTACCTCTGAGACTGTGTTATATGGGAATCGGCAGGCAAATGATTTTCAGGAAGGATTAGGGAACACAGAAGAGCATTTCTGATGGCCTCGATTTGCTCTCTTTCCCCTCGATTACTTTTTGATTCCTAAGGCAGAACCCTCATTTCCCTCAAGCAGACCCTGGAGTGCACTTGGCTTCCTCGTGGCTCCTCACACGCCTGGTACACGTAGTGAACCATAGCCTGGGACAAATGCAATTCATCGAATATAAAATATAATAACTGCCATTTACGGGCACTTTCTATTATCATAAATGAGCCACACACTTTATATTTTCCCTGTTATTGTGACAACCATTTAAAGGAGGTGCTATTGCTGCCATTTTGTAAATTCAGAGACCTCGACCGCGAGGAGGCAACCACTCCCTCACGTTCTCTCAGACACGCCTGCCTCCCAAGTGGCAGAACTGGGCTTTGAAAAGCCATTCTCCATCCACCTCCAGGGTCCATGTTCTCTCCTTCGCTTCTAAAACTCTGTCTTGTTTCAAGGTCAGTATTTCCCATGGATCTGTTGAGAAGGACAGAAACATCCGTGAGAAAGAAATCTGGATCAGCTGCCTCCTGCACGCCCCCCACTAGGGATCGAGCCCACAACCCGGGCGTGTGCCCTGACAGGGAATGGAACGGTGACCTCCTGGTTCATGGGTCGACGCTCAACCACTGAACCACGCCAGCCGGGCCATGTGGTCTTTGACCTTCATAAGTCCCTGGACACTTAGCAGTATCAGACCCGAAATGATGAGAGCGGCTCCCAATAAAATGCAGCCGCGGAAGCTATGGCCTCAGATATAAACTCTTTTTGAAAAGACTGTTTCCTTACTGAGCTTGCCAATTTCCATAATTACTCAGAGGCAATTAAGTACTTTAATGAGTTTGATCTTTGTGGAATTTCCAGCGTGTTTTTGTTTTGTAGTCAGAGCTAAATTTGAGTCTCTGACTCATCCCTTCTGAAGGCTCACATTAGCCCCCGTCGCAATGGCTTGCCTCCCTTCCAGCCTGGAGCTGTTCTCTTGGCATGATCTTAACAAACATTTTGTAAAAACTCCCTGTTTATACATTATTACTTATTTGAAATATCACATCGTCGGTCTGCAGGCAGCATGGGGTTAAGTAGAACAGAATGGCTTTTCTTCATTTTTGTGATTTAGATGCAGCCACGAAATAAACATTTAAGATGCACTTTTAAATACTTAATAGGTCGTAGCATTTAACAGAAATGATGCTGTAAATTTCTGGTGTAAAATAATTGTTAATATAGGAGTTTATGGGACCTAACAAGGCACCGATCTGGGAAAAAACTGCCAGTCCGTGCCTGGAAGGTTTGGCATTCATGTCAGAGTGCAATGGAGGGTTGATGTGCTTAGGGAATCGCCAGCGTCCACCTTTCAGTTTCTATAACCCCTGGGAGAATCCAAACCCTTGAGAATAGGCCAGAGCTCTCTTGTCTGCCTTCTCAGGTGCCTGCTTGTACGTCCATTGGGCTTATCTGTAGGGTCAGCCTTTTTCTTTCTTATTTGCAAGGGATCCGTCCTTAAAGTCTTGGCTGCCCTGATTCACACCACTCACCTCCACCCTCCGCCTGGGCGCGCTTCTCTCCCAGGAACGTGACTCGCTTTTTATTTCCTTAGCCCAGTTTTTCATCCCTGGGGATGCTCGATGCTTTCTTTTCCAGTTCTCGTTTTTCACACTTATTAGCTTCCCTTTTTCTTGTTCGCTTGATAAATAAACTGGCCCACTCTGTTATGAAGCCAAGACTCCTTTGACTGGAATGCGTCCCCGAGGTTGGGGGGCTGGAGGGCTGGACTCCTCAAGGTTGGGGCGCTGGGTGGGGCAGGAGCTGGTCTCCTCTGCCCCCGATTCCTGCCGAGACCTTGGAGCAGCCGCTCCTTCCTCAGATCCCACAGGACCCCAGAGTGCTACTGCCTGGGGCTGGTGGGACTGGAAACAGAGGGTTCAGTGTCTTTAGTGCCATCATCGCCCGGGAGAGGGGAATTCTTCCGGCCCGGAGTTCCGTTGGGCACGCTGAGCAGTTGAGTCCAGAGCACTTAAGAGTGATGGGTAGTAAACAGGATTGGCTGTACTGAGGATGGGACGAAGGGGAAGAGGAAGAGTCTGCATTTACCATAGCAAGTCCACACCCATTTCCTGTTCTGCCACTTACAGGAGGGACGCTTAAACATACCTTTTTGTTTGTTTTTACGCTTATTTCTTTTATTGAATATGGAATGGCTGGGCATATTGAAATTTATATTCTTAAAGCTTCTTTAAAAATATATTTTTATTGATTTCGGAGAGGAAGGGAGACGGAGAGGGAGATAGAAACATCAACGATATGAGAGAATCATTGATCGGCTGCCTCCTGCACGCCCCACACTGGGGATCAAGCCCACAACCCGGGCAAGTGCCCTGACCAGGAATTGAACCATGACCTCCTGGTTCCTAGGTCGACACTCAACCACCGATCCATTCTTAAAGCTTTTGAATCCAAATCATTTTATTCATGACCTGTTCTATATGTCAGCAATGTTTGAGCATATTGAAAGCGACAGATGAGCTAGCTACATTGGTAGCTATCGGTTTTAGCTGTAAGAAGTGATCGGAAATGTGCGAGGCACAATAAGGAACCCCCGGTGTGCCTGTCCCTCGGGTTTGCCTTTAGCATTGGAAGGACTGAGCCATGTGTTGTTATTGTTTGTGGCATAAACTAGATTGGGTCAAGCTGGCCCTCTGTTAGAGCTTCAGAAAACCTTCGCGTTCCTCCCGGGAGCTGCTTCAATACTGTCAAGTTCCACAGCGGGTTTTAGGGCAGCAGAGCCCTCCTTTGGGTTTGGACTCAGTGCTGTGCTGTCCAGTAGAAGCTGCATGTGGAGCCTTAGCCTGTGGGTGAAGCTGGGGCCCCCACAGACATTTGTATTAACTCCTCCCTATCTCCTTTTCAGACCATCACCGTGCCAGCCTTTCGGGGTGTTTAAATACAGGATCTACACATTGATCACATCTAGTCTTTGACACTTACCATGTCTCAGGCAGTATTTAGATAATGATGAACAGACAGGCAAGATGCCCACGGAGCTGACATTCCTGTAGCATAAATAAATAAGAAAACATCAGCATAGTGAAGAGGGGGACGCTGGTAGAGAAACAGTCATTAGAAGCATGTCTCATAGAACGTGTGTGGGGGAGATATTATCCATCCTTACTTTGGAAAACCCGGAAGATACTGCTTTATTTATTATTCTCCAGCCGACCTCAGCCAGGGAAACTGGGCTCCTCGACCCTAAGACAGTCTTATTATGTGGGTCTTAACCATATGTGCAAATTGTCTACCGGCAATAAAAATAATATGGTAATAAGGGCATTGGGTAATGTATACTCCTAATTATATTTAAATAGGTCTACATATAGTGATAATAGTGCTAAGATAATACAGTCACAATGGCATAATGGATAGTGTGGAGTTAATGGGATACTATTTGGTGGTGGTGGAAGCTAAATATGCTTTTCTCTTTTCAAATAGCATCAGCCAAGCACCATAATACATGTTACTTTAATGTGCTGGATTTAACTTTAAAACATAACATTTTTCTATCCTGGAAATAGAGGAAACTAATATACAATATGTTAAACATTTTTCTTTAATTTATAAGTGAGGCACATATTCTGTATAAAGCAGCCAAAATGAAGAAAGGAAATTAGAGGCATTGTCAATAGGTGTGCATAATTGAGTTGAAAATAATTAGTACATTTCATTTCAGCGCAATTTCATAATGTGGTTCTGTGATTCATGGGAAAGAGGTTCTCGCGAGAATGTAGCTATCTCTCGCTCGTTGGAAATGGTAGGTGGGAAGGAATCAGCATATTCACATTGATGTCCCACTCATGGTATTAGGTGACTCCTTCTCTCTTCTGATTGTCAGTGCGACCCCACTTTCACAGTAAAAGGAAGTGGAGACCCAGGCAAATGCACGTGGGGGGGTGGGGTGTGTGTGCACGATCTCTTATGAATGAACATGGGATTTTAGGTTTAAGTTTTAAAATTCAAAAGTAGGAACGGTTTTGATCCTACTGCTTGTTAAGGTAACATTTTTAATCTCTTAATGATGAGTGGTGGCTTCAAACGCAGGCTTTGTTTTATTTTATTATTTTATTTTATTTATGTTATGATGTTATGTTATGTTATGTTATATTATGTTATGTTATGTTTGTTATGTTATTTTTGTGTCAGAAGCCAGGCAACCAGTGTTACCTCAGCTCCCCTGAGCCACCTGACGGGCATCGCCTGGCTCTGCTGGCTCCGCCCCGGGTGGTGAGGAAAGGTCGTCGTTGGGACAGGCTACGTCAGGATGGGGAAGGCTCTGGCTGCTTCAGTACAAATTGTCCTTGACCTTCTGCTGGTTCTCATACTGCGTGAGCCAGACATGGAGGCAGGCAATTTCTAGGGAGCTGTGAGACATGAAGGCAGTAGTTTGTTTTGAGTTTTACTTATTTTTGATACATTTTTAAAAAAAAATACCTTTTTCAGTCTAACAGAGCCGAGTCTTTGCTTTCATAAATTGTAAAAGATCTTGATGGCACTACGAAACCACTAAGTGACTACTGTATGTCTAGCATTTCTCCAGGGTTGTTATCTAGCTGTGATTTGTAGGCTTTTCATTTTTTATTGGAAAGTCTAGCCCACTTAGAGGAATTATTTCAATACTAAGCTTTCAATATGCATACCTTCCCTGCCGTTATATTTCTCGGCAACCATTTACTGCACATGCATTGATTTCAAAATATCTTTCAGCTTCTTCCTCAGCAATTTGCATGTGTGCATCTGTGCCAACAATGAATTGCATTTGTTGACAGTCACACGCTTTATGGGGCTACGTTGTCTCCCCCCCCCCAATAATTGTTTTACTAGAGTCAATAGCAGGCTGGTTAATAGATTTTCATACCGTAATAGAATTTTCTGAGGCAGGGAGAATGTAATAGTGAAATTTAAAAATAAGCAAACAATAGCCAATGGATTTAGGCTATTTCTTGTAAGTTCTGTGAACTTGGAAACCAGCTCTGTGTTTCTGCAATGGGTGAGGTGGGAGCTTCAAAAATAAAACGTAAGATAAACACATAATGAGGCTCTAATTACAGCTGTGTGTACCCATGGGGACATGCATTGGATCGGGAGTGAGAAGACAAGGTTTTGTCACTCTCCCGGGAGGAAGTCATTAAACCCTGGTCTGCCTCAGTTTTCCCATCTGTGCTACCCATCCGCTTGTCCCATTGGTAAGTATCAATGAAGTTATGTGCAAGGACTGAGTTGGCAGGTTAAGTTGTGAGACAGGATTCTTATAAGTGTGTGTGCTCACAGCCAGTTCACTGTTGACCGTCACATTCCTGTAATGAGACGGAGGCTGGGATCCCGAGATTTTCAAACAATCTTCTCACGTGAGTGAGCATGTGCATGTGCATGTGCGCGTACACGTGTGGTTTCCCTTTCTGATAGGAGGCAGGTGGGGAGAATTGAAGGGTGGAGGTCCGCACACCTGGATGCCCAGGGAAGGCTCGTGTTTATGAGAAGTGCTGATTTTTAGGATTCACTGTAAGAGATGTTTAAGATTGTTACATTCATCTATTTAGCTTCACCACGAGGTAGATATTTTTAGAATCGTTTGAAGCTTTGGAGATGCGAAGGTCATAACAGAGGAAGGCTGATTATTCCTTGCGGCTCTCTTAAACGCTGTAACAATCTCCTAAGCTCCTTTCTCCACTTTTGATCTCCAATTTCACGATAGCAATGCTCCGAGATTGATAAACCTTTAACTCAGCGGTTCTCAACCTGTGGGTCTCGACCCCTTTGTCAGTCGAATGACCCTTTACAGGGGTCGCCTAAGACCATCCTGGATATCAGATATTTACATAACGATTCATAACAGTAGCAACATTATAGTCATGAAGTAGCAACGAAAATAATTTTATGGTTGGGTCACAACATGAGGAACTGTATTAAAGGGCCAGAAGGTGAGAACCACTGCTTTAACTCTTGTTACTCCCATTTACTCTCTGGGTTACACCCCACTCCTGGTTGTTCTCCTGATTGTATGGGAAACATGACAAGAGGCGCATTATACCTGCCATCCGGCTGGGGCCTGGCAGACTCGTTCTGGTCCCTGCTCTCTGCCAGGGGGCAGAGAGATTCCAGCTCACTACTGACCAACCGTGAGGAGAGCAGGGTGCATAGCTCCCCAGAGCACCGTGGTGGTTCTGAGCAGATCCCACGCTCCCTCTGCTGTGATTGTGGTCTCTTATGCAGACACAGACCTAGCGTTCTCAGCATCCCTAGGGCGCATCAGCTGAGTGTAACTGGGTGGGTGTGAGAGGCCCGAATGGGGCCAGTGATCAGTGATTGGGCTGCCTCAGCGTCCTTCTTGCCAGAGCAACGTTTGCTTACGTGGCAGGTGTGTCCCACGGACTGTGCAGATGGTAGCTCAGTTGCTCCCATGATAGCCACGAGATATGTTTACTGTCATTCCGCAGGTGAGGCAGCTGAGGCACAGAGGAGTTCTATAACTTGTCGCCTTGGGAGTCAGTCCCGGAGCCACACGTTAAACTCGCCAGAGTCCAAGCTCTTAGCTCCTATGCGATGCTGCTCTTTCGTCATTTAGTCAAATGGAGAGTGAAGTGATACTTCTCTTGGGAAGCAGGTGAGCTGTCTCCCGCGTCACCAGGGGGAAATGATGCCACACGCATGCCAGCCAGGGCGCAGGGGTGTCGCAGCCGAGGGATTGTGTGGACGAGGGAAACAGTTGAAGTTTTGTTTGGGATATTGCTTGTGGGTGGGTGGCAATGGTGATCCTACTGTTCTTTCTGTGATTAAATAGCTGAAGAGTAAGGCAGTTAGGGTGAATTGTGTGTTGGTCCTACTAGATGCTGGGTGGACACAATCTCAATATAGGACCCAGGTGGAAATTAACATAATGTCAATGTCACCAAGCAGCTCAGGGCCTGGGGGTGAGCAATATGGCCTTTGGTAAGTTAATTTATGTGGGTATAAGACTCTTGGCCTATTAAATGAGGGGATTATTTTACTCATATTTTACTAGAGGCCCAGTGCACAAAATTCATGCACTCGGGGCGGGGGGGAGAGGGGTCCTTCAGCCTAGCCTGTGCCCTCTTGCATTCTGGGACCCCTTGGGGGATGTCCATCAATCATCCCTCTCGCAGTCCGGGGCCCCTTGCTCCTTACCACCCACCTGCAGTGGAGGCAGGAGAGGCTCCCACCACCGCACTGAGCTCGTCAGCTGTGAGCCTGGCTTCTGGCTGAGCAGCATTCCCCATGTGGAAGCGCACTGACCAGCAGGGGGCAGCTCCTGCATTGAGCGTTTGCCCCCTGGTGGTCAGCGCACGTCATAACGACCAGTCGTTCTGCTGTTCAGTCAATTTGCATATTAATATTAGGGTTTTATTATATAGGATAATGTACTGTACTTATTGACTGTGAGTTAACTATAAGATGATTGAATAGAATATAAAAATTAAGTCAATATAAACTAAAAAAGTAGAATATAAAAATTACCTTATGCAATTCTTATGCTTCTCATTTAGTTATAGAATCTTTTTTTCTTGATTTTCCTTTTTGCATCAGATATTAATTTTTATATGTTGTTGATTCTTAAAATGTTATTCGTGTAGGAAGTTGACTTGGAAACATCTTTCAAAATCATTTTGTAAAAAATTAATCAGGAAAATGCAATATTTGACAAATAAGCGCGTATGCTGTCTAAAGAGAGGCTGCGCTCTTAGACACCATCACCTGGCGAACTACATTGAGGAGGACTGAGGTTGTAAAAGTCCCGCTGCTATGGTCGGGTCCGGGGAGCTCGCAGAGAACGCGCCCCTGCCGGGCGACCTCCGTCTCCCGCGGCCTTTATGCCCTGAGCTCCCAGCGATGCTTTGCTGGGATTCCTCCTGGCTGCGTGTGCTGTTCCTCTGCGCGGAGCATCTGGTGCATAACAGGCCCCAGCAGGCACCTTCCCTCCTCGCCATCCGGAAAGCAGGAGCTGCGTTATTCACACAGACGATCAGCGAGGGGGTTCTTCCCACATTTCACCCCGCGCGCCCTGCCAGTTTGTCGTCGTCAGGTTGATTCTAATGAACATAATGATATGTTGCCTTTGAAGAATACTTTGCCACTATGACATGTACGACTCCATATGGAAGCAGTATGGACAGAGAGGAGAGATCACATCCGTGTAGATTAAGTTCGACATGGAATCCAGTATCAGTAATAAACAGCTGCTAAGATTCCTCTCTCCTTACTGCAAAGAACTTGGAGTAGCGTGGACTCCGCTGGGGGACTAGCATGTGGTGCCTCCTGGTCTTATAAAACCCCCTTACATTTTATACCACTGGGCACATGATGTGTATGATTTCTTTATCTCCAAAATATGGTCTCAACAACAGTTGTGTTCACCGCGCCGAAGAAGTTCTTCTGGGCGAGGTTGGTGGGCGTGTGTTACTTTAGATTGACATCAGCACTGGTGTCCGTTAAGGCAGAGAACTGACCCAACGCCTGGGCCCTCGTTTCACTAAGGCCACAATATCCCAGTCACTCTTCCCTTCACATCACTGATGTCTTGTTCCATGGCCCACCCCCCACCTCACTCTGTTACTTGGCCCTTATCTTTTTAATTCTTGAGGTCATATTTTATTATTTTTTTATCTTTAATTTCTTTATTGGTTAAGGTACTACAAATGTGTCCTCATCCCCCCATTAATGGGGGGATGAGTTCATATTTTTTAAGTTACATTTCTCTCTGCTTTTAGTAAAAGCTGCCTGATGTTTTTTTGAAGCAGCGGGACTGTGATTGAATAGAAAACTTGTCCATGTTCCTCCCTGTCTAAGGAGCATCTTAAGACAGGTCCTCAGCAAATTGGGGCCTGCTCCAGACGCTGGTATGTGGCCTTCAGGATCTGAGCCTTTTCCCCGGATTTTTTATTATAAACATGAGGACTGTAGCCTTTAAACATCTGAAGCCAGTGCAGTGTGTTCCCCATAAAGGTTAGACTGACCGTGTTCCCTTCTGAGGCAGCACAGCCGCGAGTCCTGGAAGTGGAGGCCAGAGACTGCAGTGACTTATGCTCCCAGGTTGTGCCTTCGTGGTTCTCGCTGCCTCTCCAGGTTTTAAAGACAAATATTTAAATACTTGCTGTGCTATTTATAACACGAGGAGACTCAAACATCACTTCCTTGGAGATCGGGGATTCCCACGTCATTTCCTAAAGCAGAGAGAAGGCCTCTGTCTGCACAGCCCTCCGAGGGAAGCAGCGCGGACACCATGGCCTCGTGCGTTCCCGGTCATTTCTGAGAGGGACGATATTGACCATGCCTCCTGGGAAAATGTAACACACGGCAATTTAAAATAAACGTGAGCCATGTGGTCGTGTGTGTGTGTGTGTGTGTGTGTGTAAGGCAAACCTTTCTTTTCAGAAAAGGGTTGTCAAAGTGTCCATGTAAAAGGTTGATTGCATTCATTTCTTTACACTGAGATACCTTTCGCATTTTTATACCAATTCCAGAGGCAAAAATGGGCCTGTGAATTATAGTCAAACACATACTTGAAACTTCTTTTGCTTTCTTGGCACCGAAGCTACTCAGAACCGCCTAATTACAGGGCAAAATCCCTGTCCCTTTGTGTCCTATGATGTGTGTCACATTCCGGTTTTAAGAATCTTTCCAAGTACAAGGAAACCGCCCTGGTCAACATGACACGCTAGGCGCAGCAGAGCCTCAGGCCTCGGTGGGTCGCCATGCCAGCAAAAGGGCAGGTTCAGAGAGGTGTCAGCGCTGGGGCGGTCTGCATTCTCTGCCTCTCTGTTTGCAGATAATTACAACTTACCGGTCACTCCCCGAGCTGTCGGTTTCCCTGGAAGTGACCCACAGCCTCAGCTCTTACCTGTTCGGGAAACTCCCGTCTCCCGGCTCCCCTTCTGGCCTCAGCCTTCCTTCCACCCACGGTGCCCGCCTTGCTGCGCCTGCAGCTGCCTGGGCCGTGGCCCCTGCCAGGGCCGCCTGGGACACTGCAGAGCAAATGGCTCTGTTGTCCGGTGGCCTTTCCCTCCTGACCAGTCCACCGGTCAGCGTCCTGTCCAAGTTCCGGCTTCGGAAGTTGCCTTGATTTGTCAGCCGAGTAGCTGAGTCTCCTGGGGGTTGAAACTAACCCAGGTTGACAAAGAAAGAGGCCTCATTTTCTGCTTGAGGAAATGATTTGTAAAATGAGTTTTGTTTTGTTTTGATTTCCAACTGCTAATCCATAATATGTGACCACATTTAGAATTTCTAAAAGTGCATTTATGAGACTCAGAGGAGTGAGTATCTAGATATTTAGCATACGCTTATTAAAGAAGATTAGAGCCTCAATTCAATTTCGGTCATGCTCATTTTATCAATAGGAATGCACTTAGGTGGATCTATAAAACATCTGGCGGAGAAAGGTTAGACCGTCTCTGATTTCAAATGAGATTTTGTCTTGTCCCTGGGCTGACGAGTGTGAAGTGGAAGCTTACATTCTCCTCTAAAGAAACGTCTTTGTTCTTTAGTTTGAAAATTCTAGGAAACTGAAATAAACAATCCTGTCTGTTATGCATTGCCTGATGGCATATGTATGAGTGGGTCTTGGGGAAGATGTGTACAGTATGGCTTCTTACCTGTTTGGACACAGTATCATAGCATGTTGGACAGCGCCCATGAATATGGCAGGGCCCTAAATAACTGCAGGCAGTGCCGTGTGAAAAATTAGCATTTTGGATGGAAGTTAAATTTGCATTTTATAACAGTGTTTCATTCTAAAATTATACTCAGCAATTGTAACAGCACATAACTACCTCCAAGCTTAATTGCCCCTACTCCCTGTGTGAGGCGAATAGTGTTTAGTCTTAATGGACTAAATGGATTATGTTGCACAATTAAAAATCCCTCATGCATTGTGTGTGGGCTGTCTGTCATTAGTGTTGGGTTATTTTGTATGCAACATTGTGTGGAGAGAAAGAGTGTGTGTGTATCTATCTATCTATCTATCTATCTATCCATCCATTATTAGACTACTTTAAAGAGTTGAAAATAATGGAATACATTTTCTTTGATGTGGAAAAATGCAGATATATATATATATTGATTTCAGAGAGGAAGGGAGAGGGTGATGGAGGGAGAGGGAGATGGAAACATCAATGATGAGAGAGATTCCTTTTGGGCTGCCTCCTGCACACCCCCTACTGGGGATCGAGCCTGCAACCCAGTCATGTGCCCTGACTGGGAATTGAACCGTGACCTCCTGGTTCATGGAGTGACTGAGCCACACTGGCTGGGTGAAAACATTTTTTAAAAAATGAGAATATCCTATATGTGCAAAATTTGATATCATGATTTTGTCTTCTAAACTTCATTGCGAATGGGTTTCTCTTTTTAAGATGAAATGCTCTCCCATTGGAGAGTCTGAATTGTTGCAGTTTTTCTAGACAGGTGTTTAGGGACATCATTAAGGCTAACACTGACACCTATACATTTATTTTATAGAAATAAAGATGTATACAAAGGTTTCTGTAAATAATGTTTATATTGCATTTATTTCTAAATGGCAAGAAGTTGGAAACAACATAACTTCCACTTAAAAAAGTTATAGGTACAATGTAATGCTAAGTAAAATGAAAAGGTAACCATAAATATATCCTGCATGATGTCAGTTTTATATGAGAAAAAACTTTGCACCAAATACATCTTCATTATTTAGTCTTAATATTGGGTATGTTCTCTCTAGGCCATGGGAGTGTGCTTAATATTTTTCTTGTTTGGAATTATTATAAATGTTTTTCAAATTTTGTTGAGAAGGGATCTGAGCTACATCGTAGTCAGAGTAAGTCACAGTCAGTGTGATTTCAGAGGCCAGAGGCCACAGCAGGGTGTGCGGTCTCTGGACTTCCATTTCCATCCCTGGCCGCTAGGGGGCCTCAGCCCTTGGCGGTGAGAGCAAGATTCCAGTCCAGTTTCTGGGAGTCTCTCAAAGCTCCCCCCTCATTGTTCACAAAGCACATTCCTGCCCTGCCCTCTAGGAGTTAGTCTTTCCCCACTGTGTGCCAGGTCCTCGGAGGATTCAAAGATCAGCATCTTATTTACGTAAAAACAAACAAAAAAGTTAATGGCGAATAGCCAGTCTATATGTGTTTGTCTTCCAGGTAAATTAATGATGGCTGTACCCCAGAAAATTGTCACCATGCTGTGTTGTTCCCTTTGTAAGTGATACACAAGAAACTAGTGCCACAGATAATCCTTGGTATGAAATTGTACATGATTATATACATGGAGGCAGACAGAGACAGGATCCGAGCGCAGGGCTGTCACTTGGACCAGGGTGGTCGGAAGAGAGCACAGGTCACTCATTATAAATGTCCATTTACTTAGCAAAGTCCCAGGACTTCCCAGAGGGATAAAGCCTATGAGGAACAGGTCTGAACACCGTTCCTGTGAGAGAGGATCGTCCTCAGCCCCTGGGTTTCCTAGCGGGCCAGCAGGACCCAGGCCCTTATCCCCCCTGGACAGCCAGCCAGAGCCCAACGTCAGATCCAGCTTCCCTGGTACCCTGGGGCCCGTGTCGCCCTCCCCACAGGGAGGACACGGGCTGAGGGCTGCACTGCCGTGTGAGGAAGTATTGCACAGATTCACCCTCAAAACAAACCAGGAGCAGAGAGGCCACGCTGTCCTGGCGGGCGGAGGGGCAGAGCGCTTGCCCACACAGCTCTGAGTGTACCTCACCCCAGCAGACTTTTAATAACGACTAACTCAGTGGTTTTCCATCCCAGCAGTCTCCCGGGTGAAATGCGAGCTGGAATTGCTACTAACGAGTTCACCGATAATCCCTAGTTCACAGCCATGAGGGCTCAGAGCGCTGAGGCTCCACATGCCAGTTAAGATCCCGTTATGGAGGTACTGTAGCCTGCACTGGCCCACCCTCACCGTTTCTCTCCTCTCTGAAGTTAATTCAAAAGTCAGGTCTACCGACTTCAGTGATAAGAACCGTTTTGTTTTTCCACGTTAAGTGTGGGCTTTCTTGATTTTCGTTTTCTTACCGTATTTTAAAAATAAGTTTCTCTTGGCTGATGTGATGCTTATCATTTCTCCTGAACAGTGTACACATGGTGGATAATCATGCCTTTAATAGCCGCCTCCCGTGATGTGTGTTTCTCACGGAACTTTAAGAATCTAAGTGAGAAATAAGTAGCTGGCCTGTCAGTACAGGACAAGTCAGAAAGGATGAGGCGGTCGGGTTTTAGAAACATCCATTAAAGGTATTTTAGAGAAGTGTGCATTTCATTTTTAATACTTTTCAAGCCGACTATTGAACATAATAGTGTGGCACAACAGGGCAAATGCATTTAACGTTTAATAGGCGGAGAAACAAGATTAGGTCACGAATGAATCATTGTCCTGTGAAATGAGTGGGGAACCTTTTCCTTCCCACAAAAAGCAAGAGCAGTGATACATGTGGCCTCGTTAGTCTGAGTCTGACCGGGAGGGTAATCTGATGAAACGTGAAGAGTCTTTGCAATGCGGTTTCTACTTCAAAGAACGCGAATGAGCATTGGGAAATGTGCATTTGTTTCTGCTCCGTCTGACTAGATTTGATACAGTGGGGTGTGCAGTTGGGAGGAAAGGTACTCAAAAGGCAGTAATTCATGCTGAATGGATAGAAGCAGTCATTCAATGAAAAATTGAATTTTTTAAAAAATATCTTTTTATTTCAGAGAGGAAGAGAGAGGGAGAGGGAAAGACAAAAACATCAATGAGAGAGAATCATCGATCGGCTGCCTCCCGCACGCCCCCCACTGGGGATCGAGCCCCCAACCCGGGCATGTGCCCCTGACCGGAATCAAACTAGGGACCCTTAGGTCCACAGGCTGATGCTCAATCCACAAAGCCAAACCGGCCAGGGCGAAAAATGGATTTCAATAGTATCCCAGACTTGGTGACTTTTGGAAATTTGGGTGCTTATTGTGCAAGTACCAGAAAGAAAAATATATAGTTCTCCTTAAAAGGGGAGTACATTTGTTTTGTACTGGATGCATGTTTGTTAAAAGTTTAAGCATTTTAAAAATATTTTATTGGTTTTTGGAGGGAGAGGACGGGAGAGGGAGAGAGAAAGATAAACACCGATGGGAGAGCGCTACATCGATGAGCTGCCTCCTGCACGTCCCCTACTGGGGATTGAGCCTACAACCTGGGAATCAGATCAGCAACCTCTTGGTGCTACCCACTGAGCAACACCAGCCAGGGCAAAACTTTAAGCATTTTTATTTGCATTTTTATATTCTCTTTCATGTTTCTAAGAAGAGTGTAGTGGAGAGAAATAACATGGCTCCGAGTTTACAGTATCTCTTGGTAAAGCTGGGTCTATACACAGACTGGCTAATTTCCATCCTTAGCAAGAGAGGCCAGGCATGCATTGCAAATGAAGACATCCTTTAGCAGAGCAAGAACTTACAAAGGCTCCTGGCCTGGAGGCTCAGTTGATTGCAGCATCGTCCCATGCACCGAAAGGTTGCCGGTTCAATTCCCAGTCAGCCTGTGTGGGAAGCAGCAGAGCAGCGTTTCTCTCTCCCTCATCTCTCTCTCTCTCTCTCTCTCCTTCCCTCTCTCATTTATTCTGATTTCTTTGTCTCTCTCTCTCTCTCTCTCTCTCTCCTTCCCTCTATTATTTATTCTGATTTCTTCGTTGAAGAAACCAAGTCAGGTGTCCTTTACAAAGTCTCTCCCATGCTGGGTGTTGCTGATTCAGTCCCTGTGAGGCCATTGAGCCTGCTCTCTGTGTGTTCTACAATCCATGCAGGTGGGTGGTTGGATGTTTCTAGACATTGTAAAGCTCTCAAGGGAAAAGAATGAAAATATCAGCTGGCTCATCCCAGGTGGGTGTCACGGAACTGAGGCCATCTCTGTGTCCATTACCAAGTCCAACAAATGCTGGCCGCGTCTTCCCCGCCAAGGTGCTCTGACCCGTGGCCCCGGCGTCTCACAGAGAGTAACACTCACGTTCTGTCTGCAGGTGCTTCTGAGCCCCCTGCCATGCAGGCCAGGCCGCCAGCTTGCTCAGGACCGCCCCGGACAGTTCCCTCTCACTTCTTGGCCCTGGCACAGGCACAGGGCAGCTCCCAGATGGGGAGCAGGCTTCCCTAAGGAGTAAATGCCATCTGTGCTCAAGTTTTCTGGACAGTCGCCACATACTAAGGGCAGGTGTGGCAGAGTTAAATGCAGCAAAGTGGCACAGAAACCCAAACACCAGTGAGAAGTGAAATCAGATTCTGACATTATCCGATTCCTGCTGAGCTGACCTGTGTGACTCCCGGAGCGTGAGACTCACCGGGGTGTCTGCGTGGTTTGAATAGAAAAGTTGGTCAGTCGTTTGTGCCGTAACATCCTCCAAAGCAAAGGAATCTTGAACATAACGGGGTCCCTGCTTCTTCAGAGACGTGCTTGAGGGTGACACAGATAGCCATCTATCGAGTTCCTTTGCTCATTCTGGTGCAAGTTACTTAAAATCACCTATAGCTTACGGATTTAAATATGGAGAGCTTGTTTCCGCCGTCACATTTCAGGAAGGAAGTTTTGATTCTTTCACGTGCATCTTCCGCACCAGTGTTTTCCTGGGGTCATTTCCCAGTCATTTCACATCATCGCTTCTAAGCTGGGCTCCCACAGGACGCTCTAAGGCAGGGGTGGGGACCCCTTTCTCTGCCAAGGGCCACTTGGCTATTGAAACATCCTCCGCAGGCCACCTCCAAACCAGCCTGCTCCATCTGGTCAAGCATTTCAGGAGCTCACCCCTCCTGCCTTGGCAGGGCCCGACCAAGTGGTTTCTCGGGCCTTAAACGGCCCATGGGCTGGACGTTCCCCGCCCCTGTTCTAAGTGGAAATGACATCCCAAACTCCAAGTAGCGATTTACAAGACATTTTGGCTCCCGGTTAATTCATTGTACTTAGAAAAGATATACGGCTCTTAAACTTAAAAACAGAAAAAGGTGCATAGTTCTCATAGTCAGCATCAGTGTGGGATGAGGTGTGTTTCGCTTTCTGTCCATAGTAACGAAGATGTCACCATCTACAAATCAAACCGGAGCGGTGCCTTTCAATGTCAACAAAAGCTGTGGGACCGTGACAGTCGTTCCTCTGATTGAGGGCACCGCCTTCTCCTGTTCTCAGGTGCAGGATACTGTTCCGGTTTCAGCCATGGAGGGGAAGCACTTTATATTCTAAATCGCAAACTAATGAACGCTCTCTTCTCATTAACACACGCGACCTCTGTGGTTTTGCTCTCGCTGCCTGGCCCACTTTCTCGGTGTCTGTTAATGACATTGAAAACCTCTGTGTTATGTGAATTATTTTCTAAATGGATCCTTTCAAATTCACAATGGATGCTCATTACAGTGACCTGCTTGTCCTGCTCAGGAAAGAAAAATACCAGAATGAACCCTGCTTGTTGTGCCTTTTCTGATTTCTTCGACATGTGTGTGAAATGACTGCGTTTATGGGGATCATGCAGGCAGCTTTGCCAAGCTTTGATATTAGAGATAATACATGAGCTTCTTAGTTCAAATAATAAGCTATTGGCTGTTCAAATGACAATTAGTAGAGCTGGAATGAGAAAGATGAAAGATAGCTGATAATTAAACTTAGAGGGCTCTGTCCTATTTTATGTTCTTAATTTATGGTAGATTAAATATTCGTGTATTGTTTTGCCTTCCTGGATACACAGATGGGTATGGAATTTGGGTTTGACTCCAAACCTATAATGTCTGTAGTAAAATCCTAGAAAATGATAATAAATGTGTTTCTAACTCTGCATATTAATTAATAGATTGAGTTCGTTTTTAGCTTGCTCAGGACAGATTGGTATCATGGCCGCACCTCGCCCCCTGTTCTTATCCTTTGATGTGACTAGTGTGGTGTTTACACTATACACACCTCAGGCATGTTTAAGGAAGCTCTCATTGACCAATCTAGGGAGTGGTCATTTAGACCACTGACAAAATCACTCCCTGATTAGCCAAATGAATAAGCAGATTTTTAAAAGCCACAGAATTATCGAATATTAAAGCCAGAGAGCGCTAGGGAGATCATCCAATTCAATCCCTTTCTGCCATCAGAGAGAAAAGTAAGACTGGGTGAGATGCAGGGATGTGTGACATGTATTTTGCCAGTTAGTTAGAAGCCAGACTACACTTTAGTTTTCTTTATTTCATGTATTTGATCACCTTACCTTCTCCTGTAACTCATGCCACTAAGCATGTATTTACTTTTTTAATTCAGGTCATAGAGAAAGCAGTGAAATTTACCCAGTAGAGTAGATGCAGTCTGTTTTGGCTTGTAAGGAATTTGTCTCCACAAGTATGGATCGGAGTGTCTTTTATTCCCGAGTTTCTTGGATCACACCTATGTCTGTCAGTAAAGTGATTGGTGGGCCCCTGGATAGCATCAGGGTGCAGGCTGGTCAAGCTGGAACGACCAACCATGTGGTCAGAGTGTCAGGTGTTTGAGTCACGGAAGAGCCTGACCTCCAAGGAGGGATGGCGGGCTGGAGAGTGAATTCAATCAGTTGTATTTTTTATCGTACAACTGTCATGGCAAGTATAGCACTTTCCTGCGTTCTGAGTCGTTCATGCGGTCTTGGGGGAGGGGTGCTGAGCTCTTGTGGGGTCTGTGCTACTGGCCAGTGGTCAGCATCAGAATTGAAATATTGCAAAACGCTAGCTGAGGTTGGTGTCAGATTGAAGCATTGAAACATACATGTGGAGCAGCTCCCTAATACTCTGTGTGGCCTTTTCATTCATTCATTCATTCATTCATTCATTCTGGTTTCAAATGTTGGTATTTTATTTTATTTTTAAAAATTTATTTTTTGTTGTTTGTTTTCTTTATTTTATTTCCATCACCATTTATCCTCCTCATACCTCCCTCCACACCCCTCAGTCACCACACTGTTGTCCCTGTCCATGAGATCATTCTCTTTTTTGTTCAATCACTCCGTCCCTGTGACCTTTTTATTGACAGCTGATGTGGTACAGAGGAACTGGTCAAGCGTGAATATTCTCCCGTTGACCATGATTGTTCGTAGAGAACTAACCTGGAATTCCTGTTCCTTCTCCTTTGGGCAGTATTTTGCTTTCTCTAGCAAGGAACTTGTGCTCATAATCATGGACTGGAAAACTTAAGATATGCCAAAAGTAGTTTCCATATTTGAGTAGGTTTCCCTGGTTTCTATCCTGCTTATCACAAGGTTAAACAAAATTTTCTGAAGCCTTACTACTCAAAGTGTAGTTCTTCGGCCATAATATTTGGTCAGACAACATCCGGGGGCTTGTTAGAAATTGAAGACTTCATCATAATCTCTGGTTTAACAAGCTCCCCAGATGACTCATATGCACATTAAAGTTTGAGAAACTTTAATCTAAATTTTGGAGATGATGGGGTAGATTTATATTAAACTAAAATCCAAGCCCTTTACTTGGGGGAAAAAAAAAGAAGATGAAAGCTCTGGCTTATTTGTTGAGGTCATTTTTCTCAACAATCAGAACCCATTTGTAATGGACAAATTCTTCCACACCTACTCATTGTGATGATACTCTGCGTTTTATGACTTTTGGCATTTGTTAACATCTGTAATGTTTCAATAGTGCACACGGATATTAAACATCAATCTCTAGCTCCTTGTTCAATATGGTTGAGTGAACAAATGCGTTTATCTTCTCTCCTTGAAATGTCACTAAAATACCAATAAGGAACAAAAAGAAAACCTCATCCCACAGTGATAAAGAGAGCGGGGGAAGCATAATGTATTAACTCTGAGATGTTAGCACATCATTTTAGTTGTGTAGAGAATCTGGGCATGAATTGTTTTAGGAACATAGAAAAATTAAGAAAGTAAAAAAAGAATAAGGCAGTGATAACCTGTAGGAAATACAGTATTGTACAGGAAACAAAATGGAATGATAGTCATAGTAGACATGTGGTTCTGCTGTAATTAATCATGATGATGTCTGTGTGAATGTTGATTTAACAAAAAGTTGTGGTAAAATTTTATTTGAGGAACAATTGGGAGGACAAATGTGGAGGGGTGTGAGGGAACTACATTCTCATTCTCCATAGTGTTATTTCTAGTAAGTACATCATATCTAAGACTGTAACATAAGTATTAGTTGTGTGGGTATGGAATGTGGTGTTTACACCAGAAAAAAAAAATAGCTGAGTTACTGTAAGTTGTCTATCTTTTGCTTTCTCCCAGCAGTGACCAGGCCAGAATTTTGGGGTGCTGAGTGTAGAGACCATTGGATTAACAGTCAGAAGATCTGAGGGCTAGTCTTATCCTACCACCAACTAGCCTTGTATTTTTCAATGAAAGGCATACTATTCCATGATTCTTACACGTTTCATCATCCAGGTATCTTCCTCTCTTTAAGCATAGTAGACAAGGAGAGACTCTCTCTAGCAGCTTTCTCAACAGTATTAATTTTTGCTCCGCTTTGTCACTCAGCCATTGACCCAAGTGGCTTGAGAATTACCCTTTCAGGAGAAGAATAGGCAATTTTTCTTCCGAAGAAGCCAACCAGCCTTGGTAACTTGGAGGACAGCATGGAGTTATCATTAGGATGAGTAGGGAGCAGCAGTAGACGGACATGTTTTCAATTCTCACACCCCATGACATTTGTGAGAATTCAGATATTTCCAGAATTGCCCAAAGCCATCTGGTCAAAGTGCTCGGCCTGTTGACTTCATTAACCCCTGCCCGATTATATTTCTTTGCTTCTTTTCATTTATGCTCCAGATTTGTATTAAGTTTGTTAACAGTAAACATAGGCTGCTCCGTGGAGGATAGTACCTTTGAAAGGCATGGAGCTGTTGCTATGGATTTCATGCAGGTCAGAACCCTGCAGATTGAGTGTGCAAGCCGATCACATCCAGTCTGGACTCACCTGGGCTCAGGAACACACGATCCTGTCCAAAAGGGCCACATTAGCCAGGTCATTGCCAGTTCATGCGCTGTGTGCCTTTGCCAGCCAGTCTTTTAAAGCGCAGTAGAGGGAGCAGGTGATAGCAGACACGAGCCAACATTTAACGAGGGCAAAGAAGCAGGCACATCACGTGGACAGAGGCTCTGTCCCTTCCTCTCTCCCTGGCCCCAACGCCCCTTGTTGTCTGTTTCTTTGTTCTTTCCTTGCCTTTTAGTCTCTTGTATCTCACTTTTTGGGGGACTAACTTGCTCTATCTGTGTCTCTCCTCTTTCTTTTCTGCTCTTCCCCCCACCCCCCCTTCCACTCCTGTTCATTGCGCTCAAGAAAATAACGTAAGTAGGACGTTGAATTGGAATCGTAACCTGGGTTCAGGACATGAGACCGTAGAAAGCACCAAAATAGCTATAGAAGTGAAATTAGAGTTTCAGTTTTTGAAGAAGTTATGACGCCAACAGTATAAGGCAATCTTGTCCGAGAACGGATCCTCCTAGAATAGATCTCCTCTAGCTGGGAAATTGTGAGGTGAACCACATTTTCGCAGGTGGAATACACCTTCATAAGTGTTCTCTTTTTCAGCTCAAAATAGGACTTTTCATTAGAATAAAAACGGTGTTTTTTTTTTTCTATTTTAGAAAATGGAGACTTACTGCTGTTTTTATACAGACAACAGGCACTATTTTATGTCGTCTGTGTCAAAAAGAACAGCTTTCTCGATAGAGATGACTAACCTGCGTGTCGGGCTCAGGTTACTCACTGTCACTTGGAGTTTTCACAAGACACACCTGGGAGCTTCCCAGTTGCTCGAACATTCCTTCTCTCTCCTTCGCAGAGTTGTTCTCCCGTAGGTAACTCTCTGACCTCGCGCAGGCAGGGCGTCTACCTGGTCCATCTTTGTAGACCGGGAAGCTCCTAACATTTTAATTTCTTGGTAAATACCATTGGACAAAGAAAGAGCAACCTGGCCCAGTCTCAGGCCATTGTTCTAGTTTATTAGAATCATTTAGGATTTTGGCCTCTGGGTAATGGCGCCATGGAGATTCCCAGAGCAGTAAAATTGTGTCCTAATTTAGTCTTTCATTAGCTCAGTTCCAAAAAGTGTTCTGCACTGTACAGTGTAAATAGGGCAAAGACAAAAACGCAAGGTTTATCCCTTCTGCTGGTGAAACACTAGCCATCCAGTGGACATTATGTGTGTTTGTTCGCTCACTTATTCTCACAAAAGCCAAACAATTTAAAATGAAGGGATCAATGGAGATCATTTTTAAAAATCATGTTCACTAACAAATATTTAGCAATCTGGTATTTTCTGCTGTCTTTGTGATACTTAAGGCATCATAATTTTAAAAACATACACATTTTTATTGATTTCAGAGAGGAAGGGAAGAGGGAGAGATAGAAACATCAATGATGAGAGAATCATGGATCGGTTGCCTCCTGCACACCCCACACTGGGGATGAGCCTGCAACCCAGGCATGTGCCCTGATTGGAATTGAATCTTGATCTCCTGGTTCATAGGTCGATGCTCAAGCACTGAGCCATGCTGGCCGGGCTATCGTAAGTTTTAATATTTTAACATTTTTCCTTCCTAGCACAGGTAGTTCTCATTTGCCTTGAAAGGATTTTACAAGGAAGTTATATTGTTGGAAGGCGCACAAATGCTAAGCTGACCACCTATTTTCTGGCATTCTTCATTGGCAAAGCAGCTAATTATACTTTTCGGTTTGTAAGAACTGAGTATGACTTCAAATGAATTAAAAAAACAGTGGGAGTGTTTTTCAGTAGAATGTTATCTCTGATCTTTTTTATTTTTATTTTTTAAGCCATGTCCCACTTTTCCCACTGGGCTACACTAATTTATTGTAAGTAGTTTGCAGGGTTTTATCTATAAGTTACACCTACTTGGAGCAAACAATGTCATTGTTTGTTTGTGGGTGGCTATTAGATTAACCAAAGAACTTGTATGCATATATGCATAACCCATAGACACAGACAATAGTGCAGTGAAGGCCTGGGGAGGGGGTGGGAGTGGGGTGGAGGAGGTGGTGGGGGGACATCTGTAATACTTTCTACAATAAGGAAATGTTTGAGAAAATTTAAGATGGGTTCAGCAGTTATATGAGAAGCAGTGAATTGTATAGGGTGGACAAAGGTGGGTTTACATAATACAAATAAATAATACAACAATTAATAGATAATAATACCAGATGAACTGTGCTTCGTGGACTCACAGCTGGTAGGCCTACTTTTGCCCACCCGTGTGTTCCTATGTCCTAAAAAGTAGCTGCCGCAGCTGAATACCGAGGCGCACTGTTTCCTCCCACCTGTGGTCCTGTGGCCCCCGGGGCTACTGTAGGGCCCCGAGATCAGTGCTGGCGGGATGCGCAGCCATGGGACAGGGCCAGCGCCTTTGGTTACTGTCTTTGCGAGACTGTCGCCCTGGTTGAGCTGGTGCTGAGCAGACAGAAGCAGAGGAGAGCTGTGGCCAGAGGCTCTTGTTTCCTCCGCCAGAACGAAGGCCGGGTTACTCCAGGCTCCTGGCAGCATCCACAGGCAGCAAATCTATGGGAAACACTAGATGACACTTTTTTGCACTGAGTACCTTTCCACAGAGGTGCAGGAGTGCACCTGTATTCCGGCTGCATTCCCTAGCGAGATGTTGAAAGTAATTTCTTAACTCAGTCATGTGAAAGGTCTCCCCAGAACTCCACACTGATTTCTGTCCTTCTCTGGTAAAGCTGTTGGAATGCTACTTGGTTTAAGAAGCTGAACTGCTTTTGGCTTTGCTTTTCTCATTCAAAGCACTGAGGTGGTAATTTAATATCTTCACCCCTCAAATCAAATCATTTTTTCTTCCTCTCATTTGCTCGGCTTCTTGGCTTATCAAGCTTGATTACATGTGCCTTTTCTTACTTTGAGAAATGCGGCCTGAAAGTGTGAAATGAAAAAATTGATCCTCCTAAGTAAATGAAGCAATATGGCAGTGTTTTGGGTAAGTCTTGTTTTGCATGATGGAAAATTGTAATTCTGGCTGATCATTTTTTTCCATGATTAGGAAATGGTGAAATGAATCATTGGCAATAAATAAACACCAATTTAAAAACTTCTCTTCTTCAAACAAAAGGAAACATCTTTTCAAGGCATCTAAATGGCTCTTCCAGCATGATGCTTAGTATACATTTGCTATAGCATGAATCCTTCTTGGGAATTGATTTTAATTTTGTTTGCATCTTTACCAAACCATTGTAAACGCTGCCAGAGAACGGAGGTGGAGGAACTGTAACGCCCTGCCTTCCACAGTCTGTTGCCTTGAGAAGCTGCATTGAGCCACTGTAACTGCTACGTTCCAACCTGACCAGAACTATCTTTCCGTCCTAGATTTATTCCCTTCTCTCTGCTGGTAGCAGGTTGAGTTGTGTTCCCAGAAAGACATAGTCAGGTTCTAACCCAAATCCTGTGAAGGTGGCCTCGTTTTGAAATAGGGTCTTTACGGAAGTAACCAAAATAAGATGAGGCCATATTAGCATTAGTCCAATGGATGGTGTCTTTAATTAGAGGAAGCGGGGGGCGAGATATGGGCATGGAGACACAACGGTGTGGGAGGAAGGCTATATGTTATCTTCTTCTAGCAGCCCAGCAAACTAATACCCTGTCCCTTACTTTAAATGAAACTCCAGGACACATTCCCAGCTAAAAATCATGCAATCTACCAATGGATTTTCTGGCTTAGAAATTTATAAGGAGTTTATCTGAAAATCTGATTTTGTAATTTTAAGCAAGTTTTCTACTTTCTGAGAGGTGTTTAGTTATAGTACCTTTAAATACTTTATTCTAAGGGTTGGTTATATGGATTACGGCTACTAGAACTAACTCTGCTTTTGTCATTTTATTCCTGTCTACAAGTAGTGTTTTTATTTTTCTCCAGCTTCAGTGTATAAAATAAACCAAGTTGGTGGTCAGCTGAACTGTGCACCAAGTCCTCACTTTTCAAAGGCACACACAGAAGCAGCCACAATTGTGTTGCAAGGAGCCCTTTCTTTCTTTTTTTTAGAATTGCATGACCTTTCTCTCCAGTACAATACTGAAAAGCCCCCCACACAAGGACCTAGTTAGCAATGCCTTAGTCAGGGTGAAATGATATAATAGAAGGGGGGGTTGTAGAACTAAGTGCGAATATCATTGTAGTTGTTCTGTTTAGATGTGTCCCCAAATGACCATTTGGGATAATCAATATAGTAAATATATCTATGACAACCATATTCTAAAACAAAACCAAAAACAATCTTTTAATTATTTGTTATAATTTGTTTTGGGGAGTTTAAAAAAAAAAGGAGAAAGTGAGAGAGACTGGGTCAAAGAAAATGTCATCGCACTATAATCCCACTTCATTGTTTCCCATCTCCTGGAATGTCAACATTGGGATGAAGCCTGAGTTGCCACTTAATGGGGACATAAACAATGAGAATTGTTCTCCTGATATTTGTAATGGCTGTGGGGACATGTTATTGGAATTTTCCCTATAGCAACATATACTTTTAAACTTTTAGTTGTTTTTATTTTTTGCTTTATTGTTTACTGACATATCACTTCTGATTTTTCATGTATAAGGCTAATCTATAGGATTTTAAGGATTTTCTTCATAGTTGTTGGAAGATCTTATAAGAATTGATAAAAGTAAATTGATTCTCTTTGTAAAATATGTTAACATTTTGTCAATGCTAAATTACCTTCTTGAATTGAACTTGTATTTCTTGGGTGATCAATCTCTCTGTGTTTAAAGTAAAGGAAACATATAGTTACCCCTGTTTCTCTGTCTAAAAATAGTTTATGGCAAGTAGACATGCTTCTTGATTTAAGCAGTGTGAGGATGGTATTTGGCTAGTTTCTATACGTAGTGCAGAATAAATAATCAATTTGAATTAAGTTCCTATATCAGCATGTTGTGATAAGCAAAATATTTTAGACCAAGAAAATAAATCCATGATTTTCTGAGTTTTATGACTCTTTGAAAGTATGGATTGAACCTGGAACTCCATTAAGTAACATAGTTAAGACATATTTGTGAAAACAGTGATATACAACCAGAATGTCATTGGGTAGAATATAAGCCCCATAATGATGAAAAGTATGTCCTGTCCTCTTCCTTTTTTTCCAGTGACTAACAGCCGTACAGTAAATATTTGTTGAATGGAAACAAAAGATAGTTCAATGAGCGGAGTAAGGAATTACAATTATAAGCTTATGCTTGCTGATGTGTAGTTCCACTTAACACTTTTTTATTTAAATAAAATAAAAATTTAAGAATTCTGAAGTCAGTATCAAAAACTGATCTATGTTCCATAAATGCATTTCTTTTTTTTTTTTCTGTTCAAAATGATCTGCATGTGATTGGTAGCATATTATAGCTTGGCATCACTGACAATAACACATGTCTCTCCATATTGTTTTAATGCATTTTTATTCTTATTTTCAGAAAATTTGAATTTTATTTTGTAGTGTAAATTAGAAAATATATAATTTCTTAAAACATTTTTTGTGTGAGAAAAAATGTTTTCTTCCCGACAAGTTGAGGAGATCATTTGGCAATCATGGGGCCTAACCATTAGAGTTTTGTTATAGCTAAAGTTTGCTGGTACATCTATATGGTATCACTAAATTATAAGTTCTTTGCTTTGAGTACTTTAACCATTTCTTAGCTGATTTTATGTGAGATTTAGAGGGTAACATAGGAAATATGAAATGCCATTCTTGTTATTGAAACAAATGTCTTTTCTCTCTTACTGGCAGTGTAGATTAAATTTTAATCTAGTAAATATCATCAGGTTTTGCTTTGAGCATCTATTTATTTGAGTATCTATTTATATGTATTTATTTGGCTGTAACAAAATACTTCATTCCAATGATCATTATTAGGTGTCTATTCAGTGCACTTATTTGTTACAATTTTTCTAAGAAGATGCAACTTATAATGGAATCCAGGCTTTATGCTAAGTTTGTTATAGTTCTTTATGCAGATGGATTTAAAGGACGCATACGAGATCCCTGAGAAACTCCTTGCTGACCTATGCAATACCTGCATCCTAATAGGTCATATTTCAGCTCCTATATTTTGACAAATAGCCTGGCTCTAAAAAGCCCTGTCCGTGGTGCTGAAACATCTCATGATGTATGAGCGTGTCTTGCTGATAAATTCTAATGTCAGCCACTGTGTGATAGCGATACATCAGGTTGTACAATTTATGTTTGGGAAACACATGGAATGAGCAAGTCTCCTATTTTTCTTGGGTTAAATTAACACAGTTTGTCCTTTCATTTCAAAGAGTTCATACCAATTACTTTCTACATAGTGAAAACCAGCTAGGGTTTAATTAGAAACTGTCAGTGCTACCACAAAGGCGGATACCTAGTATTAACCAATGAATGGATGTGACTGTAGGACTGGAAACGTTTCCTCGACAGTGGCATGTTGACGCCACTCAGGAAGCTACTGTAAGAAAAGTTAAACATTTGATTACGAACAGGCACAGCAGCAATTAACATGGAAACCTGGTGGCTTTGTAGAGACAAGTGATTTGCCTATAAAAATATAGCTTATTATCTCAGGTGTTTTTTAATTGTTCCAGGATATTTCTTTTGTACACAAATACATTTATTTTGCAGGACTATGGGATTTTTTTGTTTGGAAATATGACTAAAACCCTAAAAGATATTGGCTTTTTTTCCCCCAAGTAAAAGCCATGCGTTTTCTACATAAGACTCTTAAATAATTAGTTATGTTCTTGGCACTTCGATTCAGTGATTTTCATTTTTTTTTAAAGTTGTGTTTTTCTGGTGCTTAAATATAATCATAGAGAACTGCACTTAATTTTCTTTTTTTACCTGTAAATTTGTCTGAGAAGCTTGTTTCATTAAGAAAACTGTCCTCTTAAATTTCTGTTGAACACTGGGATTATCTGATTCATGCCATTTTATGTTGGGTTGAAGCAAGTAAAGGGGAGAATTTCATAAAATTGAACCTATAAACTTGTACTAATTCAGTAGATTTGAAAGGAAAAATCAACAATTTTAGTCTTGGAAAAGCCGAGTCTCCTAAAAATCTAAATTTCATTGTTATTCTGGGGAAAAACCATCTACTTTGATCATAACAGACTTTAAGTCAGCACCTATAATGTCTGTTGCTGTGCACGTGTCTAAAGTCATTCTTTGGGGATTATGTAGAACATGTTGTTTCGTTGCGATGTTTGCAACACAGCAGAATATTAGATTTTTTTTGCTTGTTATTGCAGTGAAGTGTATTAGGCACTCAGAATCACAGAGAGATTTGAAGATAACACCTAGATCATAAGTTCTGCCAAAATTTGGCAACGTTTTCTGCAAAGCAAGCATCTTAAAGTTGAGTTACTAGTAATTATTAAAATAAGACCTTCAGTTCCTCAGATATTGATTTACATTATGTGAACTTAATAATTAAACCCACTGCAGAAGTTTCTTGTTAAGAAAAGAAAATCTTTCAGTTAATAGGGGATTTCTTTACGTCACTAGTTAAGAGGTTGAACACAATGTTATAGTTGCCTTTCAATATTGATAAAATGCCTCCTCAAATCCAGTTTTGTGCATTATAAAAATGTAGCACCAGAATGCAGTAGGCGTGTCTTACTCTCAGCCCTTCAGATTTCATTATAGATAAAAACACTTTTCTAACATGTGGTCATTTCAATGATATCTGGTCAGATGACATTTCCCAGAAATTATTCTTTATTTAGAAACAAAAACAAGACAAAAGCAATTGATTTTAATCCAAAATGTATTTTTTTTTCCTTATAAAAGAGGCCCACATATTCACGGTGTCTACTCTACAGAATTGGTCCATTTCATTACACCACGTGTCAATTCAAGTGTATCTGGTCACGGCAAAAACTCGTGGCTAATAGGTGTGATACAACACAGTAGGAGGTATTGCTCAGTTCAGCTACTCTTATATACTTAAAAAAAATACAGAAACGTGTTTGTGTTTTTTTTTGTCCACTGTAGTCCAGACAAAAAAGTTACATGAAAGTTCTAGAAAATGGACTTCTTTTATTTGGTTGCCACGGTACCCTCTGACGCCAGTGGTTTAAGATGCTGGACTGGTACATGTTCCCACTGGCCGGAGCAGCCTTGGTGAAGCTGGACCTTCCTCCCCGGAAGCCCTGTTCCTCTGCCTTTTCCATTCCCAAGCAGGACGACAGCCTGGGGCTTCCCTCCGAAGGAGTCTGGTTGGTGGTTCTCAGGATATATTTGTCGGCACCCCTATGGCAGTTGCCTTCACTTCCAGTGCTGCACTTTGTTCGTTGCCTGCTTCCCAGAGGTCGATGAGGGGAGGGTAAAGCTCGCTGAATGCGAAGGTTGGCTTCTGTAAGTAGTTCCTCGCATGGCCACGTCCAGCTTCCCCGTTCATGTTTCGCGAGAGGCAGCTGAAGAGACACAGCACCCCGATAATCCCCAGGAAGCCCGCGAGGCCGGCCACGAAGGCCGGGCTGCGACTCCGTCCGTATGCTTCTCCATCGGGGTCCAACCCTTTCGTGGTGACATTAACACACTGTTTCCTGGTTTTCTGGTCGATGGTGGGGCTGTCGATACAAATGTTATACTCGGTCGAGGGGTTCAGGCGAGTCAGGTTGTACACCCTGACGCTGGACGGTAGGCGAGCACTGTGGGCGGCACGGGACATGTCTGTCTTGATGAAGGTTGTCCACGTCACGCTGGACCTGAGAATCTTGGAACTCGCTTTCCAAGACACCAGAACGGAATTGGCCCGGACGTCTTCGATTTGAATGTTCAAGGACCCATTGTTATCCTGGGGGAACGAACCATCCACTTTGATCATGACGGACTTTAAGTCGGCGCCCACCAGATTCGTCGCCATGCATGTATATACGCCCCCGTCTGCAGGGACGATGCCACTTATGTCCAGGGTGCCCTCAGAGTGCACGTAGAACCTGTCCGTCGGAGTGTTAGGCACAAGCTTTTGACCGGAAGGTGTTATCCAGGAGATCTCGGGCTGCGGCTCGGCCGTGGCTCTACAGTGTAAGGAAACGCAGCTCCCGGCTTCTAAGTCCAGGTTGGAAGGGAAGCTCTCAGGCGCGATGAGGGGGAGGCAGATTTCCATCATCTCCCGGAAATGCACCTGCCGGACGTTCTGGCCTTGGAATTCGGGCGGGTCCACGCAGAAGAGCGACTCGGGCTCCATAAACCGGATGCTGGTCTTGTTCATGTTGATCCAGCGGATGACGCAGTCGCAGCGGATGGGGTTGCTGTGGATGCTGATCTCCTTGAGGCTGGGCAGGGCCTCGACGGTGCCCTGGTACAGGGCGCTGAGGGCGTTGCTGTTGAGCATGAGCGATTCCAGCCGGGGGAGCCTGAAGAACGCGTTGGGGTGGATGTACGACAGCCGGGGGTTGTTGGTCGCCTCTATCTTCCTTAAATCCGGCAAGTTATCCACGGCAAGGCCGTCGATGGAAACCAGCTCGGGCATGTTGTTCATCCCCAGCTCCTTCAGGTGGAGCATGTTGCTAAAGTCCCCCCTGCGAATCCTGTGGATGGGATTTTTATTGAGATCCAAGAATTTGAGGTTTGCCACTTTCTGCAGAGCCGCCCGGGGCACCTTCCGCAGCCTGTTGTCATAGAAAGAGATGCTCTCTAAGTTCTCAAGCCCAGCCAAGGCGTCGTCGGGTATCTCCGTGAGGTTGATGCCGGCTATCACCAGGCTGCGAAGATTGATAAGCGGCTCAAAGTTCATGTCTTTGATTCTGATGATTGGATTTTCCCCAATCATCAGAATCTCCAGGTTGGGGAGAGCGTCAAACCACTTCCTGTCGATTGTCTGCAATCTGTTTGAATTGAGGTGCAGTCTAAGAAGATTGTGGAGGCCAATGAAGGCTCCAGGTGAGATGGCGGACAGCGAGTTATGATTGACATAGAGCTCCTGGAGGTTGCTCAGCCCCGACAGACATTTCTCCGGCAGCTCCGTGAGCTTGTTTTCCTCCAGGTACACGGACAGGAGCTGGGACATCTTTCTGACGCTAATGTTGCCGACTGAGGATAGATTGTTTTGCGATAAGTCCAGGCCAGTGAGGTTCACTGGAAAGTCTGTGGAGTGTTCGATGTTGGCGATGTTGTTTGTCTGCAGGAGCAGGACCTGCGTGTCGGCAGGCAGCCTGGCTGGGAAGTGGAAGAGACCCACGTCGTTACAGTCCACGGTCCATGCGTCCATGTATGTGGATCGGGGCGTAAACCACGGCCTGACCTCACATGTGCACGATGGTGGGCAATCCGCTTTCTTCTCGCCGGCATGCACGAGCGTCGTGATTGCCAGGCCAAGCAGTACGTGCATCCCGAGTGGCATGTCCTTCATCTTAGCTTCCTCTGCGGAGATGCCACGGGCCCTGGAGGATTCCACAGTCACTGCTGGTCGGTTCAGCGGGAGCTGACGGATGAGGAGGGTGGCTCATTTGTCAAACGATGAGCGCCGTGGAGCCGCAGGGTTTTTCTCCCCGGGACAAGGTGCCGGTGCCCCAGTCGCACGGTCCAGAAATGTCACACACGTTGGGGGAGAGAAAGTGGCAGTCGCTTCTCAGATAGGATGCTGAGGCACGTTCTGAAGAGGGAGCGGGGGTAGATGGTCACGGGAAACGGAACGATTCATTTATTTCGGAGGGTAAGATCCAAATCCCATGGCGGTTCAGTCTTTGCAGGAACAGCAGCGTGATGCTAACTGTAATAAAATAAAATACAAAAAAGAGAAGAGAAAGAATTAGCCCAAAGGAAAATAATACCCATAATTAATATCCATTAAGTAATTACGGTGATCTCATCTATGACGTTCTTCGAGTTGACAGTTAATTCAATATGTTTCGGTGACATTAGCCTTGATAGTGATTGGCGCTGACACTGCACAGGCCGAGAAATGGAAACTTTAGAAGGCTGAAATTGCATTAAGCATAACAGACACGCTTCCCCAATATTTCCGTTATTTCCGATTTTTACTTGCTTATACCTTGTAATTTTATTTATTGTATTTGTCCTTCTCTTTGACGATTAGTGAATGGGAATAAAAGGAAATCTTTCAGTGTAGATGGTTTTCCCCCCTCTCTCACAGGTACAAAGTTAAAAGGTTCTAGAGAAATGATACTGTTTAGTTACAAGCAAATGCATCAGCCCATGGCCCTCAGGTGCCCAGGAGATGGCTGTACAAGGAGCCGGAAGTCCTCGAAGTTGGCAGGACTTCCCTTGTCATTCACCCCTCTCTCCAGCCTCCTTCGCATAAAGGGACGGAATTCTGCAGTATTTGGGAGAGATGAGGTCTAACTTGCCGGGGACGTACCTGTAGATTCTCATTTTTAAGTGAAATTCAGATTAATGTTTGGCTGTTTCATCTTCCCCTGAAAATAACTTAGATTCCATTAGTCACTGACAGGGGAAAAAGTAACTTTATTACAGCAATAAAACAGGCCCTTAGATATTCCTTCTTTTAAATGGACACCGATGTCTTTATCACATAAAAATAAGCAATGCAAAACCAAGTGGCAGGTTTGATATGGGCTGCATTTCAAGGTAGCTCACTGCTCTCCTACGTACACGCCATCAGGTGACTGCTGCCAGGGAATGGCCGGCTGGGCGGGGCTGGGCCAATCCTTGTGGGCGGGAGCTGTGTGGCCAGCACTCAGGGTCTGCCAGGGTATCAGACTGTGAATACCGGTCTTTCTTTCATCTCTGCCCAACAGGGATGTTCCTGATGCATCTTTGACCAACTCACCGATAAGACAGGGGCTTCAGGGACAGAGACAAATATATTTGGAGATGTGGTCTCTATGGAGAGAGAGACTTCTTTCTTTAGTAAAAAAATAATTCCCTTGTTTTTCAAGATTTGAAAACATTTGCAATTCAAAATCACACCTAGTTTTCCTCTTATCCTTCATTTTAAGAGATGTGATTTTATCCTGAAGTCCAGATAGGTACTAAGTTATTTTGAAATAAAAATGTCTTTGCTTTTTCCTTCATTAGTTTGCTCATCTACATTTTCTTGAATGAACTTTCAGCTGTTCTTTTAAATTTTATTTTTCAATTACAGTTGACATTCTGCTTTGTATTGGTTTCAGCTGTACAGTGTAGTGGGCGGACAGTCGTACACTTTACAGTTACCCACCTGGCACCGTCCATAGTTATTACAATATTAGAGACTGTGTTCCTTATCTGTGCTTTACGTCCTGCGACTATTCTGTAACTACCAATTAGTACTTCCTGATAACTTTTTATTTATTCATTTATTTTTTTAGTCCCCACCTGAGGATATGTTTTTCATTGATTCTAGAGCGAGAGGGATAGGGAGAGATGTATATATTCATCTTTCTCACATAACTTAGGCAATTTGATCTGTTTCATTTCCTAATTTCAGTGTTTAGCTGATTTGACTTGATAAATGTACTACTTTCCCAGAATGTGTTACCTGTGTACTAAAGCTCAAAGGTTTAAGTTTGAGGCTAATATAAAGGAACATTAGACTTTAAAGAAAAGTCAATCTAATAGTATGGCTGTAGTTCATCCCTTATTTATTCAGTCAGCATTTAAGGAGCACCTTCTGAGTCCCAGCTATTGCATTGATAACTGGAGGACAAAAAGCTGACAGCCCGGCCGGCGTGGCTCAGTGGTTGAGCATCGACCTATGAACCAGGAGGTCATGGTTCGATTACTGGTCACGGCATCGAACCCTAGGAGGAGACTTGCAGGAGGCAGCCGATCAATGGTTCTCTTTCATCATGATGTTTCTATCTCTCCCTCCTTCCTTTCTCTCTGAAATCAATTAAATAAATAAAAAGCCAACTTAGACATGCGCTCTTCCCATCGCTGGTGCTCCGTCTGCAGGGGGAACACGGGGAACTGCATGGTCACAGTTCTGTGTTGGTTGGGGCTGATGTGGGAGCACAGGGGTGGCCCCTGATGAAAATGAAAATAGAAGCCCGTGGCCTCTTTATTCCCAGCGTGGACAAAAGGCCTTGATGCGAAGGGCGGGACATGTTTCTGCGAGTTCCCGTGAATGGCTCAGGTGAGCGCTGAGCAAGCCTGACTCCTGCCAATGAAGGGGTTCGAGAAACACTCTTTGCCCAGAATCCTTGTCTGTGTCAAACTGCGCATTAGAGATGCTAACAATGAAACGTGTGCGTGTGTGTGTGTGTGTGTGTGTGTGTGTGTGTGTGTGGCGGTAACAGTGCCGCTTTTTATTCTGGAATTATTCCCCTGAGTGTTTCTGAAATGTGTATCTGTCGGATTAGAAACTCTTTTCTGACCTCAGTGCATCATTCACGTAACCAGAGGCCAGAAACAAGCACATGCGAACGAGATTGATCCTGGAAGCTTTTGGAGATCAGGAGCGTTCTCACAGTGGTGAGCAAATTCCAATTTCACTTCCCCAGGTCGGCAGGAAGAAATGGCCAGCGTGGGAGGCCCGCAGAGGGCATGGGCGCCGTGCCTGTCTTCGTCGTAACATTGATTTCTCTCCTGTCTTTGGAGCTGATTACGATGCTCTCGCTGATGGACTATTTGGCATGGGTAGCTTGCAGGCTAGTACAGCCTAATATCTTACGTGCTTTATGGGTTTCAAAGCCCTTTCTTATTCATCGTTTACTTTATACTGATATTGACCTTGTGAACGGGAGTAGGGAGGTGCTCTGGTTCCCAAGTTTTAGGTAAGAGTGCGAGGCCCATGTGCCTGAGGTCACATGGTTTATAAAGGATGGTGTAGGATTGGAGCCAGAATTTGTCTTCAGGGCTGTAGCTCTTTCCAGACATCCACATCGCACATGCATGTGGAGAAACGATGAAATAATTTTACCACAAAATACGGTAGCCATTTTCCTTCTCCGCAGGGCTGGCATTTCCCTGGTCTTCAGCTTTTCCAGTTTAGAAAATTGGTTTTATTCATCTACTCACAGTGGCGAGCGTGTGTTCCCCGCTAACCACACTCACAAGGGACAAAACCACACCGCCCATGCATCGCAGAGAGAGAGAGGTGAAGGTCAGGAGAATACAAGTACCCGCATCTGCTGGGCAGTGCTTTTGCTCCATTAGAAAAAAGTACTTGGAAATGCAAACAATGAATTTGCAGTTTGCTCTTGAATATAGAATCAGAGGCAGGGACGTCAGATTAGAGTTCTCAACCATCAGAGTCATCAGAAATGAGAGCCTGGCACATCTGCCGAAGAGAGAGTGTATTGTCACAGGGCTGCCTCGGGAGCCTCGGGGCCCCTGTGCCGGAAGCTGTGCCTGCATCTATTCTTGCCCACCCTCATCTGCGTGGTAATCATGTGTTTGTATTTCTCGTTTTCTCTTACTGGACATAACATGATTAGACATAGATTAGATTATTACCTCAATAGACATGCAGTTATTAGATTCTTAGTCCCTTACTCGATGATGAGATTTTTATTATTAGGGACTGTGTTCATCTCTCTTGTGATTTGATTATGTTAGTACATTTGCCTGGTTGATTAGCACCTCGCCCACTCCCTCCAGTGCACAGCTCATTAAACCAATGTGTGCTGGACAGTAACTCACAAACGTGTCTTTCTATAGTTCATGTTGAATGACAACATATGGAATAGTGATTAAGATGACTTTTCCTTCTTAAGTCATTAGAAATAAGAAGCACATTTAAAAAAGAGAAGAAAAGATATGCCTCAGACGTTTACAGAAGCTTTTTCTTGTTGCCTGATTGTTAAAACGTGGGAATATCACAGTCGCGGTGCACAGTGTCACCTGCCAACCCGACCTGTTTACGTTACAGGCACAGTTCACCAGCGGAGCGGTCCTTCAGGGGCACTCTCGCACCCCACGAGAGGGCGGCTTCTGCTGTGGACACCGAGGGGTTTGGGCAGAATAACAATGACAATGGTGGCATTGATTTTAGAAGGACAGACTTCAATCTGCTTTTATAGACATCTATACAACATTGTTTAAACATAAAAATAATTATATCATTAAACATAAATTGACCAGCTTACTCCCATTTTTGCCTGTGGGGAATTTTAATGCCCTCAGCCCTCTCACTTTTATTATCTTTCTACTCCAACTTCACCTCTCCCACATTCCCCTCTTTGAATACATTGGAAAATAATAATGAACTCTTTGAAAAATGTTTTCCAGCTTAGGAAACTTGAATTACATAATTATGGATATATTTATAGAATTGCCCATACTCCATCCATTTGCTGGTGTGTTTTTTTCTCTTCTAAAATAAGAGTAGGAAAATTGTACTCCAAAAAAGTCAGTATTTCAATCCGCGTTTTAAAGGTTCTAGAACTCTCGCTTGGGAAGATGGTCAGGAGCCTAGCACAGGAACGCTCTGGAGCATAGTAGGCCTTCCATAATATTATGTTTGGATGGATGGTTGAATGGGCGGATGTCAAGTAGGTAATTTGTGGGTAAATATATATTGCTTTTCTTCCTTAAAATATGGTAAACAAACCATACACAAGTAAATGTTACCAGCAGTGGATACATCTTCTTTAAACGATTCCCTGTTTTGAGGGTGAGTATTCATATAGGAGCTAGGACCCAACTCATCACTAACTCTTGTTCTCTTCAGTGGTTTCTTTTTTATGTAAAACTGTTTTAGAGGGTGTGTGTGTGTGTATGTGTGTGTTAACCTTCTTTTAGTTTTAAAGGCAACAGAATCCTTCCTATATTAAAGCAAAATGAGTTATACTTGAATATTATTCAAGTTCAGGAGATGATGTTAATGACATGCCACCAGGAATGAAAACTGACATCTCTCTGCAGTGTCCTCTGTAAAGGCTCTTAAAGGGTTGGAGTGAGTAACGCACACACGTTCAGAGCCAGCCCTTCTTAGGCTCCCCGTTTGTTGTCCATTTATTCGTCCATCCAGCCTTTTGATAGACATTTGCCTCGGGCCCACTGCATCCCTCACTGTGCTTTCATTTCTAACCTCTTTAGTTCAGAAGATTTTTAAAAATTGAAAGATTAGAAATTAGTCCTTAATTGAGGCTTTTTTTGCGGGTTGATTCAGAAGACTTTTTTTTTTTAATTAAAAAGAATTTTAAGATGTGTAATTTTCCTAATGCATGTGTCCTTTTGTGCTTTATGAGTGTTTTTCACAGTATCTCCCCCATGTAGATTTTGCCTGAGGGAGAGTCAAAGACCAGAAATGTTTTCTCTGTTTTAAATTATAAGTATAGTACATGTAGAATTATAGTCTAGCCAGCAGCCTGGCCAGTTTAGGCCATTAAAAGAAAGTGATTTTAAGAATTCTCATATATATGTATATAATATGTATATACTAGAGGTCTGGTGCACAAAATTCATGCACAGGTAGGTTCCCTAGGCCTGGCTGGTGATCAGGGCTGATCTGTGGGGTGACCAGCAGGGCAATCAGGGGGGGCCCTGCTGGCACCCGCCTTGGTTGGCCTGGGGCCTGCGGGCTGGGGGCAGCTCCTACATTGAGTGCCTGTCCCCTTGTGGTCAGTGCATGTCATAGCAACTGGTTGTTCCACTGGTTGTTCTGCCATTTGGTTGATTTGCATATTAGGCTTTTATTATACAGGATATATTAATTAAAATATATTATTTAATCCTAATGGGAAGATATGTTTATTGATTTGAGAGAGAGAGAAACATCAATGTGAGAGAGAAACATTGATCAATTGCCTCCCCTACATGCTGGACCGGGAATCAAACCTGCAACCTAGGTATGTGCCCTGACCTGGAATGGAACCCACCACCTTTTGGTGTATGGGATGATGCTCCAACCATGTCACCTGACCAGGTCTTGTGATCTCTTTAATACTCGTGAACACTTGTAACTTGTGATTTCTTTAATCTAAATACAGAAATTGTTTCTGGAGAAGTGGAAACTTAGGACTAAGGCTTTTTATTTGGGAAAAAGATCTTCCTTCTTTAGCTTCCTTTGTTTTTCATCGCTTATGTTGATTGGACCCCCTACTTTTTGGCAGGCACTGTTGTAGACCCTGGAAAGGCAGCGGTGAATTCGATGAGCTGTCTACTCACCAAGCTCTCAGTTATGGGAGGAGTAGACAGCAGAGTCTGAGGCGCAGTCGAGTTGCCTCACAGTAAGAGAACTGTATGGCACCGCGCTGTGGAGGTGCACAGGAGGGAATCCTAGTCTGTCCAGAGGATTCTGTGTTCTTTTATGATGCATGTGAAAACCAACTGCAGTATGCTGGGAGAACACATGGGCCAGCAGATGTAAAATCCACCGTCTCAGATGCCGTTTTACAATGCCAAAGCTTAAGAACAAAGCGTGGCTTCTTCCCTGGACCTCATTATGTGCATTAGAAAGACCACAGAGTCTGAAGAAGAGAAACATTTGATACTTGACTTAAGTTAAAAAACTGGTGAAGACAGGCAGTTGCCATGGCTACATTAAAACCCACTTGTTTTCTTCTTCTACAGCAAATTGCCAGCTAAGTTGGTTTGTATAAAGAGCTTATATTCTATTCTCCCATTATCTGGCCTCATGTTCCTGTATTGTAAGACTCAATCTTCAATTCTAGTTGAAGGCCCCACAGCCCAAAGGTATTGAGTTACACTAAATGATTTCTAGAAGAAGCTATTCCCCGCCCCCACCCCCAACCCCACCCCCGCTTGGGTACTATCTATTTTCCAGTTTTTCTAAACGAATTAATTGTTTGAATTTGTATGACAACTTTCAGGAAGTGGATGATGGTAACTGCATAGAATCGTTTAATGAACGCTGTCTTAATATGTTCATCAGTTATAGACACGCGATAAAGGGGGAGACAGTCTGCTTTTCGTTATGACACATGGACCGGGTTTACCAGACGGTTCTGGCATTGTGGGCAGGACGCCTCACACTCTGTGCATCAGGTTAACAAACATTAAACTTTAAAATGTGGTTATATGATAACTAAGGTTTCTTTACATTCTGAATATGGCACTACTCTGCAAACATGAAAGGTTTTAAAAAGGTGTCAATAAAACGCCTGTGGGTAAACGGACTTCCCCCGATTTTAGCCTTTGTATTTATATTCACAACTGGAGTCCTATGTCATTAACACATTAAGATCTGTGAATTTTAGTCATGATGGGGCTTTTAAATGCTCTCAGATTAATTAACTGTGTTTTCCTATTTCATTTTATGTTTATATCTGCACAGTAGTCAGTGAAGGAGAGGGTTACTTTAGTCATCAAATTAAGGCAGACTAACCGCTGGGGATGTAAATTGCCTAGAGTAGGCCCCTTGATGGAATAAATGAAGCAAAAATGAGTTGTCAGTAATTATTAATACTGGCACTTGAACAATATATCCATTATGATACTTTTTTGCTAAACTGAAAACTGTGGATTTTTTATAATATTCAAGTTTGAACCACCTGAATAAATTTGGTGTAACAGAAAATCGGCATATTTTTGGTGTCATAGAAATTTTTAGCTGGAATGGGCATACAGATCCATGGGTTCTCAACCTCATTTCAATTGTGAAATCGTTTGTTCAAATGTAGTCTTAACCGAGATTCACAGTAAGTCAAACACAGGAAAGAAAAATCTTTTCTGGTTAGTGCCCCTGCTGACAGCCTCTGATCCTGAAGGGGTTTCCTAGACCTCAGTCTCTGAACCACCCATCTGTTCCCATGGCCTCTTAGAAATGAGGTGATGGAGGCCCTCGGAGGTCAAATGACTCATGCTAAGTGGTTCCCTGGTTCATTCTGGAGGAGTGTTGAAAAGTTGGGAAGCCTTAGGCATTCTTTCTAATGCAAATTTCCCAGCATCATCTCAGTCCCTAGGCTGCCAAGGTTGGGTCTATTTTTCTTGGCCTTGACTGAAATCAATAGGCCTCCCTCCTTTCAAGGTGTGGAAGGATCGTTACACACTCGCTGCCTAGGGGATGGGGCAGAAAAGAAGAAATGCTCTGGAAGAGGATGGGTGTGGGAGGAGCCGCTGATCATACATCAACAGCAAACATGTCCCATGTGCCCCTGGGCTCAGGCCTACATGAATTCTCCCAGGCAGTCCTCACGCCAGCTCTTTTTGCAGACATTGTTATTATATATGCAGCCCAACAGGTTGGCTTGCCAGTTCACTGATCCTCAGTTGTGGATTCACATCTCTTCATCATACCTCGAAAGCCCAGACTTAACCACTGTTAAATTAATTAAACAAGGAGACTCTTGCACTGAAGTGGCTCTGCAGTCAGAGGCGACCCCAAACCTAAGCCTGGGAATGGCTCAAGGTGCCAAAAACGCAAACAGAAGGACAACTCCTCCCAAACAGCCAACTGGGCTTTACGCTACAGCCGTCAACAATGCCTTTTCTTCGCTTCTACACTTTCTCTGTAAAGTCGGTGGGCCTCCTAACCACTGGTTGGACACTGCCCTATTCAAATCAATTGTTGCTCAAATTAAACATTTAATATGTCTCAGCCTATTGCCTACCACTAAGCTCTACTTCCTCTCAAGTGTTGGTTAACATAGCATCACTCGTCTTAGATCTTCTCAGAAATGAGTTTCCCCCACCGGGACAGGGCAGCTGCTGTCTGTCTCCTTCTCTGAGGAGGAGTCTCACGCTGTGAGAGTTAGAGGGCAGCCCTGTGATGGGGAAGGGGATGAGGAAACGAAAGCCTGTTTTCTAGGCCTGGGTTTGCTTCGATTCAGATAAACCACGTTGCTCCAGTCTTAGGTCCCCACAACACCTGGGGTTTGGATAAAATTGTCACTGTTGTTTCCAAATGGACTGTTAATGTTCTAGAGAATTCCGTAGCGATTTCTTAGGGCATCACCATTGTAAAGAAGTCTGTTTATTAGAGCAAAGTTTTGTTTGTTGTCATGCAGCATGAATGCACCAACATGAATGTAACATGTGCCCATTGATTTAATGGACACCATCTTTGAGAATGATTGCCTTAGATTCTGACATTTTCAGATGCTCAGATCAGATATTTTGAGATCCTCAAACTGGTGAAGAGTCTCTCTTACCACGATGCTAGGAAAACCATAGGTAAAAACACAAAAAGAGGGAAGCTTTGATATTATTTTGTGTCCTTGTCATGTTCAAGGCCTGATATTTGAATACAGTGATCATTAGGGAAGAGTTTAACGAGTTGCTGTTTCCACCCTCATGAAACTAAGCTGGCTCCCTTAGATTAAAAGGCAGTTCTTGCAATGACTTTCTTTATATATATATATGTCTATATTATTGATTTCAGAGAGGAAGGGAGAGGGAGAGATAACAAACATCAGTGATGAGAGAGAATCATTGATTGGCTGCCTCCTGCATGCCCCCTACTGGGGATCAAGCCCGCAACCCAGGCATGTGCCCTTGATCAGAATTGAACCCGGGACCCTTCAGTCCGCAGGCCAACACTCTATCCACTGAGCCACACGAGCTAGGGCGCAATGACTTTCTTTTAGAGAAACTAGGAGTCACTTAATTCTTTTTCTCCTGACTCTTAAAATACGATTGGGACAGATTTTGAGGGAGTCCTGGACTTCTGCTCGTTTTTCTTCTGCCGTTTTCAGATTAGAGTCTGGTGCTACGTAGGGAGAGCCATGGGGCTACAATAAAACAGGATCAGGACTGTTTCTTTAAAAGATCATTTCAAATGTGGCCCGCCAAGCCTCAGGCGTGTGGACGGCAGCTGGCCATAGCGCCGCCATGTCCGGGAAGGGTCATTTGCAGCACAGAGATCTCTCTTTACAATGTTTTTAGAGCTCCAGGCATGGAATCTGGGTCTTGGGAGTGTTCCCTGTTGGGCTGTGGTTCCTGTGTTCTCGTAAATTACCAGCTTGTTGTGGTAGTCATTCCTCATTATGAAAAGAATTCTGATTCGTATTTATCTTTAATGATCGCTTTTGCTCAGCGGAACACTTCATTAATAGCATTATATGTGAGGACGGGTTTTGTACATGATCAGTAGAACAAACACTCTTTCTAAGGCAGAACCTGTCTGTCTGTGCTCGCATTCACTCCAGGAGAAGCGCTCCGTGTCCCGGGAACTCTGACTTACAGTGCAGCCGACCGGTATTCCACTCAGCGTGGTGTGTGCGAGCCAGTGGGGTTTGATCGCCGACTTGCCCTTTTAGCTTCTTTTCTATCATTTCCTTGTTATGTAGCTTTTCTGTGGAGCCAAGTATAGGCATCTGGGTGCGGGGGGGGGGAGCACTCATTTATGCATTTTTTTTTAACAGTTGCTCATCTGGGATTGAAGTGTAATCATCTTACTTTCCAAACTGGGAAGCGGAATCGTGGAATGCCTGCTCCACGTTGTGAACAGTAGGTCTCCTTCTGGGTGGTTAACCACACACCTGCAGCGGGGGCTGCACAAGAATGCAGGGCAGGAGTTAGGACAGGGGTGGGCAAACTTTTTGACTCAAGGGCCACAATGGGTTCTTAAACTGGACCGGAGGGCCGGAACAAAAGCATGGATGGAGTGTTTGTGTGAACTAATATAAATTCAAAGTAAACATCATTACATAAAAGGGTACGGTCTTTTTTTTTTTTTTAGTTTTATTCATTTCAAACGGGCCGGATCTGGCCCGAGGGCCGTAGTTTGCCCACGGCTGAGTTAGGAGAAGACCTATCGCCGTTGGTGGCTTCACTTTTAGAAGGAGAGGTCCCTTCAGGCTCAATAATTGCATAACTTTTGTAGTAACCTTCAATCAATAAGGTCCAAATTGCTCCAGTCTACTGCCCTGTGCAAATGTAGCATAACGTTACGGACAGAATTTACCCAGAGAGTTCATGGTGCTTTCAGATTGAATCATGTTGATTCACCTGTTTTACATGTGTGACAAACGATGGCATATAGATAGGGGCACTAATTTTATTAGAATCAGAAGAAGTCTATAGAAGGATTCTTACGACCTGTACAGATGTATAGAGAATTTGGGGATATTTTTTTTATTTGTATATCAGGGGACAATTTATTTGTGTTTTATAGGAAAAATATTCTCTTGGCAAAATGTGTGCGTGTGCGTGTGTGTACTCAGATCCTTTAGTTCCGCTCAGAAAATTCTCCATGTGATTGACTAAACTATCTACTAAAGTTTCCTATTTTGTTACAATTTTTATTTCTATCTGTAGATGTTTTGGGTAATTGATTTACTTCTGCATCACTCTGTATTTTAAAATACCACACAGGTGAAGACGAAGAGTCTTCCTAAAACGTGCTTTCCTCTTGCCCCAGGTACTTTTGATTTCTAGAAGCTCCCAGTTCCTGTTTACTGGGAGCTAGGGCTGTGCTCTGGTTTGCAAGCGACTCCATCCTTTTAGCTTCCTTTCCAGCTCCGTGGGGAGCATTGCTCTAGCAAACCAAACCCCTGTTTGAGCGACAGGAGAAACACTTGTCTGGTGCCTTGCAGTTCCGCAGGTTGGGAATGCACGTCTCCCGGGGACCCTCCTCACTCAGTTACCTCACGTTCCAGGTGAAAGCATGTGGGGTAGTGACCCCGCTAGCTCCAGCCGTGTTAAATCCTGCTCTTCTTCATCTGAAGACAGCCAAGAACCCTGAGCACAGCCTTTGAAGTCTCCGTTCTTGGTCCAGCTCCCCAGTGGAGTGAGAAAGGAGGTGATTCCAGGTAGAGTCACCCCAGGCACATGTGTGCTGCGCTGTGCTGCCTGCTCCTGCCAGCACGGCTCTCCCTGAGGTCTTAGACCCGGGAGGGCACCTCAGGCATCTGTACCGCAAACCCCCCAACAGTTGGTTCTGTGTTGGCTGCCACAGTCTCAGGAGGGATGGTTTTCGTAGCAGAGAGCTGCGGCAGAAGCGTGGCAGCAGATACTCCCATCGTGATTCCCATCGTGTTTGTCCTCCGTGCTGGACTCCGTTTGGAGAACAGAAAGCCACTGGTTTATCAAGAAGACGAGGGAGGCCACGGACAGGAGTCCAGTGAAGTCGGCAGGAAACGAAGGAGATTTTAGCTCCAGGATTCTTACAGAAAACGCAGACTTACATGTCAGAGTCGCCCTCCGACAAGAAGCCGCCTTCAGGGTCTCTGCGGTAGTTCCGTTTCTGTTCTGCACATAATAAAACAGCGATTTTCATGCTATTCTACAGAGCAGCATGAGTATCAGTTTTATATTTTTACTGAGGTTCATGAAAATAAACCACATTTTGAAAGGAATCGAAATAAAATGAGCTCCTATAGTCCAAGAATGAAAGAATCCAATGTAGGGACACATTTCAGGTGTGCCCTGGGTTAGCACGTGCCCGCCACGTGCCAGGGATGGGTGACGCTTTTCTGTTACCGTTACGGAGGGGGCGATGGTTCAGATCTGGTCTGGGATTTTAGCTCCTTATAAAGAGCTAAATAAGGATTGTTTGCTCATTGATATTTGGAAAGTGTCGCTCTCCTTCATGCTCTATGAGTTCCCCTTATGCTCCCGCCAGTCGGCCTGAAACAACATTCCAGGGGCTGTTAGAAACAGGTTTTAAGTAGAACAGAACCTCCATGGGAAGCTTGCAAACACCTTTCTGAATTAGGGCCGTGAGCTGCATTCCAGACCTCTGACCCCATTACCAGTGACCTTTCTGTTAGCTGTGCTCCATGGAGCCTTGTTAGCTACATGGGTACTTCACTGTCCCTTTACTGGTTGTTCTTAAAGGACCTCCAGGTCCAAGCCAATGTCTTACTTCAAAAGTATACACAATGCTGCACAATTAAATAACTTCCTTTAAAAACGTAATTCAGACATTAAAGTTAATGGCTCATCACATAGATGGCACCAGACACATTAGGTTGTATTGAAATTATTACAGTAATTTGTTCTTTTATTTGGCTTTTGATTTTCCTACTTGGTGGTACCTGATTTGTAGGTCATCTTACTGAGAGGACCACTTTCAGTCACTGTCCTGTTCTGTTTTCCTTATACAGCAGTCAGGACCACCAGAAATTAGTTATTTTTGTGTATTGCTTCTCTCACCACCCCCATAGAATAGTAGCTTTGTTAAGGCAGTTTCATTTGTGTCCATTGCTGTGTCTCCAGTGCCTAGCTACATTAGTCCTGGGTAGTTACCAAAATACCAACTACATGTTTTTAATTATAAATTCCCCAAATATCACGATAAAATACTTACTGTACACGACACTCAGGTGTGACCTTGGTTTTGCCAGTGGATGCTGAGTCCTGACAATAGTTTATATGAGTGGAATATTGAAGGATAATATAAAGCTGGCAACCTGAGCAGTGTGTGTGTGTGTGTGTTTAATTTGGGAGACTACAAAACTACCAAATCGAGTTGTAAATACTAGCATGTTTAACAAGGTTTAGTGAGGTAGAGATTGCTTAAATCAACGCTTAAAAGTCCCTCTAATCCAAATATTCGCATAATAACATCTTCAATCAGTCTGTTGTAGGAGCTAATAAAGATAGCATTTTATAAAGATAGCTTTTTGGCATATGATAGGTTTTTCCAGTTGAATTTTATAGGTTGTGTCTTTATTAGTACTATGTGTAGTGAGGGTGGAAGGTGCACAGATTATGTTCTATGTCTTGTGGTATTTCTACTTGGAGAACATAGGAAACCATGTAAAATTGGTCATAATATGTTCTTAATATCTGGAGTTGCGAATGACTTTAAAAAATAATGTAAAATGCTATGATGACAACAAAAAGAGTAATGATAAGCATGGCGATAATTGAAAAAAGGCCCCTAGAACCGTGGTCGGCAAACTGCGGCTCGCGAGCCACATGCGGCTCTTTGGCCCCTTGAGTGTGGCTCTTCCACAAAATACCACGTGCGGGCGCACACGTACAGTGCGATTGAAACTTCATGGCCCATGCGCAGAAGTCGGTTTTCGGCCTGAGTCTATTTTGAAGAAGTACTGTTGATATTTGGCTCTGTTGACTAATGAGTTTGCCGACCACGGCCCTAGGACATTGGTTGGGTGTGGCCGGAGGCAGATGTTACTTATGCCCATCATAGTGAGGGATGGGAAGCAGTCTCTAGGTCAACTATCTGTGAGGTTTGTGTCTCTACTGAAGCCTGGATTGGAAGAATCTGTGCTTACAAAAGGCAGTGTGTTTCTCTAAATAATTTAGGGCATAAAACACCCTTGATAAACAATTCATATAAACTTTGTTAAGTAAAAAATTGACACAAACCAAAACAGCACCTGCTGTCAGTTAAGGTTGGGCAGACATGGTTGGTACCAAGTTTCAGCAGAAGCACCCAGAACCCATGCAGAGCGAATGGAGTGAGTAAAATGTCCTTAAAAATCTGTGTAATATGTTCTATATTATATACACTGTATATTAGATTCTATAACAATATCAGTAGGATACAAGTATTTAGTACAACTCAGAGCATTGCAATGGACTGTGTTGCAGATAAATCGTTGGGCCTTCATTACTATCCAGTGAGATTATTGCTCACCAATAACAAATCCATGGCGTTGGCATTTAGTCAGAGCATCAAGCATGTTTACTGGCTCTCATATTTGAGATTATTACATCCATAGTGCCTCAGTTAAACAGGAGGGTTTTAAAAGTTTCTTTCAAAGTCAGATACGAAATAAATGCTTGTTAGGCATGCACAGAACCTGTTCATTCACTGCTTCATGTCTGGCTACCTTTTCTTGAACATGCTTATTTGAGTTTTTAATGAACAGAAATGGCTTTCATGCCAATTTACAAAAACAAGCCATGCATTTGTGTGACATGTGTGTGTGTGTGTGTGTGTGTGTGTTTGTGTGTGTGTGTGTGTGTGAGAGAGAGAGAGAGAGAGAGAGAGGGACACACACACAAAGGACCTCGAATGTGGAGACAAAGGACCTTGAATGTGGAGACTGCCCATGTTCCCCTGTGACTGACCAGTGGAAGGAAACGCCTTATAACAGACGTGGAAAGGAAGTTCCTACCTGCTGGAGGGCTGGCACTGTAACATAGGACAATTTTACGTGTCTACGTCATTAGACTTTTTAAGAAGACACTCTCCTTATTCTGAGTCCAGAAAGAAAAGAAGGAAGATATGGCGGGGGAGGGGGGGAGTAGGATGGAGGGAGAAAGGAGAAAGATGGAAGGGAAGGAAGGAGGGGACGGGAGGAAACTTTCTAGAGAGAGAAAGACTTTTCCCTTTCTAGAGAGAGAAACTCTAAGTACTGTCTATTCATGAGCATCTGCAAGTCACACTGCAGCTTAACTGTGTCTTCTCTGGTTTAATAGAAACTTTGATTGTTTCCGAGGATTTACACCCAGAGTGATTGTTTTTGCATTTCAATGTAGTAAGAAGTAGATTGGATAAATGCATAACATATTAGAACTGCCATTAAGCAAATGATTCTATGTGGGCCCGTTGAATGAATGTTTTCATTTTTCCTTCTGAGCAAAACACAAATTTCTCCAATTATTTCTAAATTGATTGTTCTCTACTGCTGCCCAAGGAAAAGCGGGGGGAATCTATTTGAGTGTTCATTCCGTTTCCTTAGTGTGATTCGAGGATGGAGCCGCAGAAGACGCACACCGCATGCGGTCAGACGCTGTCCCTCCACAGTCTGTCAGGGACGCCTGTTTGCATCCTGGGTACCTAGGGTTTTCACACACTCAGACTTCAGTTCCTGTTACCTTGTTGCTTATGTTGTAAATCCTGGTATCTTTTAGCAGCCCTGCCTCACCAGTCCTTTCCCCGGTTGAGTCCCTGCCTCTAGGCAGCGCGCCCCTACTCAGGCTTGGGGCGGAGACAGCCAGCAAGGTGGGGAAGACATATCTGACGCGCGTTTTCTGAGTGGGCTGTTTTCTCAGAGAGCTTCCTACACATCACGGAGCTTCCGTAGCGCGGACACTTCTATCGTGTCAGGGGCCGATAATGGAGCTCTTTCAAGAAGAGGGACCTCCCCATCAGACCCGTGTCTGGAGGGTTTAAGGAGCTGTCAAGCTGGCCGTCGAACAAGGAGAGCAATGACTCGAGCTGACCTGGCTCTGTTTTCAGGGCCTTACATGTCCTACACAGGGCCTCCCTTCTTGGAAGTCCTGGACGGGAAGTACGTCGGTAGGAGAGGAACATTCTCCCCATTTGATTCAGTGTGGACGTGTGTTGCTGGCTCCACGGTGCACAGACGTTGGTAGCAAGATGCACTCCAGCGCCCTGCACAGCGTCCTGGTGAGCAGCTCGTGTGGGTGATGCTGCGATTAAGAACATGCTTCCAAGGACAGGCGCGGTCCCTGTTTGTACCGGCTTCCGTTTCCAGCCCAGGAAGGTGAACTGCCCTGGCTGATGCTTTAAGGGTTGAGCTTTCCATTGACCCATGAACCAGGAGGTCACGGTTTGCTTCCAGGTCAGGGCACATGGCCTGGGTTGCGGGCTCCATCCCCAGCAGGGAGTGTGCAGGAGGCAGCCAATCAATGATTTTTTTCTCATCATTACTATATCTCTCTCCTCCCCCTCCCTCTCTCTCTCCCTCTCCCTTCCTCTCTGAAGCAATAAAAATATGTTTTTGAAAAAGAGTTGAGCTCTCAGTGAACTCCGGGGGTATTGTGAGCGAAACTGGCTGGAAGAGCTGTCGGTAAGAGTGGGGACGCCGTACAAGACAAGAGCCCCGATGCACTCACGTGACTCAGGCAATCTGTATCCATCTCTTGTCTATTTCCATGGATTTTTCTACCCATTTGCCTAAATTGGTAGTATACATAATAAAAATGCAAATGACAGCGCGAGAACCCATTTTTAAAGCTAAGAAAAAAATACCCACTGTCAGGAGATTGGTTCTCTGGGGGTGGGAGGAGCAGTAAAAAAACGTGCTGTATTTGTGTCTTAGGAGGCACTTTGAGGGTGATTTTCTGGTTTCTCCCAGCAAGCGAAACAGCACGTGGCCGTTGCCACAGCAACCCACTTTTGTGATTTGCAGAATCAGGGTGCAAACCAGATGTAAATTGTCAGGCGGTAAATTTCTGTTGTCGTAGGAGATGGTAACACACGCAGTTTCATTTGGCCAATTTGTATACTTTTGAGGTGTTTTGTCCTCCTCTGCTCCTTCCCGCAGGCTGGCCGGAATTAGGGTTGCAGTCTGCGGCTCCATCGTCTGCCGTTTACACCTGAGCTTCACTGGAAAACCAGCTGTCAGACTCACGGAAGGTGGTGGTTGCAGACAGCAAGGTTACTGCACATCCTGTGCCATTTCTCAGCACGTGGACCCAGGGTTTCTTTGGTTCATCTCAGGGGAGGGAACCAAATTAATTGTTTACGGGCACTTTCAGTACCTGTGTTCAGTCTGTGGAGACGAGCACATTTCTGTCTCCATGGGCCTTTGCTGTGGAGGTGGAAGGCGCTCTGTCCCGGAGCCTCGCACGTCCAAGGTCATGCTTCTCCCTGCGTGCCAGCAAGTGGGCCCCAGTTTGTACCCAACTCGCCTCTAAACCTGCAGTACCCGCAGGTCCTCTTTCCTTCTGCGTCTTCCTCCCGGGACTGAGACTCTCTGTCCCCGTCCCCTCCGCCTGCCTCCCTCCCTCCCCGGGCCCCGCAGTCAGGCCCCTCCCCTGCTGAAGAAATCTGCCCGGATTCCAGGACTAGAGCCTGGGGTTGGTGGACAGACTTTTGTTTTGTTTTGTTACTCCTCACCGGAGGATAGTTTCCCATTGATTTTTAGAGAGAGTGGAAGGGTGGGGGAGAGACAGAGAGACAGAAACATCGATGTGAGAGAGACATGGATTGGCTGCCCTCCTGCACACGCCCAGACTAAGGCTGGGGATGGAGCCTGCAAACAGGGTACATGCCCTTGACGGGAATCGAACCCAGGACGCTTCAGTCCCTATGGCCAACGCTCTACCCACTCCGAACCTGCTGGGGCTGGAGTGCATACTTTTCATTTGACAAGTGACACAACTCACAGTTCCTAGAGCACATCCAGGCCTCCTCCCGCCCCGGGGCATTTCCTCTCCCTACTAAGCACCCTCCTTTCCCTCCATTTAAACAGATTTCTTCAGCATTTGCTTCAAAACTCTAAAAATACACAAAGTCTAGGCAGGGGGGTTAATGACGAGACGCTCCTGTCCCTTAGCGCTACTTGAAACCACCACTGGCCACCAGATGGAGGAGTTTCGTGTGTGACATCCCTTCCTCCTTGTGAAAGGCTGTCAGCACCAACCCATGGAGTGATGGTGTCAGTTACCAAGCGGACGGATACGGACACTCCCAGTCCATAAGCTCTGAGCACTAGCGACAGGTGTGAGGACGCTTCTAGAACAAAGGGCGGCGCTCAGTGGATCTAAAGCAGGTGACCAAAGGCTGTGTCTCACGGTCTAGGTCTCGGGAAACACTGCATGGCAGCCGGCAGACCCACACGTTTGTGGGACAGCAGGGCCCGGGGTGCGGGATGGGGAGATAGAACCGCATGACTCTGTCTCTTCTCTTCCTGGAGTTTTATCGTTTCCAATTGTGCAAAACTCGCTCAAGCTGTGAGAAGTGGAGATGTGTATGTGCAGGAAGGAGGGAGGGAGGGAGGGAGGATTCTTTCAACCATCGGAGATATTCTCTAGCAAATGTGGCTTTCAAAGAGGTTGCCTGATCTTAGGCCCAAACCCAGGTCAGGGTGGTGTGTGTTATGCTCCGGGGCTGGAATGAAAATGTAGTCTTTCCCCCAAACCCATGTTACAGGGTTACCCCCTTCCCTGCGCCCACTGGGCTCCCACCGAACCCAGGGGCTGTTCAGGGCCAAGGCCAGCGCTTCATCCCCTCCTGCTGTCTGGCACGCTCTGCATGGGGTTGGGAGAGGCAGCCTCGTGGCCGGGGACCAGCCATGACCTGGTTCTCTCTCTTCCTCCGGCATCGATCCCTCCTCTGTTACAAGGCGGGTGATAAGCTTACCTCAGAGGGACCCCAGCCGTGAGAGTAAAGCAAGGCATTTCAAGCTCTTAATACAAAAAGGAAATGTTCTCAAGATTTCGCTGGAATTGTAGAAGGTGATCGCTCATTGTTCATCACTATCAGATTAATAACAGTCATGACATGCTTACAACTTACTAGACCTTGTGGAGCCTTAAACTTAGTTGGGAGGTGCAGATGTGAGAAGAGGAGAAATAGCAGAGCAGAACAGAGCTACTTGCATGGTATTTCACTCTGATTTCCACAGGTGGTTGTAGAGTTGTGCTGGACTAATAGATTTTTTTCTGGTTATTTCTATGAAAATAACTTAAAATGCACTTTAGTGTTTGTCTCCTCACTTTATGGCATATCTTAGAAGAAGAAAAACAATTGGAAACCAGGTACAAGTTAGTGTGGCTAGACTTCATTGAAATATGTATAAACTGAACTATTCACAGCTGGCAAATGTTTGTACAAAAGAGTCCAGCATCTTTGTGGGGTGTGGATGCAGGTGTGCATGCGTATTGTGCTAAGTTGGCATTGGACAAGATAGAGTGGTAGACATCCATTTGTTATCTATAAATCTACACACATGCTGGGACCCGTCTTTGAGATGATGGAATAGGGCAGTTGTCATTTCTTGTCCTATGGTGACGTTTGGGGGAAACCTGGGCTTACAGAGATCGGTACAATGTCACTGAAACATTCCGCATCAGTTCTCCCAAGAAGGATTTTTCAAAGAAGAGAAAAATGAGTGCCCTCCCTGTGAGTCGTTATGATAAATGGGCTCTCGATGGTCCTAAAGAAGATCATGTGAGAGTCAGCAATTTTGAATTTTTATTTTAGTGTCTCAGGGTCTTGAGTGCTCATTATTCTATACTGTGCATTCTTCTGGGAAAAACTTACAACAAGGCTTTAATAAAATAAGTATGCAGTGAGATTTATAATTTCAAAAGTTGTAATTATTTTGTGTTCGTTAGAAAGCTTCCTATGTCCCCAGCAAAGAGGATTGGGGCAGAGTGGCCTGGAGCCTCTTAAATCAGGTGGAATGGCCAAACAGGAGCATCGATTTCCAATGGGACAGCACGAGAACTGGACCCTTCTGATCCTATTTTGGATAAATATGAAACTCGCTTTTGGTATGGTGGCCATTTTTTTTCAAACTATGATTTTATGGATTTCAGAGAGAAGAAGGGAGAGGGGGAGAGAGAGAAAAAAAAGAGAGAGAGAGAGAGACATCAATGTGAGAGAAGCATTGATTGGCTGCCTCCTGCATGCACCTCAACCAGGGATAGAACCCATAACCGGGCGTGTGCCCTGTCCGGGAATGAAACCAGCAGCCCTGGTGCAGGGGACGGCACCCAACCAACTTAGCCTCATGGGCCAGCAGTGGTCATTTTAAAATTCGTAGGTTTCCATGCAATACTTCCTGTCTCCCTCTATCTCTCTGTTTCTCTCTCTCTTTCATTTGTCTGATTTAAAAATGAAACAAAACAACTCTTCAGCAGCAGTTACTTTAGGGCACACATTCAAAACCCCAGTTTCGAGAAATTCACATGCTTGGAGCCCAGCAGAAGCAACGCGTTGCTGTGACGACATGCCAGGCCAAGGGGCATCTTAACCGCCGGGACGCTCTGCACGGGCCCCCAAGACCTCAGCAGCCAGGAGGCCCTACAAACACGGGCCGTGGCAGGGAGGCCCTGCCGCGCTTCTCCGGGAGGCTGAGCTTGGGAGCCTTTGGTCACACTGGTGCTTAAGGGAAGGAGGGATTGGGCAGGGGCACCCGGTCCTGTCTTTCTGAAGTGCTCGCAGCGCGGTCAGCGTGCTGTGAAATAACCGTGGGCAGGTGTGGAATCACCCGGTTTCTGGTTCCAGTTACGCGTTGAAGAAGGGAGGTCACTTTTGCGAGAGTGACTGGAGGTCTGGAAACCTCTCCGTTTGTTTCACGATTCTGGTCTGGCCGTTCCGACTCCTCACAACAGCCCACGCACGAAGCCAGTCAGCAGCCAGTGCAGAAGTCACTCATCAGTGAGGCCGGTGGGAGTGGCCCCCAGTGGAGTCCACAGGGAGTGTGGGATGGAGTTTGAAAATAGGGGCTTCTGTGGACACTCCTCCTAAGGGTACCTCATCTGAGAGCCAAGAACCCACTGTGGGTGGTGGACCTCTGTAGACGGGGCCAGGGACGGGGCCACCTTACCACAGCCTCACAAACAGCCGCTCAGCATCCACACGGATGTCTCAGCCAGATCCCTCATTTAGCCACGCCCTAGTTCCGATCTTCTTTTGGGGCAAACACAACTCAGTACCCTTACTGTAACATTCAAGCAGTTGTTTATCACAAATAAACAATTTTCACTAAAGCCAAGACACAACGGCTGATGATGGACAAGGAAGAAGGACTTGAATTTTTAACCACTAGGTCAGAAACTTTGTGCCACTCAAGCGAATGTCATGTAGATCAGATCATCACAGATACAGCTTAATAAACTTTGTTTTCATGTTCAATATATGTATATACTAGTATATATGTATGTGTGTATATATATATATACTA
>NW_005367809.1:3048907-3058015 GCF_000412655.1 Myotis brandtii | reverse complement strand
TTTTAGACAATGGATATGTTTAGTAAAACTTTTGGGACATAGTGCCTTCAAAAATCTTGGTAGAATGGCACCTGTTAAGATGAGAAAATTAAGATAGACAGATGATAGATAGATAGATAGATAGATAGATAAATAGATATAGATTTAGTTCTACATACATCACTCCTGTCAGTATTTCAAGTGTCTGTTCATTAATTATGGAAGCACTATGGTTACTGGTTAAATAACCATGATGTGGTATATCTAAGTGGTGGGTATATCTATGATATGGTATATCTAACTGAATGGGGTATTATTTAGATTATCTTTCCTTTCAAACATTTATAGAAATCTCTATGAAGTTCGGAGTAGGACACTGGTTTATAATTAGACATAATTATGTCCGCAGGGAAGCGCTGAGCCTAAGGGCGGTTAAGGACTCAGCACCTCATTGCCTTCAGGGAGTGTGGCTGGAGTGGAGGGAGGAGGTAGCGGCCGGGGCAGGCTGGGGCAGATTGGAACTTACAGGTGTTCACCCTCTTTCCTCGGTGTATAAAACATAGGAAATGTCAATGAGTTTCACATATTTCCCAAATATGGTGAGCGGCATTCAGGGGTGACGGATAGGGCGGAAACATTTTTTTGTACATGCTCAATTTGCAAGATATTTATGGTAGAGAAACTTCCCTTATTTCATCCCTGATTTCTGTTCCCTCAGAAGCAATAGGATCTGAGATGTTCCTAAGTCCGTCTGGAGTTCAACCACGATCGCTTTTCTGCACACTGTACCTCTGAATCTTCACAGATGAATGAGAAGTTTAAGTAGCAAGTCCGCGGCTCATCATTTATTGTAGATTAATTGAATCCCGTGAAGTGGTCACTGTATTATGAATGGACCGCAATCGGAGTGCCCCGTGTGGTCACCCTGCGGAGTCTGGTGAATTATTACGTAGCTTTCTGGTCTTGGCTGAGGAGCTTATAACCGTAGAAAGAGCCTGTTGTTGGATGTTTCTGCCTAAAAAGTTAAATGCTTCCCAAAGGAGATGTGTTGTGCTAACTCTAAGAAATACGTGATGTGGGAGGCACAGTGGCATGGTTTCAGCAGAATGGGCTTTGGAGTCAGAGGTTCCGGGTTCAGGTCAGGATCTGCCATGGGGAGTTGGGCAGATGCTCCCATTCCGTCTCCCTGCCCTCAGGGAGCTGCGATGTTAGGTGACGCGATGTGTGTGAGCGCTTAACCAGGGTCCAGGCTGTGATGCATAACTGTTGGTCATGAACTCCTCTTTCTCTTCCTCCTCCTCCTCCTCCTTCTTGTTGTATGTGAATGTAAGAAGTAGCAGGGGAAAAAAACAATCTAAAAGTTTAACTTGAAATTATACGTATTCTTCTTTATTCCTTACATGTGTTAAGTTAGCACAGACACTTTAATCACCTGCAACATGAATTTTACTTTTCAGTTGCCTAATGATTTACAATTTAAAAAACAACCACCACCTTGAATCTGAAAAGAGAATGTATGTGGATACCCACTCTCTAAACCCCACTCAGCAACATCCTGGCCTTCGTTTTACATTCAGCGTTTGGCATGTAGGACAGTCCATGTGGAGGACGTCCTGAGAGCTGTTTGAGGGGGTCGCCCGGGGAGGGACGCTGAGGTCCTCACCCAGCTGGGGTGGGACCTGCGGCGGAAGTCTGAGTCTGCTCAGCACGGTCAGTGGGAGCAGGGCTTACAGCTCCATCATTGAAGGTTGCTGAGCCCGGAGCTTATTAATACTCAGCAGGGTTGATGGATTGTCTTGAAACTTAATGATCCTACGAGCAGTGAAATATCCAGACTCCCTGTAATTCCTTGTTTAAAGGAGCATCACCAGGAAAGAAAGGGCCCACAGGGGGGAAGTGCACCCACAGAGGGACTGTTAGGTCTCAGGTAGGGAAATGAGGCCTGCGAGCTGCCCCTTGCATTTTCCCTTGTGCGGTTACTGCGCTGCATAAGTAAGTCATCTCTCTTTTATTGGAAACAACTAGAAAGGAAGAGACAGAGACGGAGTGGAGCCTACAAAGAGATGATGTCCCGGGATGAGCACGGTGATGAGTGGGGTGAGTGCATTTTGATGGAGAACCTGGCTCCAGGGAGCCGTGTGGACTGGCCCGGCAGGCAGCACCCACAACAGGCAGTGCCAGCCTGTGCAAAGGCTTCTTAGGAGCCACCTGCCCCAGGTTCCTCCTCCTCCGCTCCTGGGATTAGTTGAGACAGGTTGCTTTTCTTCTCTGAGCCTGGTTTGCCTCCCTTGTTAAGTAGGGTTAAGAATATTCCTACTTCATATGCTTCTTATGAGGAGCCGATGAGAAAATGCTCGTATGTAAGACGAAACCTGCTGATGTTATTATGCTCATTCCCTTGGCCGGTGAAGGGCGGGCTACGAGAGATCACGTGACCTGAACTCTTAAGGTCTCTGCTGACAGTAGTGCATGGCATCCAACATTTCATTCTTCATCCCTGTGACCCCTTGGTCCAGCAGCAGGCACTGTGGCGCAGGTTAGAATGTAAACGGAAGGTGAGGCTTTGATATTTACATGGGATTTGCTTGCTCAGAACCGGAAATGGCAGTTCGGCAAATGCCTCCCTGATTTCACAGTTAGCCGAGCACCACCTCTGACTCGTGGAGCAGCTGCGGTGTTTGTGCAAAAGACGCCTGGGCGGTAAAGCCTAGTGAGAGGAACAGACAGACATTCCGTGTTTCCCAAGCAAATGGGCCCGGCGCTCACACAAGGCGATGACGTGCCGGGGGAAGACAGTCCACGCTCATCTTACGGGGACATTTCGTGTGGTTTTCACTCAGGACTTCGCAGGAAAAGAGCTCCCGGGTTCCGGAAGTGCTCAGAACATACTCATTTTTCACATGGCGAGAGCCTTGGCGGTCGCTTCCCATCGGATTGTGCTTTCTCTTAAATGACCCAGCAGCGTAACCCAGGCTCAGTCCTGTATGTCTTCCCCTCACTGTCTTGTTCTCAGGGCCCCAGACCTGGGCAGTGTGAGGCCAATGACCCTGGCCTTCGGAGAAATCAGAATGTGGTCTGTCTAGACTCTAGAGGTACCTGGGAATCATTAAACTTTCTATACCGACCACTGCGGTCCCATGCACCCTTTGCAGAATATGCTGAGTTTGGTGTTTCTGAGGGACCAGTTTTTTATGAGAACAGAATGAAATGTAGAGCCCGGGCCCTGCCAGTGAACAGTGAGAAGACCAGGGTGTCCTAGTCAGGACAGCGATGAGGAGACTACCCTGATGACTAGAGGCCCAGAGGAACTGTGAGAACAGAATGAAATGTAGAGCCCGGGCCCTGCCAGCGAACAGTGAGAAGACCAGGGTGTCCTGGGAGTCAGGACAGCGATGAGGAGACTACCCTGATGTCTAAAGGCCCAGAGGAACTCTCTCTGAAAATGCATGTCTGTTTCTAACATTTTATGAGGTTTTATTTATTTTTTTCTTAACAAAAGTCAACTGTGAATTAGCTGACAGTGTCATCTAAATGCCTTGACCTGTCGGTGTTACGAGACTGATAGCATGCAGCCAGGTTTACACCAGCGGAATGAATCTGCTAAAATGTTTGCCTTTTGTTTCTTTATAGTCATTGTATTAATTTTGTAATTAGTTAGAGAAAATTTCTCATAAGCACAGATCAGTCCTCTCTACCACAACGAAAATGAGGCCTCTCTAAATATCTCCTGCAGGTCAAATACCCATAGTATTGATGTCGTTGCTAAGTGAGGCCGGTTCCGAGTCTTCCTGAATGAAGGCCATTGGTGGCCCTGGCCCATGAGCAGGCTCAGTCCCTGGAGTGGCTGCTTTGTGAGGTCAGGAATCATCTCCCCTCCCCCTATTCCTCAGGGAATTAAATTCCAGGGTTTCAGGCCTCTGGCATATATAGAAAATGCTGCCTGTTGATGCTGAGCCTTTAACCGGTGGTTCAGGGTCTTGGGGGTGGAGGTCTGATCCTTTAAATGCGGGCCTGGAACAAATGGTGGTGTCTACCCTGCTGCCTAAACAGAGTGGCTGGTACCTGTGAGGCCTCACCTGCTGGGAGGAAAGCTTGAGGCGGCAGCCCGAAGGACATGTGTCCGAGAGATTCTCATTTAGTCCGAGGACAATATACTCTGGAAAGACAAAGGTCTCCCCTAGCAAGGGCTCTCAGGAAAACGTGGAGAGATTTCCTGGCATTTGAGGCCTTTGTATGTCATTTTCTCCCCAAGACAGACAAACCAGGAGGGAGATGCCAAGGAAAGGGCCTTAGGTTGGCGCTTCATTTCTGGGCAGGACTTCAGGTGACTCTGAGGACCTGGCTCAGCATGTCCCCGGGTGGTCTCCTCGCCCCATCTTGCCCATCTTTCGGGAGGCCTTTGCCGAGTATCTGTTTATCAGAGTGCGAATGCTGTCAGACAAACATATGGGTGAGGAGGTAGGAGAACACGCAGTCATTCTCTCCAAGAATAGACGGTGGTTGTGTCTGTCATGTTTAACGCGGGCACATCATTCGCCGGGGGTTAAATTAAGAAGTGCAGATTTTTCTTGTGAAAACCTACCCACATGGAGTGTGTATGGTGCGAAGGAAGTGCTGGGAGTTGGGGAAACGGGACTGGATCTTCACTCACAGGCTCCCAAAGAGCCAGGCAGTGCCATGGTCAGTGCAGTGCCTGGCATTGGAGTCAGGAGACCTCATGCCCCACATGTCAGCCCTCTAACCCCGAGCCTCCTTCTCCAGTCTCCAAACACAGGTGACTGTCACCATACCCCCCACCAGGTGGTGGTGAGAAGCAAATGTCATTGTTGAAAAAGTCCATGTGAATGATATGGTCCCACGCCCTGGCCAGGTGGGCTCAGTGGTTAGAATGCCACCCATGGATGGGAGGGGCAGGGGTTCGATTCCTGGTCAAGGGCACATACCCTGGTTGCAGGATCCCCAGCCCCAGTAGGAGCATGTGCAGGAGGCAACCAATCGCTCGCTCTCTCACACATTGATGTTTCTCTCTCTCTCCCTCCTCCCTCCCTTCCACTCTCTCTCTAGAAATTAATGGGGAAAAAATACCCTCGGGTGAGGATAAATCACACACAGAACAGTATAGCTCCCAAAAGCATTCACAATGACGCTGTTAATTTTTGTATCCTCTTTCCTTCCCCCAAGTTTTTACGTCAGTTAATTACTATCATCTTAAGCAAAATTTGGGGAGCATATTTAGAAACGGGGAGACATTTGCCAATGAAAAAAAATAGGGCTGAGAAATTAAGGAGGTGCCTACAAAGGCTGTCCCTCCACATTCGGAAATGAAAGGGCAGGGTGGGGTGGGGTGGGGGGCAGAGAGGGAGAGGGGGATGCCATCCCTAGGTCCGCATTGAGGTGTGAGGGTGGGTCCTGAGGACGGACATTGTGTATGAAGAGGGCGCAGTGAGCGCCTTCAAACATCACAGCGGAACCCTCCCTCATCAGTAATGGTGTGTGTGTGTGTGTGTGTGGGGGGGGGGGTCGTCAGAACTCCTGGACAGACTTGCAGTGGATGGTCAGTAGCTGAATCTCTGTGGGTGACTGGCAGCAGTATTTTTTAAAAAATATATTTTATTGATTTTTTACAGAGAGGAAGGGAGAGGGATAGAGAGTTAGAAACATCGATGAGAGAGAAACATTGATCAGCTGCCTCCTGCACACCTCCTACTGGGGATGTGCCCGAAACTAAGGTACATGCCCCTGACCGGTATCGAACCTGGGACCCTTCAGTCCTCAGGCCAATGCTCTATCCACTGAGCCAAACCGGTTAGGGCTGATAGCAGTATTATTACTCAGGTGTTTTAAGAACAGGACAAAGCTCTCATGTTTATGACTCATTACAGAATATATCTAAAAGATGAATTACAGGTGTGTGTGATTTGTATGTTATATACTCAACAAATCTGGAAAGACATTTCCTATGTATTTTATTTTATTTTGGTACATATCTATGAGCTTTCCCCATCTTTAAAAAAACAAACAAAACAAAAACTATCTTTGAAAAACTGAGTAGGCAGAGTGTTAGTGGGGTGCACTCTAAAGCGCCCTGCCCAGGCCTCCAAGATAAAGCTGTGTATTTGGGGCAAGGATGGTAAAGCCTCTGAGCCTCAGTTTCTTCACCTGTGAAATGGGCTCTCAGACTGTCCACTCAAGGTCCCCTTCAACACAAACATCCCGTTATTCAATGAAAACACCTTCCCCTTCATCGCTCCCTACGCTGAAGCTGTGTAATGTGCTTTTATGAATTACAGCTTTAAAAATATAGCCCTCCTTCATCACGGCCTAAAGATAAATAAACATCACAGTGAATGGTTACATGCAAACCTGACAATTATGCAAATATAGTGGATGGCTTGGCGGGTGCCATGCTGCTCCCCTGAGATTCTAGATGAGCCTGGTGTGCCCTTTGCTGACTCTGTATGGAACGCCCTCTACAGGGCGCCTGCTGAGACCTTCTCGACCCTCCCACCAGGTTCAAGAGAACATTGCCATCCGCCTGGGACTTTCCCTGCCCTCTGGCACCACCTACTTGCTCTGTATTAGAATTTGATTTCCGTGTACATTGCAGCCAAAGGGGTGACTGTGATCCTGCTCTACTTCCTGGAGGTCTCAGCAGACCTCACTGGATCAGAGGGAGGCGGGAGGGGCTCCCGGCCCCGTGTGGGATGCATGTCCCGTGGCTGCAGGCGGTGCTGCCCTCATCTCGCTGCACGGCCAGTGTCAGAGCCTCACCTGTGACAGCGCTCACAGCTCCTCTAGTGCCCGGCCTCACCGCCATCTGCTCTTTTTAGTCCCAGGAGACCTGCGAGGGCTGCACAGGTGGCTGCACCTCGGAACCAGGCCTCCCGGGAGCACTGTGGGGCTGCAGGCCCGCCCAGTGCTTCCCCAGACTGGCTGGAGCTCTCACAGTTTCGGTGATTCTCTGGGGGCACCCTTCCCCAGGCTGGAGGGAGGGCCCATTTCTCCCAGGCTGTTAGCTTCTGTGCATGATCTCGTCCCATTCCCCAGCACACACCTCGTCTCCGACCATCTTCAGGGGCTGCCACTTCAGTCATGTTTACCGTACAGAAGTGTTACTTTCTAACTCAGTACTAAGCCTTTCTGATCAACTTATTTAGTTTATAATAAATACCACAATGCCACATCACCTAGGAATTTCACGCCAGAAAAAAATTAGGGTGAGAGTGAGGGAAAGTTAAACATCAAACTCATTTGTGGTTAAAGGAGGGGGTGGGGCGCAGTAGGTGTAAAAAAGACCGAAGAAAGAATAAAATACAGTTAGTGAATCCTAAGCTGATCACCTTTTCCTTCCATCCCTACGTTGCCGGCCTAGAAAGCTGATCACACTGTCTGTTAAGCCATTAACAGCAACAGCCACCACCAAACAAAAAATCCCACCCACTCGTCCATATTCTAACTCAGCATGTTGCCTGTGACAAGCCACTCCCTGAAGAGATGGTCCTTTAAGCTTGTCTTGCTGAAAGCTATTATTTGTGGCAAAGCCACGAGACAGGGGGCTGGACCAAGGTTACGTCTTCTGGGCATGCTCACCTGCCCATCACCTGGCCTGGGTGGGTGTGGATCAGCTCACCAGGCTCTGGGCACACACCAGGTGACAGCCCCAGGGCCTGGACCCAGCGTGTTTCTCAGACTCAAGCGGACACACTATGGACCTCTGTAATCCACAGGCTATGTATGTGGCTTTACCTGGGTTAGGGCTCAAGTCTGCTGTTCCCGGGGGGGCGTCGATTGCCATTTCATAATGGGCCGGGCAGGGTCTCAGAGTGTGTGTGTTTGGGATGAAAAGTTTCCCGGAAGAAGCTCCGAGACACCCCATCAGTGCTGCAGTGCTGCGTCTGCACCAGTCCGCCCGCCTGGGGAGGGGCCTGTCTCCCCAGGCCAGTCCTCTGGGTCAGGAACACTTGGAGGGACAGCAGCAGAGCCAGTGCACACGGCTTCCCTGGGCCATAGGCGGTAAGTCCTTCTGTGCCTCCTGTGGACGCGTGTGTGTGTGCCTGTGAGGCAGAGCGAGCCCGCCCGCACCGCCAGCCCAGCTCAGCGCCGTTCATGCTCATCTGTCACCCAGAGAGGAACCCTCGCCTTAAACTCGCTCATTCGCTCGGGAAACTGGGGAAATCGAAGCCGCTGGCACCCTGTCAGGCCTGCCTTACCGCCGCCGTTAACAAAGGTCACCGCAATTAATTGTCTTCTTACATTACATATTGTAAGCCGGCCGGTGTTTTTTTTTGACACATTTAGGGAAAGTGGCAGGATGCCCGCCCGCACCGCCAGCCCAGCTCAGCGCCGTTCATGCTCATCTGTCACCCAGAGAGGAACCCTCGCCTTAAACTCGCTCATTCGCTCGGGAAACTGGGGAAATCGAAGCCGCTGGCACCCTGTCAGGCCTGCCTTACCGCCGCCGTTAACAAAGGTCACCGCAATTAATTGTCTTCTTACATTACATATTGTAAGCCGGCCGGTGTTTTTTTTGACACATTTAGGGAAAGTGGCAGGATCTAAGTGGTTGGTTTTTCGGGCTCCTCTCAGAAACCGGGGAGCCAATGACAACTCTGAAAGCGCAGCTGCAGGAAAAAAATCTCCTGCGGTTTGAAGGAAGCGACCTAATGAACTGGGGGGTGAGTGGGGCGAGAGGAGGGGCGGCCAGGCTCCCTGTCTGAAGGGCCGTAAGGGGGCGGTGAGCACCCGCGATCCATGGGCGCCTCTCTGAAAGCCGATTCCTTTTACGAGCCTGGAAGTACCCATTCTCCCCACTGAGCCCCACGAATCACGCTCCATGGATGCTCATGGTTTCCGGAGAGTAAGTCTGTCTGTCTGCCTCTGAAGCTCAGGAGGAGCCATGTCCGTCACAGGACCCGGCCCGTGTTCTAGGGGGACACTTCCAGGCCTTCCTCCCTTATTTTCTCATGATCCCCCTTCTCCCCAATCAGGGAGGCTCTGCGCCTGTCGCTGCCTGCCTTCCCTGGAGCCGGAGGCCCGGAAACAAGGACATATTGTGAAAAACGAGTCCACGAGGGGAACTCAGCTGCCCAGCGCAGTCCCGGCAGAGGGAGCGCGGCAGCGGCGGGAGCT
>NW_005367809.1:3048137-3048742 GCF_000412655.1 Myotis brandtii | reverse complement strand
CCCCAGGAGGGGACGGGACTCCCGCCGCCCCTAACCCAGCGAGGGGCCTGGTACGGGGCAGCCATTCACCGATCCCTCGGGCAGCCTGGCAGGCAGGCAGGCACTGGGACCCCTTCCCCACTCGGCTCCGTGGTGTCAGCCCCGGACTTCCAGCAGCGGCTGCCTCCGTCCGCATCCCCGGGCGAAAGGGAGGAACATGCCCCGTTTGGGGGATGGGCGCGAACCACAGAATGGTGTGTGCTCCGCTTTTCATCGCAAAGAATGCGAAGAAGGGGGAAGCCCGGCGGCTCCCTGCCCCCTCCTCTCCTCTCCTCTGTCCCCGCTCCCTCCTTGCTCTCTGCCTCCCTCGCCCCAGCCCCGCCTGCCTCTCGCCCTGGCCGCCTCCGAGGGGTTCCGCTGGGAGACCCTGTAGGAGCAGCCAGCACAGGGCCAGGCCGGCTCGGAGCCCGCCCCAGGGCTTCTGCGTCTCCATTTCTGCCCAAAAGTCAAAGGGAAGGGAAAAAAGGCTCTTAGAATTGAGACCGGAAGAAAACATCACAGCAGAACGGGCCGCAGAGTGAACGCACCCGCGGAGCCCGGAGCCAGCTGCGGCGCGAACCCCCGAA
>NW_005367809.1:2986135-3047407 GCF_000412655.1 Myotis brandtii | reverse complement strand
ACATTTCCCCAGGATCGGCCCCCTCCCTCCCTGCCTCCCTGCCTCCCTGCCTGCCTCCCTCCCTCCCTCCCTCCTTTCTATCCTTCCTTTTTTTTTGAGGGGGAGGAATTTTTGGACAAGTTTCCCCATTTTTTAGGTTATCAGGCTTTCAGAGAAACTGTTTTCTCCCTGAAAATAGCAGGGCGCACTCCTTAGGAGAATTTCCCAAATGTTAAGAACACTGGGGCGGGGGCGGGGGAGGGGGGGGGGTCGGGGGCCCTCAGAGCCTCCCACTCTGCCCGCCGCCCATGGAGCTCACCAGGGCCCCATCATGCAGGAAGGGCTGCCTGCAACCGTGAGTGGCATTTGCGTCGCTATAGGTCCTACTTAAGTCGGCGTATTGCTTGCTGTTCAGTAACATTTTTCTTTGAAGCAATGGCATTTCTTATCTGGATTGACAGATTTTTAAAATAACGCATACATTCTTTGCTTCTCTCTATAACTCACAAACATTGGCATATGAAGGGGGTGTTTTGAAAAATATGTATTTCCAATTACATTCACTTACTTCTCCTTATGGGATGCAAGTAATCTGCCAGCCGCATCCGCGTGGGTGCATGTGTTGGTGGTGTGTGTGTGTGTGTGTGTGTGTGTGTGTGTGTGTGTGTGTTTGGGGCGTATGTTTCACTATTCTGGGGCAGTGTTTCAACTGTAACATATTAAATACTCAAGAAAGCAATTTTTCTTCATTCTTAGACCTATTGACTCTGATGTACATTTTCCTGGAAAATATACAATGTGCACTACATAAGTAAAACATTTTTTGAGTTATCAGAAATTGGGAAAAGAAACCCAGAAAAGCATAGCCGTGTATATTTCTGAAAGAACACCTGTGAGTAAATAGCAATTTTTTAAAATGCATGTTTTATAACCTCAATTAGTAATTAGTATAGTAGAGAAACATGTTATTGAGAAGAACGGAACATAGGATTAATTTATCAACAGGTCAAAAATAGGCTAAATACATGATCCAGCCCTAGTTTTGAGAGACTGCCCTCTAGTGGAGTAAAAAGGAGTGACATGTTCATATTAGATTTTCTGGGGGGAAAGAAAAGCTTTGCCATCTAATTGCTCCTCAAGTGTTTATTGAAATGACATAGACCAGTAGCTTGCGGGTAGAGTATCATAATACAGGAAATTAAAAAAACAACATAGTTTTGTTTCTGACAACTAAATATTTTTGCCCCGTGGTTTTTCTTTAAAAAGTTCCCAAATGCTTTATATTTTCCTTATTGAAAAATATGTTCAAATAGTTTCTAAACTTTGGAATAGAAATAAATTCAAGACAAAAGTAGTGTCTTGATTAATCTAATAATACTTATTCCAGACTGTTAGTGTAAGCTTTTATTTTTTACTTGACACTGTAGGTTTTACTCTGTAAAGGTTAGGGGTCTATGGTCGAATGCTGGGATGTGGCCATGGAGTGTCCACATATAGTTCAATGTCCTTGTGATGATAGAAATCATCATCATCATTCTTACTCCCCCACTTTTACTCTTTCCAGCTTCCACTTCTTGCATATTTCAAATCATTTAACACTCGCAGGATTTTATTTCCACGTATGAAATAATTATATAGAAATTGTGATAATTATTTGAAAAAAGTTTTCATTTTCTGCCATTGGGTCCTTAAGCAGTTCATTCTGGTTGATTGGTGTTGACTGTGTAATTGGCAAACCGGTAATCAAAGCAGTTATCATGCGCTCCCGTAATGAAGGTAAATGGTGATAATCAGACAGAGAGACGAGTAAACTACTTTCTTGGCTTATAAATGAAACCAACAATCATACCTAATATTTAAAATTTCAGTCTCTTTCGGAAATCAAAGAAAATATCTAAGTTTTAACTTAGTGAGAGTTGAATATTTTATTTTATTATTTTTAAAAATATATATTTTATTGATTTTTTACAGAGAGGAAAGGAGAGGGATAGAGAGTTGGAAACATTGATCAGCTGCCTCCTACACACCTCCCACTGGAGATGTGCCTGCAACCAAGGCACATGCCCTTGACCGGAATCAAACCCGGGACCCTTCAGTCCGCAGGCCAACGCTCTATCCACCGAGCCAAACCGGTCAGGGCAAGAGTTGAATATTTTAAATGCTCCCTTATGCCATATCATAGGAAGTTGTTTTATCTAAATGGCTACCTTTTTGGCATATGGGGATGGGATTGCTTTTCTTGAAATTGTCTTTGTGTTATAGACATATACTAGTATATGATAAATTCAAAAGACTTCATATTCATTTTTATAAGTTAAACATCATGGACCGTTAGAAGTGAGGTTGCAGTGTGAGAGAGGAAATAACCGGTTTTGGGTGAAAAGGGTGGGAACTTGGTTTTTTGATTATGGTTTCCTTCTTTGGCTACCAGAGCCTCTGCAGCGCAGTGGAAATCGGTGTTTCAGGTGATTTTCACCGATCCTTCAGGTCTGTCAGTTACTGGAAATATGAAAAGTGACTCTCCAAAAAGATACATTAAAAACTCTCTGAGTTATCACATCTTAACGAAGTACCAAATGAAGACATTACATTGTGACTGAATGTGGATTTCAGGGCTTTTGAATTTGTACAGTTGTAAATGGTCATCAAACTAAAACCGCAGAATCTTCAAACCCTCGTGTCCTGAGTCCTAAAAGGTTAGGAGACCCAAGTGCACAGCTGATGGAGGGAGCGGGCACAAGTGCCTATGTCCTCCACGACTTTTCCCACCACAGCACCCTCACCTGCCGGGTCACTGAGAGATCCCTGCTTTCACTTCTGTTCTCCCCCCCCCCTTTTTTTCTTACTTTCTCGAGTTTTTTCTTTAGCATCTACTAACACTTTAGAGAAGATCACCCTTGGTAACGCACGGTAACACAGGATGTCCCCATCAGCTGCCTTGTTGCCAGTGTCGACAGGGTTCCCTGAATGAGTTCAGTTCTAATTACAATGTCTGAAATAATGTTAAATGAAATAATGCTAAAGCACAAGTGAATAGTCACAGTCTTTCAATGCCGTGGAAAGAGTTCTGCCTTCATTATCAGATAAGAAAATGAAGGGGTGCAATGAGCACGGATTCATTGATTCAAGGTGGCAGTTACTAATTTGTGAAGGTGGTTGTTATAGGGTGGGACCCTGGGCAGTGTGTGTATTGTTGTTAGAGAAGTGGTCTGGGTAGTGGGTGGGAATATGGGTTCCATGGACAGACCGCCTGCCTTGCCATCCTGGCTCTGTGACCCTGAGCAAGAACTTAGCGTCTCTGGGACTCAGCCTCGTCGCAGGATCGCTATGAGGATGAAAGTGGTGACTGTGTGTGCGAGCTCAGACAAGTGTCCGGAACATAGTGAGCTGGAGCGAGTGCTGCCATCACCGGTATTGCCATTATCATCATCGCCGCTGTCATCACCGCCATCTCGTCACCATCATCGGTCCAGCCTTCCCCGTTGTTGGGAAGGCCCCTACTACCTCCCGCACCAAGCCCCTGCCTCCCGCCTGTCTGCCCATCCTCAGCAAGTTCCTTTACTTCAACAGCTCCTTCCCTCAAGGAATCGCCTCTGACCCTCTAACAAGATGTTATCTCTCATTTGACCCAAAAGAGCATTCTTTATCTTCTCTATCACGAATCATTTCTAAGTGCATTATACTTATTTTTATAATTTGAATCATTTCCCTTTTTAAATGATAAGATTCCCCTGGAGGGAATATATTTCTTTTTTTTAAAATATGTTTTTGTTGATATTAGAGAGAGAGGAAAGGAGAGGGAGGGAGAGATAGAAACAACAATGATGAGAGAGAATTATTGATTGGCTGCATTCTACATACCCCCTACTGGGGTTCGAGGCCACAACCCTGGGCATGTGCGCTGACCGGGAATTGAACCGGTAACCTCTTGATTCATAGGTCAACACTCAACCACTGAGCCACACCAGCTGGGCTATTTCTTATTCATCTTCAAGCTCCATAGCACATAAAAACATGGAGAAAACAACATTTGTTAAGTACTAACCATGTATGTTTTGAAAGTTATTTGCTCTTCACAACAGCTTTCTAAGATAAATGTTTTGATCCCTACTTGACTGTGTAGAAACATTGATTGAGAGAAGTTAGGTTACTTGCCCAGTGTCCCCCAAACTATTAAATAATGGAACAAAACCTCGAACCCAGTTCTGTCTGCTCACAGAACCCAGGATTTTTTTTTTTTTTTTTTTTTTTTTTTTAGTGAAAACAAGGCACTCAATATTCATTTGTAAAATAAATGAACGCTTGATTGATGACCAAGCCAACCAATTCGATGTAGTCAGCAAGAAGGGATGCTAAAATAAAAGGCTCTCTTAGAGGAGTGGATGCGATGCATGAGACAGTGGGCACTGCTAGGGTTATGCTCACTCAGTGTTAACGGCAGAGCTTGTATCGCGGCGGATTTGACACATGGAGCTCTGAGGAGGGCCGGCGCCTGGCGGGGAAGATGTCCTGAGATGACTCTGTCCCTGTGCAGTACCTTATGCGAAGCCTGTGGGTGTGTTGTGTTGTTGTTTCTCTTTGCCTCTGTGTGGGCTCCTTTGGAAGGTGGGCTAATGAAAGGTATCGTTTACGTCTGAGCAGAAGACTGAGGCCGCGGTTTCTGAGCGAGGGAAAGCAAGCCTTCCTTGTCAGTAAAATACTGAGGCTTCTATTGATATTGCACCGTCCCGAAGCTCAAGGGCCCTCTGACTTTTCATGAATATTTGATGTCACTTTTGGTTGACTCCGCTGGGCCGGAGGACAAAGGTGGCTGTTATCACTCCCGTCGCTTGTCATCCTTCCTTGATGGAGAGCAGGGGAGGCCCGAGCTGAGGTTCTCTGCCTGATCTTTAGTGACTGTGCACCGAGCCCCTCCTCAGCGTGGGGAGGGGTGGTCAGCCACTCACTACACCTCGAGAGGGTGGCAGGACAGATGGGCGTTCTCATGCTTATAACCCGCCCTGATGCCACGGCCGGGTTTTCAGCTTCCCGTCTTAAAATTATCTTCACTCCATCTTGGCATCCTCCTCCCTTCTGGTAGGACTCTATTTTGGGGTGGGTGCTCAGATGTGTGGTCTCTGGACTATCTTGGGAAATGAGTTGACTAGGTGGTTAGGTAGAAGTAATTCTGGGCACATGCTAGGTACTCAATACAGATTTATTTCTGAGGGTTACTGCCCCATTCATGATCACTCTGGATACTTCATTTGGGCCTGGCTCTCCTGGGACTCAGCCTCTCCAACAGCTGGTTTCTGTCTCGGGGAGCTGGGAAGCGGACAGGAGTTCTGAGTGGACGCTAAAACCACGTCAATGTGCATGGAGACATGTGCAGGCTTTGCTCGATAGGATTCACGCGTTGCCTGTCGGTGGCATTGGTTGACCTGTTTCTCTTGTAGGAGACCTGTTCCCTGCCAAGAGAGGCTGGGATCGCTGCTCTGCCCCTAGGCCCATAATGCAGAATAACTGACAGGAATGTGACTGAATAAATGGGTGAATGAACTTGGACTAGAGGTTCGATGGGCAAGATCATAGCATGTTTAGGAACAGCAGCACCGAGTCTTCACAGCTACAACTGTGGACCTGGAGACTCCTGTCAGTGAGGCCAAGGCGGTGCTTTGGCTCTTGTGTGAGACGTTAGCCATGAGCCGTGGCTGGTGCCGCTCTTGTTCACACGGAGAGGCCGTGTGCCAGTGGGAGCCCCGAGGAGGAGCCCATCCCGATTCCTGGGGAAAAGCGCTCACAGCGACATGTCACTGATGGGGTGCACATGCTGCTTGTAGCGAGTTGGTATTGTTATCTTTGCCGTTAAATTTATTATAGCTGTTGTTCAGGAAAATACAAACGATTTTCCTTGAGCAAGATCCGAAGATACCGTGGAATCAATCAGAATTTGAAATCCATATCGCTAGGCAAATGCAGAAATCATGCATGCTGAAATGAGAAATTCCTTGAATAATAACACACGGCACGTGTTGAGTGTTCAGTGCAGGCGGTGTGGCAAGCACGCCAGGCACACGGGTGTGTTTCTCCAGTTCTGTGAGGCAGTGGGCATGCCCCCCTCTTCTCAGAAGAGGAAGCTGAGGTTCAGAGAGGTGGCTAACGGGGCATCACAGAAGGGCAGGCCCAGTGTCCACACTCTCGAAACCACATTTCCTTCCTGCGCATGTCCCGAGGCCCTCCTCCTCCTCTTCATGCCTGCTCACTAGCACGGCTCTGCTCCCCGTGTTGGCTGGTTTGTCACCAGCTCCCCAGCACACCCACGGGAGAGCGCGAACAGTGATTCCTCTGTACCTCACTTTTCTCACTTAAGATCTTGGCCCCTACTCCTGCCTTCCTAATTGGATGGTTTCAACCCAGTGTGAGGTGTCTGCGAACGCATATCCTCAAAGGCTCAACTCAGACGGTCTTTTTTTATTTTCACGTTGGTTTTTATCCATTGCCTGTATTTGCCTGCCTTTTGGAGTCAATAGTGAAGATGAATGACACGTGCATGACTCTGTTAGAGACGTCTCTCTAATGCTGTGTTGCCCAGAAAATAAAGATGCAAATGTCTAACTAGATAACACACATAAAACTTCAGCATTGCTACGCATAGAGCTACTTTACTATTTTATTTTTTATATATTTGAGACTTTAAAAAGCCAAAATGCACAGACTTTCCTAACAAAAGACTTTCAAAGCTGTATCCAAGATGATTGCTCCACAGAAAACTGGGAAATCAAGGCTCTTCAGGCAGAGACAGAAAAAGAGCAAGACGAGCTCCTGTGCTGAAGGCAAGGAAATGCTTGAGAGTGCATTCCTACGAAAGCATGGCGTGTCTCTTGTGAGCTCCCCTCTCTTCCTTTCTGTCCCATAGACGTGATGCAGGAAATGAGTGAGCTAACCCTCACCATTAAGAGCGCTTCTCGCGTCCTTAACCTTTTGGAAAGGGTATGTTTTAGCGCAATGATGCAATGCACCCTGGGGCTTTGGGGGTTCCCCCCAGCGAGGGAGGGGGGATACTTCCCGGGAGCCTTGTGTGGGCTGCAGGGCCGTGGGGAGGCCTTCACACAGCCCCCATTACTAGGGGCGGCTCACTGGTCTGCACACATCTGAGTAGCTGTCTCATTGGAAGTCTGTGCTCAACCCGTGAGGACTGCATGATGGAGCCAAGAAAGGAGGGAGGGGAGCAAACAGGCTCTCAAATGCCAGGCAGCACTCACAACTCGTCCTGCAGCAACAGCGTGCCCCGGGGCAGGAGGCGCCTTTACTGTCGCTGCATTCTCAGTTCTTCTGGTGCCATCAGCGCACATTCCTCTGCCTGGCGCGCAGTGAAAAGCCACAGGGCAGATGCTCCTCCAGCCGGTTCCTGACCCTGATGCCAGCCCTTGGCGGGTCTGCAGGGAGCGCCATAGCCCGGGAGCCATAAGCTGCAGATTCTCTGTTCATCTGGGCTTGCCTCCTCGTGCTGGGTGACCGAGTGGTACCGGCTGTCTCTGTGCGGTGACAAAGCCATGTCCAGACGAAGACCTTGGAATCTGCAGCCTCCGAACTGCCACCGGTGCTTCAGAACGGCTGCACCGCAGGCTGGTGCTCAGCGATCTTCAGGGAGCATCCAGTTCAGAGTCAGAGTGCAGAAGCTCTGCTTCCAGAACGTTCCTTCTAGCTCCTGCCAGCCGACAGCAAAGACAGTAGCTCCCGCCCGGTTGGCGCAGCTCAGTGGTTGAGCGTGGACCTAGGAACCACTCAACCACTGAGGCAGGAGGTCACGGCTCCATTCCCGGTCAGGGCACATGCCTGGGTTGCGGGCTCCGTCCCCAGTGTGGGGCGTACAGGAGGCAGCTGATCCATGATTCTCTCTCACCATTGATGTTTCTCTCTCTCCCTCTCCCTTCCTCTCTGAAATCAATAAAAATATATTTTTAAAAATGAAAGAAATGAAGTAGCTCCCACCGAAAAGCCAGACGATCTTCCTCTCCCTGCCGCCCTCCCCAAGGTCCCTTCCAGCTCAGATATTTTATGATATTTTAAAGTTCCAACAAAGAATAGTCAGAATTACCAGGTAGAATCCAGGAAGTGTTTCCTGCACACAGATGATGAGCTTTGACCTGTCCTAGGCCCTAAGGATAGGCGAGGAGATGGAGAGGAAGAAATGACCCGCCAGCAGTGAGCACATGTTCTTACCCGGAACAGTTTATCCCAATACAACATTCCTCATATTTCCCTACAAACAGCCCCTCCAGTGTGGCTCAATGGTTGAGCGTCAACCCATGAACCAAGAGGTCACAGATTCAATTCCCAGTCAGGGCACATGCCTGGGTTGCAGGCTCGGTCCCCAGTAGGGAGCGTGCAGGAGGCAGCCGATCTGTGTGTGAGGGCACATGCCTGGGTTGCAGGCTCGGTCCCCAGTAGCGAGCGTGCAGGAGGCAGCCGATCTGTGTGTGATTCTCATTGATGTTTCTCTCTATCCCTCTCCCTTCCTCTGTCTCTAAAAAAATCAATAAAAACATTTAAAAAATTTTCCTACAAAGAAACCAAAGGTTAATAGTTAAAGTAAGTTGGTGTACAGACCATTACAAATAAGTATTTATCTTCCTGAGTGACAAGTTCAAAATTGGTAACACAACCAAGGAAACAGGTATGGGAGCCCTCTATTTGAGCAAAAGACAGTTGGCAGAAGGTACCTCTCAGAGGAGGTGGTAGGATCCCACACATCTGAGACGCCTAACGGGACCCAAAATAGCAGTAAAAGCGATGCCACAGGGAATGATCTTGTACCGGCAAGCAATCAGACCTGAAAAGCAAGTGGGATTTCTCCTTTCTGTCTGCCATGTTTTTAACAGGAAAATGGCAATCAAGAGAGAATATAGCTGAGAACAATCTCAGATCTGTACCAGCACACAGGCTTGAGCAAAAATAAACTAATCTCAAGAAGCACAATTTTAAAAATGCAGGTTTAAATTTTTTGGGGGGTTGGGGGGGGATGTCCAAACTTGTAGAAATACTGCAAACAGTGCAACTGAGTTCCTAAATACTCTCCACGGTTCATTACATTTTGGTGTTCTCTCTCTTTTCCTTCTACCCTTCTAGGTTCTTCTGGCTGAACTAATAATGAAATTGACATAAGAAATTAGCAGGCTAAAATGACCTAATTTATTGTGTGTGTACAGATGGGGGTCCATGAGAACATGAAACCTGAAGACCTGAGAAGGTGCCCGCAGTGAAGGCTCATAGGCCCTCTTCAGCTGAGGAGGGAAGTGCTGGGGAGGAGGGGCTGTGACTGGGGACTTCAGAGGGGAGGGAAAAGCAAATGTTCCGTGAGTCATTGTTTGCTGGGCCATCTTCAGCGATGGGAGACGAAGAGGAGTTGGGTCAGCTTGGCCTGGCGAGGTCCTTCTCTGTCCGTCGCTCCTGGTTCCTGTGACACTGTGGTTGCCGAGGACGAGCGCTCCCCTCTGCAGCAGGTCCTCCACCTGAATTGTTTTAGGCAGCGAGGGGAAGGTCAACGGTTTCTCCTGAGTCTTTCATTTCTTAGAAATGACTAGTGTAAAACCACCAGTATCCCAAAGATGCATATTTTGGGGTGTTTATCTCTGCTCCTCCTCACATATATGTATGTGGCATGTAGGTGACTGTATATGTAGGTATGTATGCATGTACACATGTTACTAGCACTTTTGTTGCTATCATTATTGTTGACATACTTGAAAATAAGTTGCAGCTATGAAGACCCTGTAGCCCTCCATCCTTTTTAAGTTGTTTTTCTTTGACATAATCACAGTGATCACGTTCAGGATTTTTAACGTCAGTTCAGTGCTATTGTCTAACATGTAGTCCATGTTTAAATTTCACCGATTGCTCTAGTAACATTTTTTAGAGCCATTGCTTTGTCCTCACTAATAACCCAGGACCATGCATCGCCTTTGCTTGTCATGTGTCTTCAGACTCTCTTCGTTGTTCATGACACTGACATTTCTTGCATTTTGTGGAATGTCCCTGATCGGGGCCTTTGTAATGTTTCCTTACGATTGGGTGGAGGTTTAGATTTTGAAAAGGTTGCAGTGCAGGTACCTCATATCAGGAGGCACATGCTATCAGTTTGCTACAGTTTTAGCGACATCAGCCTGGCTCCCTTAGCAAAGGTGGTTCCTGCCAGGTTTCTTCACCGTAGCATTCACTATTATTCATTAATGTATTTTGTGTAAATATTCTATTTCCATCAACTTTTATACAGTAGTTTTAGCATCCAGAGATGATTCTAGCCCGAATCAAGTACTATTGTGATGCTGCGAAATGGTTATTTGTAACGCTGTCATTTCTTGTGCAATTATTGGTTGGCATCCTGCTGTGAGGCATAGATTTCTCTTCTCTTTGTGTTTAGTACCAGTAGGACAAACGGATTTCTTTTCCCCACAGTGAGCTATTAGCTATTACCATCACTATTCCTTGTGATTATTATATTGTCCGAGACTTGGCAGTGGGCAGTTCTCCTTTTAGAATAATCTTTCTCTCATTTGTCATGACCCCACCATTTTTTTAATGGGCACTTATAATCAACTTGGTTTTGAGAAGTCTGCTATAAACTAAAAAAAAAAAGAACTGAAATTCACATGAAACATGAAGTTAATCATTTGAAAGTGTACAGTGCACAATCCAGTGGCATCTCGGACATTCGCAGTGTGTGCAGCTACGCCGTGTCACCTCCCGTCAGCCATTTCCGCTCCCCTGGGGAAGCCCTGGACCCGTCGCAGCCAGGCCTCGTGCTCCCTTCCCTGTGGCTCCCGGCAACCGCCAGTCTGCTTTCTGTCCCTGTGGACGTCTCTCTTCAGGGGATTTCATATAAATGGAACCGCACGTCATGTGATATTTTGTGTCTGGGTTTTTTTTCACCTGGCAAAATGTTTTCTAGATTCATCCACATTGCAGCCTATATCCATGCTTATTCTTTTTTTATGACTGGGTAATATCCCATTGTAGGGAGACACAACATTTTTCTTATCCATCCACCCACTTAAGGACATGTAAGCTGTTTTCAGCTTTTGGCTGTTGTGACTAATGCTGCTATGGACATTCACGGACAAGCATTTGTGTGAAAATCTATTTTCACTGTTGGGGGTTGTATACTTAGGAGTGGAATTGCTGGGTTATATGATCATTCTATGTTTAACCCTTTGAGGAATCACCAAACTGTTTTCTGTGGCTGTACTAGTTACATCCCCACCAGCTGTAGATGAGGGTTTCAATCCTCTACACCCTTGTCAACACTTATTATTTTCCTTTTTTTATTCTCACAATTTCAATGGGTATGAGTCAGCATCTTATAGTTTTAATTTGCATTTTCAATGTCTAACTACAGTAGACATCTTTCCATGGGCCTGTTGACCATTTGTATATCTTCTTTAGAGAGAATCTATATATTCAAGTCCTTTGCCCATTTTTTGGAAGTAGGTTTTTTTGTTGTTGTTGAATTGTAAGGGTTCTTTATCTGTTATAAACTTTTAGTAATACATAACATCACATTACTTAAAAATTACAAAGCATATATATTTTTAAAGTCCTTTTTTTCTGATTCAAATTTAAGTCAAGAGAATTGAATTAACAGTAGTGTCAAGAAAAATATCTAACAAGAAATCCTTTTGCTTACTTAAATGAAATTTGAAGCTATGTCTCTATATATGATCAAGAAATGTAGGTCTATTCTACTCCAAGTTCATTGGGTTCAGTGAAAATTTCATGTGCTATCACCGCTGCCCAAGGCGCCTTCACCGTGGTTGGCCTGGTGGGACAGAGCCTTTGAGGACTGCCTAGTGAATCGGTAGTCCAAACTCAACAGGGAAATCACTTTACACTCAATTAGAATTTTCCTGCTGAGACTCAATTTGGCAGACTGGTAAAGTCTAATTTGCTAAAACAACTTCACCTGGCTAAGTTTTTACCAATCTTCCTTATTTTCTTGATCAAAAATTCTCCCATCACTAGTTACTTTTTAGACAGATACCATTGTTATTTAACCCAAAAAATAAAATCTCTCTGTAGCCGTTATCTCCATGAGTAATCACTTCCCTATTCTTCATCAACTGAATATGGCTCGCTACTTGCCAAGACCTCAGGGGTGCAGCCTGGGAGCGCTCCTTGAAACTTGGGTGGGTTGTTTTGTAGCATATGGAGTTGCTGACATTCCTGTGAGGAGTTATTATTCACATTATTATTATTCACATTCTTCTTCTTCACATTATTATGCAACATTATTCACAACCTTCAGAATGTTGTGGCACTTGGTATTTCTTCCAATGGAACTTCTGGCTTTCTTTTCATTATTCAAGGATTCTTTGAGTTGGGGTGGTGAACAATATACAGGTGATGAAGTATAGAATTGTACTCCTGAACCTATGTGATTCTATTAACCAAACCAAAAAACATAAACAAAAACAGCTTCTTTGGTTTTTACACTTTGGCAGGTGTTTCTCTCACTGTGGTTTTACATCGAGTCCTATATTTTTGACAAACATGTGAACCACTTTTGCTAAAAAGTGTTTTCCTTTCCCCTCTACTAGTAAATCTGTGTTGTGAGGTTCTGGAGACTATGTCTTTATCGACTCTGCTCGGTTACACAGGGCCTCTCTGTTACACACGGCCTCTCTGTGGAGAAGGACGGGGGGCGGGGGGCGGGCGGTGGCGGGCATCCCGGGTGTGGAACGTCGGCGTGGCTGGACCAGGACTGAAATGTGACTTGTTCCACGACATGTTTGCAAACAGTGGGAGGACCTTTGGTCCTGGAAACTGGTTCAGAGCACATTCTGGAGAGAGAGAGCCTGAGATGGTGCGGCCATCCTCCCACCTTCTCTGTCTCTCCAGGGAGGAGACCAGTTTTGGATGGTCCCGTCCCCCGTGGACATCTGGGCCCTCAGTGCTTCCTGGGTGGGGACCAATGAGGAGGACAGCACAGCACCCCCGGGGATCACTGCTGTGTATATATATCAACGTGTCTAGAATCCAAATGCTGCGTGACATTCGTCAGTATAATCATCAGTGTCCATTACAGCTATTAACTTCCAAGTACCATTCAGACACATTAAAAACATTCTACCTACACACATGGGATGTTCTAGTTTTAAGAAATACTAGATATTGTCCACGTTAACGTTCTAATTTTATAGATGAAAACCTCAGGTCCAGTGCTCTTTATAGTCTATCGTTACAGATTAGTTCCTTATTATTCCTAATTAGACCAAGTGTTTGCGTTCGAAGGACAGGTGACAGTCATCTACCCAATAAACATCTCGTCCACTGCGCTTGCCCACTCAGACATTGCTAATCGATCAACGTGCTCTTTCCCACCAAGCACAAAGCCGCCTTCTTGCATGTGCCCAGCACCCATCACCAGGGAACAGGAGTTGGTGCAAAGGAAGGAATCTATTTGCCTTCCCAGATCTAGTTCAGTTTCCTCAATTCAAAGAAGAGGAAATCGAAGAAAAAGAACAGTGGGGTTATTTGCATAGAACACACACACAAAAAAATCACTTGCTGAGTGGCCCCCCTGCCTCTTGGTAGGGCATCCACTGGAGAGCAATCCTCATGCCCCGCCTCTCCTCTTAGCTGAGCGCCCGCCGGTGCGGAGTGTAAAGCCACTCTCTCAAGGAATCCCTCTCTTCTGTGACTGGCAGACAGATGGCTGATCAGTCCATTAATTCAGTGAACGAAAGAGCCAGAGGGAGTTGAGTTAGACTTCTGAGATGCCTTTTCCAAAATTAGAATGACCTCCCGGCTTGTTCTGGGGAGTTTAAAACTCAGAGAATAGACAGGGTATCTTTCAACATTGCTCTTCTCTAGATTACATTTTAGTTGGAAACTAAAGGGAATTTTTAATTGCTTTGGACAGCACTAAGCTTTTTCTCTCTGTTGCCTAAAGTTGAAATGTGTGCTATTTTAAACATAAAACCAACACTAACTTTGGAAGATAATAATTTATTGATGTTTTTCCTCCAAAACATTTTTTTTTGTTTAACTACAGAACCTTTGCTAAATTTTAGAGCCTACACCTTGTGCCTTCTGTCCAATTTTTACACCCCTCCCGAATTAGAAGGCAGTGCTCTTTTACAAAATATCCATAAAATGAAAAATTAAGGCTCATATTGACTTCATGAAAATCTGAAGATCAATCACTCTTTTTCTTAGGGCTTTTTGCATATTAATTTAAATCAGCTTGGAAGTGTGAAAAATTATTTCATGCAGAATACATTTCTCTCTGCCAAAGTTTATTGTGAAATGTTCATTTTCCTCAACGAAGAATGCTGCCCGTCAGTCACAAACATACTTGCAAGATTATCAGTGACACATGAAATCAGGGGGGCCACCTGTGCTCCCACACACTTCTTCTCTGACCCTGTGCTCTCTCTGGTCTCGTTGTATGCGTGTATGTCTGTGTATGCAGGTCAGTATGTAGACTTACATTGATATACTGGTTTCTTCACCCCATAGACTGACCTGAACAATGGGTACATGATTTTATGCATTTTTTATTGATTGCCTCACACTTTAAATGCTGTGGTGTCATACTGGTTTAACTCAGGGGTTACCGAGCAGTCAGGCAGTCTGAAGGATGTTCTATCTTTCACTCTTTCCCCCCACCCCCCAATCTCTTGCTGAAACCCTTCTGTAGAGACCATGATGGTGCAAGGCCCTGGGCATGCCGATTTCTCTTGCCGTCCCTTCTTAACCTCCTTGACAGTTTTTCTCCTGCCTGTAGCAATGGGAAGAACACATGCTCTGCCACTAGACACGCCCGAGTTCAAATCTCACTTTTACTCTCACTGTGTGGCTTTAGCAAGTCACGGTTACCCTTCCGAGCCTCTGTTTTCTCATCTGCAGAATGACCCAGTGCTTTCCTGTCTGCGGGGCTCCCGACGGGGGGTTCTCAGGGCCCCCCTCGGGTTTGATCATTTGCTGGCCGGACTCACATAAGTGACTGAACGCTGTTATGCTCACGGTTACGGTTTAGTGTAGGGAAAGGATACGGATTAAAAATGACCAATGAGAGAAACGCAGAGGGCAGGGCCCAGGAAAGCACCAAATGCAAAGTTTCTCTCATCCTGTCCTGTGGGGTCGGGACACATTCTTTTCCTGGCATCAGCGTGCAGCCATCTCCATGTGGCATTGCCCACCAGGGAAGCTCACCTGAGCCTTGGCATTGAGTTTGTACTGGGACTCGATGACCTAGGCAGGGTTGATGGATTGATTGACTGGCTGATTGATTACCCATGTGTTGATCTCAATCTAGGTTCACTGAGACTTTGTGACCTGAAGTCCCCACTGTAAGTCCCATGATTGGTCTTTCTGGCAGGGCCAGCCCCTGCCCTAAATCATACAGTTAGACTATGCATCATAACCCAGGGCTCCCAGGTGGTCAAAACATGCCGAACATTTCAAGGGCATAGAGATTACTTCCCGGAAGCTGAGGGCAAAGGCCAGACCTCATTCTGGGCAAGGTTAGGTTCTTTGCTACACAGTGGAAAAGAATGGAGAGGAATCTGGTTGGGCAAAAGTTAGCTATTGGCCCATTTTCTTTTAAGAATTACTTCAAAAATTAAAGGAAATAACCAATGTGGAAGGCACTGCCCTTCTGCAGTACAGGGAGCCCTGTCTATTTAAAATGTTGTCTTCCTAAGCACGCTCTCCAATCTTTATTTTACTCCAAACCCAGCATAGGTTCCTGTGACTTCTCCTTTGGTTTTTTAGTTAATGATTTTCATATTTTAAAATCTCATTCATTTATTTATTTATGTGTTCATTAAGTATTTTTGAGAGCTCACTTTATCCCAATATAGATATGGCTCCTGCCCTCATGGAATTCATTTATGGCCTACTATGGGAGACACACAAAAATAAAACCACATGCACACACACGTGCATGCACGTGCACATGTACACTTACATGCAAACAAAAAATAGGACCAGCTCTAAGTATAGACAATACTTTAAGGAGAGGAAAGGGTGCCGCGTGAGAGACCCCACTGCATGGGGTGGAGAGAATATAAAAGCGGAGATGCTAAGGCTGGTGAGGAGCCAGCTCGGAGGTGGTTTGTGGTGTTGAGAGAATAGTCCACGAGGAGGGATAGTATTTCCTGAGTCAGGAAAGAGTTCGATGTGAAGAGTAAGTGGAAGAATATTCACGAGGCCGGAGCATGTGGGAGTGAAGGCTGTGAAGGGGAGAACAGACTATAATGCAAGGGTCACGGGAAATCACTAGGAGGCCTTCACACACATAACTGAACCACCCCGCTTACACTCTCAAACGCTGCATTGGCTGCGCTGTGGAGAGTCCATGTGGTTCGTAGACTGCACAGGGCCAGGAGCAAACTGGAACCCGAAAGGCCTCTTTCAGGTCTGATGGAGCGAGGAGGGGAGGGCCTGGGAGTGGAGGTGGCATGAGAAGCGCCTGTGGATCTGAGATGTATGTGGAGGTCGTTTATTTATTTATTTATTTTTAATATATTTGTATTGATTTCAGAGAGAAGGGAGAGGGAGAGATAGAAACATCAATGATGAGAGAGAATCATTGATCGGCTGCCTCCTGAACCTTCCCTATTGGGGATGGAGCCCACAGCCCGGGCGTGTGCCCTTGACTGGAATCGAACTGTGACCTCCTGGTTCATGGGTTGATGTTCAACCACTGAGCCACGCCAGCCGGGGGAGGAGTGGAATTGTTGAGTATTATTTTATTTTGTAGATTCATGTTATCAGATTTCCCTGAAAGGTCAGAAAATAATAAGGTACACGAGAAAAAATAATGTGATTTCTTCTATAAAAGCTGCAGGAATGCAAAACCCAGGGCATTTTTAAACCTGAGCCGAGGCTGCTGCCTGCAAACGCAGTTAAGAGGAATGACTGGCTTCCATTGTCCTGCAGAGTTGTCAGCAATGGGCGTGGGTATAAAGGTCAGGTTCGTCTTGATAGCCAATGAATATTTATTTTTTTAAAAATGTGCTTTTTTGGCGTCCTTGGCTTGATTGCATCGCTGTTTACAGAAATAAATCAGCGCAGCCCTGGCCCACGGCACACGCCGTGTTCTGGCCGCCGAAGGGAAGGTGGCAGCGTTCCCATGAGCTCACTGTAACGAGACGGCGTTGGCTACCCGCACAGGCCCGGGTGCTGGCAGGAGCGGCTCTTGCTCTCCCAATTAGGCGTTTAATCTTCAATCGCTGGCCGTCTGCTGCGGCGCGAGCGCTGTATTTACATGTGCGCCCCTGTGAAAGGCTCGGTCCTCCTGGCAGCAGACGGCTGCACCTGCAGACACTGGGGTCGCCAGCGGGAGCAAGAGCTAAGTGGCCCGGGAGAGCTGCTGGGGCTCCTGCCCAGACGGAGTGGCAGCTCGTGCCTGCCCCTTGGTAGCGGCTGCACCCATGGCAGGGTCTGTGCAGATGGGTGAGCGGCACCTCCTGCCTGCCCCTTGGTAGCGGCTGCACCCATGGCAGGGTCTGTGCAGATGGGTGAGCGGCCCCTCCTGCCTGCCCCTTGGTAGCGGCTGCACCCATGGCAGGGTCTGTGCAGATGGGTAGGTGCAGGGGAGTGGCAGCTCGTGCCTGCCCCTTGGTAGTGGCTGCACCCATGGCAGGGTCTGTGCAGATGGGTGAGCGGCCCCTCCTGCCTGCCCCTTGGTAGCGGCTGCACCCATGGCAGGGTCTGTGCAGATGAGGGAGTGCGGCTCTCGGAGCTGTTACCGAGAGCAGCCCTGTTCTAGCTTCTGTTCTAGCGCCCGGAGGGCAGAGGCGAGGAGGATGGCGCCTTCTCTCATGCGGCCTCTGGCCTGCAGGGAGCGAGGTCTGTAAGCAAGGAGCCACCTCGGGTCTGAGGCGCAGTCCCGGGACTATGGGGGAGAGAGGGGGCTGTGGCGAGAAAGCAGCCTCATGCTCCCTCGGACCAGCACAGAGGGCTCAGTTTCTCGTGATCTTGTATGTGAACGTCTCCACTCACATGCTCCACGCAGCATGCGGCCTTCCACCCCAGAGAGTGACCAGCTTCTTCGGGTGAAGGCACCGCCTCTTCCCCGCACTGGCGAGCTGTGCTGAGGGGACTAGGAAGGACCACGGGGAAAGCCTCAGGTGAGAAAAGAGAATGAATGTCTTAAGGAAACTCGAGATGACGACTCTAGTTGCTGAGTCCCGTTTCGAGGGTTGCATTTGTTTTGAAGCAGGGGTTTGGCGTGGGGCTTACGCAGCTCCTGTGGGTCACGTGTTGAAGGTGGGGGTTTCCTGGGACTGAGGGTGTCTGGGGAGGGCGGGGAAGGTGCAGCGATCCGGGGTCTGCATGCGGGTGGATGTGGGGGGTCGCCAGGCTCCCGACTTGAGAGCGGCGGGTGAGAAGGCGACGTGGCCAGTGGCACTGGGTCCACTCACTCCTTCGCCCCGGGAGGCCTCGCTTCAGAGACACCGGGAACTTGATTTAAAAACACGGAGAACAGAGAGCACCAGGCTCGCCGTCACTGTGATGTTACCTGTGGCTCCATCCCGAGCTCACATTCAATGGAACAGACTGTGTCCTCCGCACACGAAAAGCACTTCTTGGTTTAAGCTTGTTTCTGCAGGAGCTGTTTGCCTGTGATAGCTGAGGTGTGAAGATTTCAGGTGGGCAGCCAGTGCATGGCAGCAGGAAGGCTGACACGCACCGTAGGATTTTGTAGAGTCACGGTGTCATTTCTTTAGATACAGTTTATTCGTTGTCTCTATTGAAACTCGTAACTGGAAACCACCTGAGGTGTCAGCTTCGGTGGGAAAGGCGGTGGCTCTCTCTCCCGGTGCCCACGTTTCTGGCTGCGGGAGGAATTAAGGGAGACGTCATGTGTTTAGGGCCATTCGAGGCGTTATAATTCTCAGCTGACCAAATTCTGCCCTTTGCAGAAATGGGAACGTCACTTACCTTGGGCCTCGATGTTGTGAGGGTGAGAGATCCGCCGAAGAGCCTGTAGAACAAAGTTTGAATAACATTTTATTCAGAACAAGTACGATGTGCACACATGGCGCACGCATGTGCGTGAGTGAGCGTGTGTATCTGTATGCGCTCTCATGGATACGAATGTCTTTCAGTGGCCACGTGTTTTGCATTAAGGAAGGGCCTTTTAACGGTGATTATTTGCTTGTTTTCTTTCCACTGTGGAGGGGTCAGAGGCGCATTTCCTCTGTTGAGAGCTCCAGGTCACACTGCGGGAGCAGCTGCTGCTGGGAGTTCTGACTGAGGTAAACCTAACGCCCAGGATCCCAAGGGCACAGTGATTAGATTCAAGGTCCTGGTGCCACTGACGTGTCGCTTCACCGACAAGCTTGACTTCTTCAGGTCCACTTACTAGCATGTGGCTTCCTAGGAATGGCACCTATTGTTAAACCGCCTCAATATGAACACCCACAGGGTAGTCACCAGAGGATCCCTTTCGTGCTGTTATTTCATGAATTCCTTCATTTCTCTTCGGTGAGACTGGTTCCCACGTTGGGTTGTAATGAGTGAGAATGACAGTGAAGCAGATGATTCCTTTAAAGCCGGCTTGGACCCACCCTTTTCTTCTCTGAGGATGAGTGGCTCTGGGAGTGTAAGATCCCTCCACCTTCTGGGGATGAAAGAGGCAGGTGGCGAGTGCTGCCTTCGTGACCCGTCACCTGTCCCGGGGGAAGTGCTGGGCTGCGGACCAGGTAGAGGCCCTGAGAGTGCAGGGAAGGGGCGGCGGGATGCATGGGAGAATGCTGTTCAGTTAGTTGCTGTCGCTGTAAGCGAAGATGCCCCACCCTCCAGGAACTGAGAAAAGTCAAAACAACAGAATGATTAAAAAATCTAAGACAGAGATTAAAAACAACAACAACTGAGATCTCTATGTAGATGAGTCTTTAAATGCTTACATATTAAAACTATCACATAGAATTCTTTGTAAGTACAATATTAAAAATACGTTTGCACAAAGTGGATGGTGGGTTTAAAAAGCTTAGTGCACCGATCTGCTGCTTTCCCTTGTGACTTGCTAGTATTTTTTTTCTTTCATTGCATATCACCACTTCGCCGATTCTCCTCTTAGTAATGATTCCTATAAATCTAATTTCTCTTTGAAAATGATTTGTGTATTTTCCTGAGTATTTTTATACTGACAGTAGGCAGCCTTGCGTTTATAGAGACAATTTTCCGTAAGGGATTCAAAGCACTTTAGAAGTGTTTTCTGATGAAAATAAGAGGAGACATGAGTCTTCCGAATCTAAGGTCTAGGGTTTCTTTGTCCTGCGTTCCATTTGCTGGACCTCTTTGCTCAGGAACGTTCCCTGGAGGATTTCTCAGGCTCCCCCGGGAACTCTTCCGTGGTCTCAGAACGAAGTAACTTAGTGACTTAGAAAAGCAAAGCATGATTTTGGGAAAAATGCTGACAAAATAGAAAGTCACATGCTAGCCCTCTGCCTTTGTGTTTGGAGTGAAGATGCATAAAAATGCTTAAACCACTAAAAAACAAACAAACAAAAAAACTGTCCCTATCTCCCTTTGTAGAATGCTGAGTATTTTTCTTCTGTTTCCCATTGTTTTCCAATAACTCTTAAGTCAGCGTTTGCATTTGTTAATTTCTTTTCCTGCAATCAGCTCACTCAGCTTTCGCTCAGGTTTTCCAGATGAGAGGCCCGGTCACTCGGGCAGCCTGAACGTATGCTGTGCTTTTCAGTTAACCAGTTCTGATGTCTGTTAGTGATCGCCCATGGCTACCACTGATGGGTGTTTTCAGGATAAAAATCTAATGTACTTTTGAAAGGATATAGTTCCTATTTGGCACAAATGTGGTTGGTTGAACCAAAACATCTATTTCCTAGACTTGCATTGGGAGGGAGGCAGTAATGAGGCTCCACATTGAGTCACCTGTAAAACAGCTGAAGCCACTGAAATCCACAGCAGGAGGTTCGCACGTGTGGTGAAGTCACTCTGAGAGACTGACAACCTGCCAGGGGAAGGGTAGAAACGGGGTTTTCACCTTAAACCAGGCTCTCTGACATTGACTTTCCTAAGAGAGAGAAAGCGTCAACAGGAAGGAGGTGGAAGAGGGTGGGATAGTATTTTCAGCACCATTGGTATCCTGTGGACACTCACCTTGCTTGTTTTCTATATCAGTCACAACAACCCTTTCATTAGACTTTATTACCCCTGCTTTGGAGATGGGAGAACTGAGCATGAGAGGTTAATTTCATTTCTCCCAAAGTTTTACAAGGCAGAGTAATAATTGGGAGTGTGGTGAATTTGGCGTCCAAACATGCAGGGGTTTTACTGCCTCCACAGCATCAGTGTCTGTGTGGGAAAGGCAGCTGGGGACTAGAAGAGGTTTGTGTGAATGAGCAATCCAGGGGTATCCAGCAAGTGCATAGTGATTGCTTATGATATGCTTCATTCCTAGAAGCGGAACGGTTGGAGCATAATCGTTTTTGCTTTAATAGCATGATTAGAAGAAAATAAACCCCAGAATTGGGGGATGTGCCCTCCCCGTCCTCCTGAAGGGGTTCAGATCAGGCTTCCCTAAGATGTATCACTTTAGCCCGTGAATGATTTCGAGCAGAAGGCAATCGAGACCCTGTGGGCTCAAGAGAAACTTTTACCGCTCCCTGAAAGAACTTAAACTGGGGATGCTGCCTCTAATAAGAGTTATCACCAGGAACAACCTTTTATGACCTCTCTATGTGGCAGGGCAAACATCTAATTACTGAACATCTGCTCTTCTTATCATCCTGCAAATTACCCTCTTTCCCTTTGAAGCCTGGTGGCTCTTATCTTATTCCTTGGTTCAGGATGCCATATATACCTCATCTTATCTTTCTGTCTCTGAACCTCCCATGTATGTGGAGTTTCTGACTCCCTCGTGTATGTGGGGTTCCCGTATGTACATATGTAATTATATTTGGTTATTTTCTCTTGTTAACCTGTCTCATCTCAATGTATTTATTAGACCAGCCAAAAGAACCTAGAAGGGTAGAGTAAAATTTTTTCCTCCCCAACACTATCAATCTTCCTCACACTTGGTCCAGAGGAAAGTCAAAATTCAAACCTTTGACCAAGGAGAGATAAGTTATGTTTCTTAGATTTCTAGGTGGGATGCCAGACCACAGTGCCCATTGTGCTCCCAAAAGGCATATTCTAGTGACTCTCTTAATTCCCACCTTCCCCTCGTGGAAAAGGGTGGGAGTCACAGCACAGCAGTACATTTTCCATATGGATCTAGTCTTTCTCATTTTTGCTTTTATCCCTTTACATCCTTGAATTGGATGTTCAACTGCAAGACTGTTTGTTTGATTTTTGACTGCTTTCATTGCAGTCCTGCAAAAGAGGGCTCGCATTTCCTTGTGCTTCAGAATTTGTTTTGGAAGGACTTTATTTTGGAAACACTTGGAGAACTTTTGTTCTCAACATTTTGGGGCTTCAGATGAACTGAGACAAAGAGACCCAATTTAATACCCTGTTGTTAGATGCTATTTTACAGAGAAAAAACCCAAATAATACAGAATTTAGGTGGATCAAAGGGAACGGATACTCCAAGGTAATGATCAACTTCTTACTAAGAGTGATTGGGTAATCAAAAATTTTACAGGAACTAAAAAGTCACTTTACTATGTACTGAAGTCACAATATTCCATAACACTTTAGAAGTATTATAAAAATGAATGCTGTGAGTTTTAAATACAGCAGTTTCTTTAGTGTTGTGATTTTAAAAGATGCCCTGGAGATATTTGACTATCAGATATAATGGTGTATACTTAAGTTGGTCTCTGCTAGTGGTAGGGAACTTGCCAATGTAACAATTCTGGGTCCACTTTATGGGCATTTTTTCTTAGATTTCAAACTGATGTACATAGTCATTGGATATTTCTGAGTCTTTTATGTGGACAGGGACCAACTTTGTGTCCTTTGTGGTACTTTAAAATGGTGCTTTGCAGAAGACAAGATGCTCAGGAAATAGCGACTGTCCAAGTACATGTATATCTGGTCACTTTTCCCTAATGTCCTGCTGTTGAATGCAAGTGGGCTTTGCACAGTCATCATGAAACACAAGTGTATTATTCCTCAGAGAGCAGGCTTTAATCACTGCAGCGTTTGACCATGTAGATTGCATCGCTGTGTATGTTTTCAAATGTCATTTTGCTTATTGATTTCTTCAACAAATATACTGACAGTGGTGGTGGTGCAGATCTCCCCAAAGCACCTGTCAGTAGTAAGGGCTAGCATGTTAGGTACCATAATCACAGCGCAATGTGTACGTCGGCGGAAACACAGAGAGAGGAGGTGACAAGACTGGCTGATGACTGAGGTCAGGAACAACTCCACAGAGAAGTGTTATGTAAATCAGTTCTGGAAGGATAAGAAGAGGCATTCCTAGCAGAGATAACAGCATGTCTACTCAGAGATAGCAAACAGTAACGTGTAACAAATGGTCCTCTACCACTTCCTATCTGACAAGCCTGATGACCTTGACAGCTGCTTTCACCTCTTTGAGCCTTAGTTTCCTTATCTTTAACATAATATTTATCTCATATTAGAGAATTAGCTCAGGATACACAACAAGCACTGGACCCAATGCCTAGTACTCAGTGCTCAATACATGCAGGCAGTGGATAAAGATTCCAACACCAGGTTTGGCAAGTGGTGAACATCCTGAGTGTAATTATTATCCTTGTCGTTTCATCCTTTGTTCGTTTTCTCTGGTCTACATAGACTTAACTTTATCACTAAGATAAAATAGGACCCTGTAAGATTATTCTAATTCCTAATCCAAGTTTGGGGCATTGAGCAAGCGATGCCTTGCAATAATAGGGTGCTGAGAGGCAGCAAGAACTGGAGTTGTTCAGGGACTCTGGAAAATGAAACTGTGATCCAACTTCCTCTTCTCCTAAAAATCACATTATTCTGCTTTACCTTGTGATCGAACATGTTCCCAGCGTCCAGGGATCAGGCGGAAACCTTTGGAGGCCGTTACTCTGCCTGCCACCCCCGTTTGCCGACCATCTAGTATGTTTCATTCGCCTCCAACGAGTCTCCTGGGCCCTGCAGTGTCTTCCTGGCCGCCTTTCCAGGCTGTGTACCCGGAGGCCGGCCAACCGTGACCTTAGCTCCTTGGCGGCGGGTTTTCTGTGCCTGCAGCCGCTGTGGACTAGCCCACAGGGTACCATTCCCATCGAAGCGGGGCCGCTAATGCTTTTTGCAATGGAGATGTCTGTGCGGGTGGAAGGGCTAGGAGGGTTATGCTGAGATGTCGCTTTATTTTTTTTTTAACACGGCCATTTCTCTAAAAATTTCCTTTCTCTCTCTTTTTTTTTTTTTTGTGTGTGTGCTTTGAGTTTCCCACAGAGGCACGGCCTCAAAGCGTGAAACCAGTGTCATCGTGACTGGAAATCTTGCCCAAATTATCTTCTAAGATGCATCCTTGTCAGTCCCCTCACTCAGCTGGGAAGGAGAGCGACATTGGGTTGTTTTTGGGATTTTCACTGGGCAGACTGGTTATTAATGCGCCCAGCGCCGCTACTGTTCATGTCTTGGAAACAAGCAGATTCTCAAACTCATTGCTTCTCCTTTGAAATGTTGTCTCAGACAAGCAGATGTTTATGGACAATATACAGTTCAGAAGTTTTTCCAGATACTCTTAAGATCTACTCATAGATTATGAAAGACCACAGAGAGATGGAGGCCAGAAACACATGCATTGGCATTCGCCTCTCCTAGATCGCTGATTTCACTGAATGCTATACTCTTATGTCAAAGTTGGCTTATATTTTAGGGGGGAAAATCTGTTATTTATTGTGGAGAAGTTTCTCTTGATCCCAGTATCCCCGATTTTCATTGTGTTGAGCTTTGACTCTATTTTATGGGGCTGAGGGGTTCTCTCCTCATAAAACATACATTTCAGTTGGGGAGATAGACCTCAAATAGCCAAGGAAGTGAATGAGGTAATAGCACTCAGAAATGTTCTGGGGAAAATAAAACTGGATTATATGACTGTAAGAGAAAGGGGGAGAGAGAGGGAGGGAGGGAGGGAGGGAGAGAGAGAGAGAGAGAGACCTTTAAAATGATTGTCATTCATTATTTCTTTTAACACACACATATACTTTAATTGTTGATGGTATAAAAATGTATCAAATTTGATCAATTGTTGGGTGTTTGTTTCTCAAGCATATTGTTTAGCCTTTTTGTTATCTATCTGAATTTGTTGTTGTTTTGTCATTCATGGAGGAATTTTAAATAGCTAAGAAGTACGACATGAATAGATTGATGGACAGTTGGTCTGGTTTGTGTATGAAGAAACCCAAAGTCACAGCGTGTGCACGGTATAAGGTTCCAAGTCCCTGGAGGTCAGGGCTGCATTGGCTTAATTTTCTCCCTTCTCCGCATCCCATCCTGTGTGAGGTGAGATGGTAATGCTGCTTTTTAGGGTCATGGTGAGGAGATTTCCAAACAGATCCGAAACATCTAGGGAACAGTGAGTACCCTCTACTGAGAAGGGCTCAGAGAACACAACTGCTTGACGTCATATCTTTTGATTGATACTGAAATGCAAGCACTAACCTGGTGAAAGCCTCAGCGTTTTGTAATTTTTATCATAGGCTCAGTACTTCTTGGATTATGAACTTCCTTATACATCTCTCTCAAACCCCCTCCTGACAAAACAGCTAAATAATTAGTCATTCTCTTCTAGTTGAATGTAGAGCGATGATCTCCATTTAACATTCCTGCCCACCACTGTTCTTTTGTCTCATGTCTTCTAATTAAAAGCATTGTGCCCTGGGCTGCGGTCTTGTCTGGTACATGGGAACTAACACTTCTCCATTGCACCTCTGCAGAGAAGTCATGAGGCCACAGGTGTAATTATTTCTGTTTTGGATTACAAAGACTGCTCTATCTAGGTCACACAACAATGCCGGCATTTCCCAGTATTGAAACGCAACTTTGTTCTGTTCTCTTTGTTCTCTCTTTTTAAAAATAGCTAATTTTAACCCATAGTTCTTACAAGGGAATGAGTTCCTACCTAAAGAAAAATCGCAAATTTAGCTAAGATAGAGAATAGAAAATTCTGCAAGACTGAAGTGGCAGATGTCAAATTTGCATCTTCTTTAATGTGTATGGATTTTCCTACAGGCATTTTTGGGTACTTTATAAATAAACTGTTAAGATGTTAGTGTTGGGAGAAGGAGGAGGGGCAAAAAAGGAGCACCCTTAAGTAACCATGAAATCCCAGGCTTCTTGGGGAGTTAATTCTAATTCCACATTTCTGTGCCATATTAGTTTTTACCAATTTCTTGCTGCTTTTAAAAAATCAACTTGTTGAATGTGTTTAGTTCACAAGAGACGTTTAAGAAAGGATCTTATAGAAGTATTTTTTAAAATATATATATATATTTATTGATTTCAGAGAGGTAGGGAGAGGGAGAGAGAGATAGAAACATCAGTGATGAGAGAGAATCATTGATCGGCTGCCTCCTGCACGCCCCACACTGAGGATGGAGAGCCCGAAACCTGGGCTTGTGCCCTGACTGGGAATCGAACCGTGACTTCCTGGTTCATAGGTCGATGCTCAACCACTGAGCCACGCCAGCCAGGCTAGGAGTATTTGTTTTTTGTTTCATAATTTGAAAGCTAAAGGAGGAAATACTGGAATGCCCATTGGCTTTTCCCCCAGGTTGGGAAGTCAGTTACTGTGAAGAATTACTGGAATGTGTATGGATGGGGGGGTGGGGCAGCAGTGTGGTACATGGTGTTTCTCAGGCGAGTAGGTCAATCGGAGCAGCTACAGAAATAGGAACTTGACTTCCTTTGCCTTGTTTCCTTTTGAAATTTATTTTTTATTCAAGAAATATGGACTGCACGTGTGTTACTAGTATATGTCAGGTCCTCTGCTAGGTGCTGAGTGTGGGTCTCCGCCCATTCAGAAGGCGTGGCCATCTCCCGCTTCCTGTTTCCTGTCTTGGGAAGGCCGTGGGATGGGAGAGACACATTGTCGTGGACTGGAGGCCATGGGGGAAAGTTCAGATCAGTGCGCGTCTTTAAAATCCCGAAATCCCAATTTAGATGTCAGCCCCCTGCTAAGTGGGCAGACCACGCCCTGTCCGTGGTCCTCACTGGGATCCTAGGAGGAGAGCTAAGCAGAGGAAGCGCCTGCCTGGCCTGCCTCACTCCCTGCGGCTCCCAGCAGGAGCCTCCTGCTTGAGCTCATTCACATGCCTGCACTCGGATGGTGCCCGTGGGTTGGCCCTTGCAGGAGACGGGCTGTTTAAATGTTGCATGTGATGGCCGGGTGGATAATGAGGGCCCGTGGCTTTACAAGGGCAAAAGGACGGACGCAGGGAATGTGCAAGGGGCAGTTTAAGGATCCTAGAGTATGTCTTAGTTCATTTAACACACACTTTATTGAGCACTTCCAGGCCCCATTCTAAGCTCATTTCACCCTCGTAGCAGCCCTGTGAGGTACATTATTATTCTTCATATCTGTTTGACAGAGAAGGAAACGGACTTGCTCAGTATTGTACAATCAGTGGACCTAGATTCAAAGTCAGGCATTTGGACCCCAGCATCTGCACTCTGTGTGTGGCCTGCACAAGACTGGCTCAGGTCTGGAACCGGGTGTGAGACCGCAGGTGCCTGTGCCCCGCGGGGTGTATGGATCAGAGGCTCAAGGCAGAAGCCTGGACGGGGGGCTGATCAGAATGCAGAGAGGCGGTGGTTGAGGCCGTGAGAGTAGATAGGACCCCCTCAGGGAGTGGGACTAGAACGAGGAAGGGGTGGTCTCAGGCAGAGGGCCTGGGGCTGGCGACACTCAGTGGCTGATGAACCAAAGCCACAGCAAAGTTGAGTGAAGGTGGAGAGATCTGGGGAAGGGAGCCTTAGAAGCCAAGAAAGACAGCGCTTGGCGTGAGTTGACCTTCCCAGGTGCGAGGGGTGAGGGAAGGCCGGAGGAGAGGGCTGCTGCCGGGTGGTTAGGGCCGCTGTCGGGGTGGTGAGGAGCTGCCGCTGCCTTTGCCAGAGGTAGGTTTACGGAGAAGACAGGACAAGCGGGCACACAGGTGACAGGAGTACAAGTACGTGCTCAGACCTTTTACTTAAACACACTTCTTACTCGTTTTGGAAACGATTCAATGGGTGTCAAGGCTGCCTTTTTTTTTTCTTTTTTCTATAAGCTTATTCTTTTGACCACCACCCAGCTTAGTTTAGCAGATTTTTACCTGGCAGGCACTTCTTCATTAATCAGGGGATATCAAAAATTGATGAGCCCCAGGAAAACAATCATTTGAATTTCCCCAGGTGGTGCAAGGCCGTTGGAATTAGCCACCAATCCCGAAGCAGCATGACCTTCTGGAAGATGTATCGCGCCATCGTGAGCCGGGAATCTCAATTCAGGGTTATAGGATGGCTGGGGCACTCGTCATCGAACTGCCCGCTCAACTGAGTGATTTCACTGTTTCCCTTCAGTGTGATGTTTGAGCCACGGAACGGCATCAGTCTTAATGTGTGATATGTTTTGATGTAACTAAAACTTGATTTATCACACAGGACTTTATTACTCCAGTTAAAGTCTTCTTAATCTCTTTTACGTGTCGCTCTTAAAGAATATGTCCTCAAACGTGGGAGCACTCATGGGCTTGTTAAGTATGGGGGGAGCGTTTTAGATGAGAGGGTATTTCAGGATAGAGAATCAAATGTCAGACACGTTTGGATAAACACTGTCTTCAGTGCAATTGTTTGGTGGAACACATTCATGAATCTCGGGGGAGGAAAATTCCTGAAATGGGTTGTTTGCTTGAATAAGAGGGAAAACTAAAGCTGTTTGAATGAAGTTTTCAAAGCTACTGTTGTCATCCCTCCCCATATCCTGGCGTTTCCCAACTTGTGAAATACGGTTGCTCACTTGGGTAACTCCCGGAACCATGGAAGGAATTTAATTGAATATCAAATTCTTTTCAAATAAATCAGTTTAGGAAGTGGCCATCTTGTGGGTGGCCATACCTTTCACAGGCCAGCCTGGGTGGCAGAGCCGGGCTTACGTGCTGCTGGCGTGGGATTGTCACCAGCAACATCCATGGGGAGGTGGGAAGTCATTCCTTAGAGATCATGTGCGCCCACCCTGCTGCCACCAACCAGCAGGCGGCTTTAGCGGGTTGGAAAAGAAAATGGCTTCCACTCCCTCCCTCCTGTTCCCCCTCTCCCTCTCCCTTTTATCGCTAGTTACTGACTAGGGGAGAATCTCAGCAGTAACTAAAACAGCAACGCTGTGCGCTCTTTTTCTATTGCTCTTTCAAACGACTCTCCCCTAATCGATTGCTTATCTTTTAATTTTGCCACCCAGGAATTCTGAGTAATTATACTTAGATTTTGTAAAAGTAAGAATCTTTGGATCCACATTCTCTTTCTTTGCCTTTTAGATTCTGTAGGTTTTTTTGGATGGATACAACTCTTCCCTTAATTTAGGATATGGTGTTACACCTACCACTGATGAGGAAAATGCTTTAATTTCAAATCAGGGTTCTTCATTGCGACATTTGCTAGCTGCAATGTAGTTGATGTTTTAGCAACCTCATACCTACCTATGGGAGAGAGTTTTCCGTAGATGGATAGATTTTTTAGGCACGGATATTAGGTATGTGGCCACATCAATACAATGTTTTTACTTCTTCATAAAATATAGTGCAACCCAGGTGCGTGACCTTGACCGGGAATCAAACCCACAACCCTTCCGTTGGCAGGCCAAAGCTCTAACCACCGAGAACACTGGCCAGGCATGAACACGGGATTCTTAAGAGGCATGCTCCATTCTAGATGCGGGAGTTTGAGGTCAGCTCAGCCTCTCAAATAAGGCAGCACCTCATGACTTGGTGAAAGCAATCAGCTCACAGCACAATAGCCTAATGGTGACAAAACCCTGACTCTTTTTTACGTGTCACTCTGTAAAATATTTCCTTTTCAGGCTGGGTGAGCCTGCAGGGCTGCTAGTGAAGAGCCAGAGGTTTGCTCAGCGGCCCTGATTGCTTATTATTGGCCTTGACATTCTGTTCCCTCGCATATTTACTCTGTTGCAGCCTATTCTATCACTTGAAAACATTAATGAAAGGAAATGTTTCCTTTTACCTGCGAGCATGGTGATTTCTTACCACATTAGGGAGAAGTTTATAATCTTAATGGATGCATTAGGAAAATGTTGTACCAATTTTTGAACATGTTAAGCCCCTTATTCATCTCTCCAAAACTATAGAAAGTCTAAAATTACCTGCTTTGTAAAATACCCTGAATAATAATACCCTATTCTGTGGATACAATACCCTGAAATATACCCTTTGGCGTGATATGCCTGGGCAGCTTTTTAATCAAGCAGTGGTATTAATAAAAGACAAGTGTGACATAAATAACATTTTGGACTGCTTCCGGCAGTGCTGATGACTACACGAATCCTTTATTTACCCCCCACTGGACAGTCTTTGGCTAATCACTCACTTTCCAGTGGGGCAGAGTGCGATGGAGGGAAAGGCCAGGAGCATGAAGAGTCCCCTGGGGCATCCTGGTGCTGATGATCTAGTTCAGTGCCTGGAGATAAGCTCTGAAGTGTCAGAGCCAGATGTGCCTTGTCCTGTGAATTCCTCTGAGAGCACTGAGGCATCTGTTGACTCAGAATATTCCAGTGAGAAGGGCCCTGGCAACCCTCAAGTGCAACACTCTTCCAGAAGTGGGTAAGCCGGGGCCACCAAAGGGAAGGTGACTTACCTGGGCACACCTGTAAGCCCACCTGCATTTCGTACACCTGGCACCGGGGTTTCATTCGTGGTGTTTTCTCACTGTCTTTAGGGGTCTGGTTTATGCATCATGGGGAAGTTTCTGGAAAATTGTTAATCTTGAGCTTAAAGGAAATAGCATTATAAACAGCAGTGAACTAGATCTGGAGATTTTTGTTTCTTGTGTTAGCCCTAAGGTTTCTGTAGCTCTAAAGTTCCATATTTCTTGACTTACATTGGTACAAAAGAGGGAATAATATGAACAAATAATAGTGAAAAGTAGTAGTAACAATAATGACAAAAATTTCTAGAACTTCTATGTGCTAGGCTCTGCTTTAAGCCCTTGGCATCCATTAGCTCACCTAATCCTCACAATAACCTCTGAAGTAAGTACTGTTATTCCCATTTAACAGGGGAGGAAACTGAGGTCCGGAGAGATAACTTGCCCAATATCAAGCCTGAATGTTATAAGATAATACACATGTGGAATGACCCGCCCAATCAGTGTCAGGTAGCTCCATTTAGGAGAGGAAGTACTACGCTCAGGAATAGACAGTTAAGAAGGGCTTCTCAAAAAAAAAAAAAGGACAACCTGGTAATTCCGTAGGTTACATGATGGTGTCCACTATTTCCGTGGCTTGCCCATCACTGATTAGAGGAGTATTCAATAAACTGAGTGTCCAGCCATAGCTATGTCCATGCTTATTAAATATGATTGCTAGAATTTATATATGTCAGCATCTATGTGTACAGTTAGGCTGAGACAAGAAATATGGTTACACAGTCACACGTGTGTTTGACTTTTTGCTTGTAGTCTGTTGTACTGGTAGAAGCAGCCACTGTTCATCACCAACTCTTTGGTTCAAGGACTCACTGTAACTCAGCAACCCCGTCTCTAGTGGCCAACTACTGATTCATGTTGCTCCATATTTTCCCTTAGGGTTGTGTGTTATCTTCTGTTTCTTTAGAAAATTTTATTTAGCTTTTCTACTTCAGTTGATTATGTGGGAAGATGTGAACAGGGTTAAATGATGACACCTTTTCATTCCCCTTCTGGTCTTTTCCTTTTAGGCACCTGCCAGTATTATTGGTCTAAGTGTGCAGAAGATGGAGTAGTTCTAGTTAAACTATCCATTTTTAAATATATATTTTTGTTGACTTTTTTGAGAGAGAAGGAGAGAGAAAAAGAGACAGACAGACAAACAGACATGTGAGACAGAAACATCAGTCTGCATGCACCCCAACTGAGGATTGAGCCTGCAACCTGGGTATGTGCCCTGACCTGGAATTGAACCAGCGACCTGTTGGTGCACTAGACGATGCTCAACCAATTGAGCCACCCCGGCCAGGGCTCCCCTACCCCTGTTTTGTAGGCGAGGAGATGCCCTTCTGATGCAGGACTGAAGTAAATCCTAAAGTCAAGTAGTGTAAGTTGTTCAACTGTGTCCTTTTCACAAGTGTTTTGACGACTCTAAGGCCTTTGTACATCTGTATAAACGTTAGCGTCCCCTTGTCCGTCTCTGCGAGGACTTTCACTTCTGGCGTCTTCATTCCGTGTATTGATCTGCATTTCCATCTGGTGTCCTCTTCCCTTCTCCTGAAGAATTTTTTAAACACTTCTTGTAGCACAGGTCTGGGATGGAAAGGAAGTCATAAGAAAAAACTAAGACAGCGTCCTTCATAAATACGCTGTAAACAGACTTCAACAAAATGTTAGCAAATCAAATCCATCAATGTATAAAAAAGATAATATATTATGAACTGAGTAGGTTTTACTCAGGAATGCAAAGGTGGTGTCAAACAATGTAATGTTTTCCACCAAATTAATAGACCGAAAAAGAAGAAGCTGGTGACATCCAGCACACTGACAGTTTTTGTACACTTCTTTTCTTCCCGTTAGATGATGGGGAAATTGTAGAAAGGGCTGATTTTTTTTTTTTTTTTTTTTAAGTAATTGCCTCAACGTTCGAAGTTCCTTTCAGTGATCAGATGCAGTAGGTTTCCTCCCACCCTCCTGGCCTCCCCGTCACTGCCTGGTGGCTGCTGAGGGGAGCGATGCTGGCAGGCCGGCCAGGCCGCGGGGTGCTGACAGGGGCTCCTCACTGTGCCGCAGGGGACTGCCTCGCGGGCCTCTGTCCACGGGCCCGGGAACCAGGACCTGGGGTCTTGCCAGAAGTCAATCGCATGCTGTCGGCATTTTTCAGAGCTGTTCTTCTCTGACTAACCACAGTTTCCTTATAGATCAGAAATATTGGGGTCACTCAAGTTGTTCCAGAAATGTCTCTCTGGATTGAAGTGGCTAAAATTATAGCTGGCGTGGAAAGTGAGGAGTAACAAATTCCAATACCTTATTTTATAAACATAATAGTCTTTTTATTTTCTCCTAACGCATTAGTCTTAACCTTATATATGTGTTTGGATTCATGGCAAAAGAGCCCTCAGGCGTTTGGCCATGACCATGGCCTCCAGGTACTTCACCTACACCCTTTGGTTCCCAGGACCAAACTCGTCTTTGAGGAGATGAGTCCTGCCTGGCCAGAGCCCCGCTGCAGAGCCAGGCGGCTCCAGCTCCTCAGCCCCTGATTGGGAGTTTGATCCAAATATGTCACTTGCCCTCTTCACATTTCACCTTTGAAATGGAGAGGGCACCTCCCCAGGGGCCCCACCTCTCAAGATGGCATTGCAAGTGGGGCGACCAGGTCTGCTCCCAGCTCAGCTGGCCCTGGGGAGCAGGGAGCTGGGAGCACAGGTCTTGCCCTGAGTGGCCCTGGGCACGTCCTGAACTGCGCGCCCCGGAAGTTGTTAAGCTCTGTTCCTGCACCAGGTCCTGCACGGAACTGATCGATGTCCGTGAGTCTTCAGTCTGCGGGAAGCTCGTGTAATGGGTGACATCGGAGCCACTGAACTGTTCAGCCGAATCACATTTACCACCTGAAAATAACTCCTTCTGAACGGTTTCTTCAGCAGCTTGGAAACTGTGAGTTTTCAGAAGACTGTTTAATAAAAGCTGTTTACTACAACTTCCTACATGAAATACTTTGGAAATTTATTTAAACATTGCCTTTGAATACTGAAGAGCAGTAGTTACTTTCGATAAAGACTAAATAATTTTAATTGATGCACTAAGTATCCTAGTCCATCAGGTACCTCTCAGACTTTCTTAAGAGGAAGTTTCAGATTCCAGTGACATTTGAAGATTTTATGTGACAACTTAGTTTTTACAGGACTGCTCATAACTTTTTGTTTCCTATTTCAAACCCAATCATTTTAGATTGCACATTTATGTCGATGATCCTTTTTTAATACATAGCCTTTTCCTTAGCAAATATTGTGATAATAAGAGAAAAAAAGAGAGAGAGCAAGGAAAACCATGAATAGTAACTACAAGCTTCGTATGTTAGCAGCATCCAGCACTTATTATAGAAACAAGCTCTCACATAATGAGGCCCGTATTGAAATACAACAGAGTTTATTATTTTTTTCCAGACTCTCCTTTTGATGGTATATTTAGTTAGCAGTTTCACAGACAGTTGTCCCATATTCATTACAAATAAATTACATAGTTTTTCCATTGCATGAAAATTTCATCACAGCCTTTTGCTATCATCTTTGTTTAAAAAGAAGATGAATATTAAGTATATTCTGCAGTGATGGCAGACAGTGAATTCCCTGTGCTGACTGCAAAATCTCATTTGTATGATGTGTAGAGAGAGGGGGAGGGAGAGGCTGTGGTAGGAGACCAGGGAGAAGGCACATGGCAGGCGAGGTATTTGTGGTTTATCCCTGACCACTCCTTCAGCATGAGTGTGTCTGATGGGGAAGGTTATGGCTACTGGACTTGACAGTGGGAATCCATGGTACCGAGCTTTGGCTAAGGTTACAGAAAAGTCTCGTTTTCAATGCTGAATCTGGTGACTTATTTGCAAACATTAATAAAGACTAGTTTTACCCTTGAAGGTTGTTCAGATGTCCGTAAAAGAAACGGAATAGCAGAGGCTGGTTAACAGTTGTACTATTCCTCCTTTTAAAATTTGTCTGCTGTTTGTTTTTGAGATTTTAAAAATTTTAAGCATATGAATCTTTAAGTTATAAGAAATTAATTCCCTGCAATGCACATGACTTATTTGGCTCCATATATTCAAACCTAATAGACAGATATCTGCTTCATTTTACTTTTGCCTTTTATTATTAAAAAATGATTTCCCCCTAGTCTGTCTTTCTAAGTTGTCAGGCTTTTGTGATTAATAATAATAATAATAATAATACAGCTTTAGTCTGTGAACTTAGATTTTTTCCTATTCTGAATTTCTGCCCCATGAAGTATGAAGTCAGAACTTTTTTGGGGGTCCTTCCTGTACATATATCACAGTTTGTGTCTGAGACCTGTGTCACCCACAGAGAAACAGCATGAGCCTCACACACATGGGAGCTGCTCCAGCCTGTCTGCGGGTTATCACTTGAAGATGGAACTTACCATGGTGTCATTTTAGCAAACGCTTCAATTGTGCCTGTGTTGCTGGTGAAAATGGGTTCTTGCCATGTTGTGAGAAAGGAATTTCAAAGGGCCTGGGCATGGGAGGAGTTTAAGCAGAGTGGCAAGACTTACTGCTACTCTGGGTGGAGGAAAACAACCCGCCCTTGGGAGCAAGCAGGCTGTCACTCAAACTATCCAACCTGCCTCCTGGGTTTTCCCAGGCTTGTGCTGGGCCCTCCCCCCAACCCATCCCTTTCTTGGACTTTCAGGGGTCCGTGCCCTCATCCAGTCTGATTCTTTTCCCAGACTGGGCTCTACCCCTTTATGGTTGCCATTTTGGCTCCTATTGCACACACCCCAACATTTTTTTTTAATATATTGTTATTGATTTCAGAGAGGAAGGGAGAGGGTGAGAGATAGAAACATCAATGATGAGAGAGAATCAGTGATGGGCTGCCTCCTGCACGCCCCCTGCTGGGGATCAAGCCCGCAAACCGGGCATGTGTCCTAACCCAGAATTGAACCCGTGACCCTCCTGATTCATAGGTTGACACTCAACCACTGAGCCACACAGACCGGGCCATGCTCCGGAGCTTTGTTGCTGTCCTCCCCTCCCCCTGCCCCTCTACACACTGTTACTAGGAGGAGGCATTCTATTTTAGCCTTTTCAGCTTGTGGCACTTTATCTGTGAAATTCAGTGAACAAAATATGTTTAGATATTTACACAGAGCAAAACAAATGATTCCGACATACTTTATAAACTATAAACACCACCAGTATCATTTCAATGTGAGGGCAGCCAGCAGAAGTTGCCTCCTTTTCTCTGTGTATCTGTGTAGACCCACAAGTGAGTTCAGAAAGCTCAGAGCCCAGCACAGACTGGCCACCCACAGGGTCATCGTTTGCTGCCCCCAGCTCTGTTCCTACCGCCCATCAATCCTAGTTGTGAGCTGTGGCGGGAGTCCAAGTAGATTTTATACAAGAGACCAGCCATTGTCGACCCTTTTCATCGTTTGGCACACATGAACTAATCATTAAAATTCTGTGGCACACCCAAAAATACATTTTTGGCCGATCTGACACGCAGAAGAAAGGTATAATTTTGATCCATTCACACCGGACAGCTATTGTTGTGTTGGCTGTTGTCATTTTTTCATGTAGCAATCGAAGGGAAAAGAGGTCAGTGCCCCTGCCTAAATAGCCAGGTGTTTCGTGTTTTAAAAACTCCTGCAGCGCACGGGTTGAACATCGCTGCACTGGACCGATAGATACATGGAGTGGCTGATCTGTGGTGAGCCAGTGGCTGGAGACTGCTAATGAAGCTGTGCTCATTACACAGTGTCTTCCGGTGGGAGAGAGCACTGAGGGACGGGAAACCCAAACCAGCTTACACAGCAAGAGAAAAGCAAGTTATGCTAGAAAAGTGCGCCTCCTTTCGTCACATCTTTCATGAGGCGCTAGCAAGCTCATCAGCATCTCTGATGTAGACGGACAAAACCTAAGAGAAAATAAAAAACATATTTTATATCCCAGACATCAGAGCACAGGCCTACATAACCGCGTAATCCTTTCTTTTTCTTTCAGCAGAAAGACTAAGAGCCCTGCTACCAAGAACCTTGACTGAAGGGTTGAAGGGCAGTGTGAGAATAAATATTGAAATATATTTAAAACGGTGCTGCTTTCTGTGAGAAAAATTGATCCTGTTTCTTTTATTTACTTGAATGCATGCTTGTTGTAAACACCTGAAAATTAAATTGAAATGCACCTAATCCGTGCTTTTGTGACCTACTTGATTCAGTGTCTTCAAGTACATTTGTGTTGGAATTTAGAGCTATTTATATGTAAATGCAAAGTCTTCAGTAATTGGCCCAGAGAGAGCCCCAGAGAAGGCAAGTAAACTAATCTCAGTCCTGAGCTTTCCCCTCCGTTATACATTCATAATGGCACCTGAGGGCCAGCAGCGTGATCCGATGTCAACATTCTCCCGGCCAGAGAGACGGGGGGGGGGGGGGGGGGGCGGTGAGGAGCTCTGTTTTCAGCGGTAAATGGTGAGATTTTTCTGTGACACGCCATCTGAGACAGAGCCACCAGGTGTTGTAGGAGCAGAAAGATATTAACTTCTAGCTACTTGGGATAAGCATTCAAATCATTTGTGCTGGGTAGAATGAAAGTAAAATTGTTCAATTGTTCTGGCTGTGATAGGCTTTGTTTTATTGAATTTCATTTTTTTTTTAAATGTGCTATTTGAGACTTTGGTACTAATGGCACCCAAACATTTTGTCTGTTTTTGCCTCCTTTTTTCTTTTTTTTGGAAAATATTAGCCAAATATTATCTGGTTGCAAGGACATTTAATTCTGTGTTAAATACTCTGGGAATTTATATGCCTACTAGAGGCCCAGTGCACAAAATCCGTGCATGAGTAGGGTCCCTAGGCCTGGCTGGCGATCAGGGCCGATCTGTGGGGCGACCGGTGGGGCGATCGGGGGAGGGGGGGTGTCTGCTGGCATCCGCCTTCGTTGGCCTGGTGCTGCCTGTTTGCCGGCCCCATCCCAGGGCACCCGCCTTGGCTGGCCTGGGGCCTGCAGGCTGGGAGCAGTTCCTGCGTTGAGCGTCTGTCCCGGGGTGGTCAGTGCGCATGATAGCGACTCGTCGTTCTGCCAGTTGGTCAATTTGCATATTAGACTTTTATTATATAGGATTATAAATCATGGAATGTTTAAACTCTAAGAGGTCTGTGGAAAAGATACCTGAATCTCAAAATCTATTCTGGAGCAAGCAATGATTTAAAAAAAAATTAATATTAACTTAGTTAAAATGAGATTTATTATTCATGCCTCAGTCAAGCAAGCCATCCACGTTTATCTATCCATTCATCCATTTCTTCAGTAAATATGCCCTCCTCGGCTGAACCCTGGGCTGGATGCTGGGGGTGGGATGGTAAGCTGGGACCTCATATTGCCCTCAGGGAGCGTTAGATCTGCAGCCAGCCTGCACTGTTGAATGGAAGCTGCATTGCACTTTTAGCTATTTCCCATGTTCAAGAACTACACAGTCTGAACATTTTCCCTCTCTATGTTCAGAGTTTAAACACAACTTGTTTTCGATGGAAATCATTCTACTCTGTGACCCATAAATAGATAGTGTTGGGAATAATTTTTATGATTTTAGGATCGTGGTTTTGGCTATTGTTCTGACTTATAATTTAATACCGAAATAATCTAGGCGGCTGAATTATTACACTTGATTTTGATTTGTGTTTCTTTTCTCACCACCAGACGGTCGGGTGTTGTCTTCTTGCCAGTTGGTCTGATTCTGTGACAGAACCTTCCTCCCCCACCCTCCTATCTTTCTGGTCTCTTGTGGGTCTGGATACAGGCTCAGCAGGGTTATTAAAGCCATGGCACTTATTTTTAAACATAACAGTCCCTTCATAAAATAAGATGGCTTCTCCTGTGAATAATACGCATCTTCCTTGCTAAATTTATTGTCGCTGCCAACAGGTCCTCTTGGATTATCTTCTTGGCCCTGTTTTTAACAGATGAAACGTTATTTAGCTCTAGTTTTAGCACTTCAGGAAATCAAGTCAGAATGGAAGTAATAATAATTCAGTATTAATCAGTGAGCATATTTGTGAGTGTCTGTGGCAGTGCACCGTGACATCCTCAGACAATAAATGGCATGTCATCAGGCCCTGCTCCACACGTCGTGTCCTCCTGCCCAGAGCAGCACCTCCGCAGGGTCTCGGAGCCCCCGGAGCCCGGTCGCAGTCCCTCTGCTGCATCACGCGGGAGTCTTCCAGGGAGGGCGTGACCGGTTGGCACACGGCTGCAAAGGCCGGGCGTCTGGTGTCTGGTTCATACTCAGAAATGAGTTGCATTTGCTTTGGGCATTTGCTGTCTCTCTCATTCAATTTCACAACATGTTCCCAGTTTCAAAAAAAGCGTTAAAAATGAATGAAATTCACTTTTGATCAGGGTTCCAGGATGGTTTTTGTTAAGGCCACCTCAGGTCTGTTACAGGGGGTCGGGGAAAGAAGCAGCCGATTTGGTGACTGATTGGATGAGCTGACAGGAGTGGGTGACCCCTTTGCTTCTGCCTCCAGCCCTGGAGCGATAGGATCCACCGACCATCCTTGAAGAGAGCCGAGGTGTTCATGGAGGGCACATCAGCATTCCTCTCTCTCTCCTGCTCTTCCCAACACTCCCAGGGACATTACAGGTCCCCAGCAGCAGCAGCGAATCCCGGCAAGGCCTAAGGGAGTGAGGTGTCTCAGAACCTCTGGGTAGAGTGTAAAAGTCTCGCCCCTCCACTACCTCCGGGGAACCTATTCCTCTCCACAGCCCAAGTTGAAAAACAGTTTACAGATTGACTCGTGACAATGAGCGTCCTATGAACCAGGAGGTCACGGTTCGATTCCCAGTCAAGGCACATGCCTGGGTGGTGGGCTCTCTCCCCAGTGGGGAGCATGCAGGAGGCAGCTGATCAATGATTCTCTCTCATCACTGATGTTTCTATCTCTCTCCCTCTGCTTTCCTGAAATAAATTTAAAAAAATAGTTTTTTTAAAAAGAAAGAAAATGATGGCAACATAAACCAAGCTTTGTTGTTCCTTTGTTGGGTTGATGGGACACTCATTCTAAGGATGCCGTTCTGATCCTGACATTATGGGGCTTGAGAGGTGCATTTCTGCTCTGCCCAGCCTCCCTCCATCCCTTTCACCGTCGTCTAAGGAATTTTCAAAGCTCAGCCCACCAGCTTAGGTAGAATATGGGACCCGGGAAGTAGCTCTGTCTTCAGACCAGGTTTGCTCATTTGGGAGGACGGTAGCATGAAACCCAGCACAGGTTTAGGAAATGGTGTTGATCGATTAGGGTGACCAAGCAATCACATTGTGAAGAATATTGATTATGTATACCCTGCTTGCTTTCAGGTGGAATTTTCTGAGCCTTATGAACAAACAAGTATTTGCTAAATATAAGAGAAAAGGCAATGAGAAGAGGGAGAAGAGAAGGAAGGAAGGTGGATGAGGTCGTGGGAAGAGCTTCCTGGGCCTGAGGAAGTGGCTGACCTCTCCCCTACGTGTTTCTTGGTGGTTTCCTGGTGTACATAACAGTGTGGAGCGGACCCACAATCTCCCATGAGCTGCATCGCAACAGTGCGGTCCCTGCTAAGTGATTTATTAGTGACTTTAATGCTGTAGAGTTATTAATTATGTTGTGGTTTTCATCATAGCACCTGAGTGTTTTGGAGATTAAAGTTGGATGAGAAAGAACTTGATCTGTTTTAGTGAGTACAGATTGTCATATTTCTCAAAACGAGCACTCAATTTAAGAACCACCTCATGACATACCGTTTTAGATTCCTTTGAGAATAATTTGAATGATGTCAGTCACCATGTTAAAATTACTTCCTTAACTACTTCTAGTAAATACACCTTAGGAAATGAATGCTTCATAACATTGTTTTAAAATTGTTGTCACATGACTTTTCCTACGTTGGAAATAGGAATGAAATCTTGCCTTTTCTCTGCCCAAGCATATATGTTTACATTTTTGTGTGTGTGTCTGGAATATGTGCTAAGCTCTGAGAATTTATGCCAAACACAAAGGTGAAATTTTCTCCCGAAAGTCCGTCAAAGGTTGCATGTTCCAATATGATATAGAAATAGAGACTCTTATTGATTTCAAAAGGTTGAACCGATTTTTTTAAAGCATTGCCTGCTCTATGCAAGATACTGTGCTAGGCAAGATGAAAATTCAAAACTATAAGCAACACTAAGGGTGTCTATTACAAGTTTATTGTCCAGTAAGAGGCTCTAGCAGTGTAATGCTCCGTGGAAAATCTCCAGTTTAGTTTGCAGTGAACGATGCAGACGGGAACTCCCTGGGTGCTGGAATCCGCGTCTGTTCTGTTCCCCACCGAAGCTCAGGGGTCCAGACGGAGACCCAGGCCTGGCGGCCCCGCGGGAGGGTGTGTTGAGCACGTGAAGGGACTGCACAGGTGCCGGCTCCGCGCCTTCTGGATAAAGCATCGCCCGTGACCGGGAAGGCTGCCCGGGAAGGCGGCATTCGGCTCCCACGGCCACGTGCGCCAGTGTCCCCACGCAGGTGGCGGTGGGTCAGGAACTCGGGGCAGGAAGGTCACTGCGTTTCCTTCCAGTGGATCCCTGGCCTCCAGGGTTATTTCCGGGAATGATGCCCGCGAGCAGCCAGGCCCAGAGCCCGGCCAGCAGGTCCCTCCAAAGGCAGCTGTGGTTTCCTGGCGGCTCTGCCCGTGGGGTCTCCCTCTCCCGCGGGGTTGGTCTGTCCTTCCTCTGGCCCCCCTTCAACCCGCCTTTTCTTCCCCAAGGTCATTTTCAAAGGGAGACCGAGGGCCCCACCTGGAGCGAGCGAGAGGAGCCGAGACCCTTTCATCCTTCAGTTTGACTCATTGGTTTTTTGAAAAGGAGGTGGGGGCCCCCTTGCTGTCTGCCCCCCAATTCCCTGATGCCTCCCTCGGGCCAGCAGACCTGGATGGGCAGGCGTGGTTTCCCTGCCCAGGGCCCTCTCTGGTTTCGGCCTTGGCCCTCCTCCAGGCCCTCGTCCTGCAGCCCGGACTCCCCTTGGCTGGGGGAGGGCGGCCATGGAGTTGGGTGGAGAAAGGACACCCCAGCAAAGGCTGCAGGAGGAGCTGTGCCCACGGCGCCCTTCCCCCTGCCCAGGTCCCTGCTCCGCGCCCCCAGGTCCTCCTGTGTGCCGTGCAGGGCTCTTCTCCCCCCGCCACACACACTCTCTCCATGTCCAGCGAGTGTGCACACCTGACTGGGATGCTCAGGACATGGGTCTGGGGTCTCCCTCCGTCCGGAGGGCAGGGCCATCTGCGCAGATTCAGGCACCGAGCACCCAGCCGCCAGGGGGCACTGTCACCGAGGGGTGCTCACCCCCCGCCGGCCTGAGCTTGGTCACCGATCAGTGGACCGTTTGTCTGAAGGAACCACGTGTGTTTATTGGGAAGACGGGGTCACGTGTATGTCAGTGTAGCCTGTGTAGGTTTTTTCAATTCAGTGCCGCTGAGCGCTGAGCGATGGATATTTGTAAAGAACTCTGATCCTTGTAAGAAATATGCACTGTTCTTTGTTGTTGACACTATTGGATACCTCCCGTCTCTCCCACCCCCTTTGGACACGCTAAGTTTTCCTGGTGAAGAAGTCGTGGACTCTGAAGCCACACCATGTGATTCAAATTTCGGGGCCTCCATTGACCGGCTGTGTGGACTCAGGCAAGTCGGCTCACCCCTCTGGGCCTCAGCCTCCCTTCCTGTGGAAGGGGAGCAATGATGGCCTGTCTGTGGGGGCTGCTGGGGCTGTTGAGGGTTGAAGCAGTGGGTGCAGAGCGCTCAGGGCGGGGGCGGGGCCGTAGGAAGTGCTGTGTAAGTGTTGGTCGTACTGGGAATGCTCCCCCGGCTTTAGGTCTTAACCATGGGGCAGCCTGGACTTCCTAGTAAATTCCTCATTTGAACAAGAGGAAGCGTTTCTTTGCTTTAGAAACGGCCCAGCGCTCCAGGGCCCTCCCAGCACACAGGCTTCACGCCTTCAGCAAAGGACTGTGAGAGCCTCTGCGCGTCACCTGGGCAGTTTGCAGCCGGTGTCCACGCCGGTTCCTCGGAGCTGCTAACACCATGTCCCGTTAATACTGGGACCCAGCGCTGCGTGGTGCTTGTCATGAACCCAGGCCGACGCTGCAGCCACGAAGATCGTCTTGCAACCTTTTCAAATAATGTGCTTGTAGGAAACTATTAGATTTTCCTACTTATTCAAATTAGAGCTCAAATAACAGTAGAATAATGATGCTGCCTTAAAATTGAAGAACAGCAAAGCAAACCCAGGCAGTCGAAGGACAGCAGTAGCTTCGTGTGACTGATGTTCCATGTTAGAGCCTAAATGCACTACAGATACCCAAGTCTTCATGTTCCAAGGAGACGAACAGTCTGTCCAAAAGGTATGGTTAGCTGGGTTGGTTGCTTTGGACAAACAAGTCTTTGTAAGTCAGGATGACATCGTGTTGTAGAGCCAGGAGCCTCTCTCTCTGCCCAGTGGGTGTCTTCTCTGACCTTGTTTCTGTAGGGCCTGTTCTGGTGGCCCCTGCTCTGCCTCTCCACCCTCCAGGGGGCTGGTCTAATCCTGCCTGGGCCTGGGTGCAGCACCAGGGGGAGGGGATGAGTTGGGTCTCCTGGGGGGAGAGAACATGAGCACAGACCGAAGGTCAAAGCCAGAGAGGCCTCCACCTGTCCCTGTGGCGGGTAAAGAAGGGATTGTACCCAACATAATGGCAAGTTAAAGTAAACTGAATGGGGGAGTTTAAAGAAAGGCCAATAAAAGGAAGAAGATCTCAAGACGATTTCTGAAACCAGGAGTGGGGTGGTGAAGCCACCTGTTTTTTTGTTTGTTTTTTGTTTTGGTTTGGTTTTTCTTCTCACTGATCTGTGCTCTTTGGGTTTATAAACACAAGATTGTAATACAACCAACCCTCTTTCCACTGACGCACATAATACTTCCTGTTAGAAGTAAGAGGTGTTTTATTATCTGGACTTTTGAGGTTACTGGAAAATAAGTACTAGCAGTAGAGTTAACATAAGCAAGTCTATTTAGAAAATGCAATTGGAAGTTCTATTGATTATAATTATAATGAAATGTCTATTGAGATGAAGTGATTGCCATCCTCTCAGTGGAATTTCGACTTTATTCTTCTGCTCAAAACGTCATTAAGGTGTAAACATAATATATCTTCAAATCGCTTCTGTTATTGCAAGATGCTTACAAATCACTGAGCTTGAGTTTCGCATTTGAGGGGTAAAAGAAGACAAATAAGCATTCTGGTAAGGAATCGTCTTCACACTCCACTCTTATCTGAGTTTAACCGTGATGAAACACGAGGCTTTTAGTGCAAATTGCAGTTTTAATTTTAGATGGTGGGGTAAGATGTCAAAGCACCTTGTTCAAGCTGACTGATCTGTAGGGTTGTTTTTGCAACATGTACTGAATCTCAGGCAAGGGAATTTCATATTTTGTCCTTGAAATTCTCTGGCATTTTCCATTGTTTTGAGTTATTAATGCTGCATTCGAGTTTGTTGCCTTAGAATTCCTAGGGAGTTGAATGCAGTGGCTCAGAGGAAATAATTAAGATATCTGAAAGCACTACTTCGCAATATTTCTCAGGGTTTGAAGGGGGTGCTGAATAGTGTGGGATTGCTTAACAACATGTGACAGCAAAGAGAGGCTATACCAGAGAGCACAAGTGTGTCAACCACTAAACATCAAAAAGCCTTTTTTAAAAATGGTACAGTTCAACATTTTAAAGTATATTTGTAGAGTTGTATGACCATCACTGATATTTTACTCCAGAACATTTCATCACCACCATCCCCAAGTAGCTATCATTTTAATTTGCCTCCAACTTCCTCAGCCCTGAGCAGCTAGTAGCCTACTTGCTGTCTCTAGAGCTTTGCCTGCTGTGGACACTCCACAGCAAATAGAACCATGCAATAGGTGGTCTTATTTTTGTGCTTAACCATTTTAAGTGTAGAGGTTGATCAGTGTTAAGTATGTTCACATCGTGTGAAACCATCTCCGGAACTTTTCATCTTGCAAAACCGAAACTCCATGCCCATTAAACAGCAGCTCCCTTTGGCCCCTCCCCCAAGCCCTTACTGACCACTGTTCTACTTTGTGTCTATGAATTTTGACTACTTTAGGCACCTGTTACAGTTGGAATCATACACACTTTGTCTCTTTGTGCCTGCCTTATTTCACTTACCATAATGTCTTCAAGGTCCATCCATGCTGTAGCTATGACAGGACCTCCTTCCTTTTTGAGGTTAATATTTCATTGTACGTATGTACCACAGTTTGTGTATCCACTCACCTGTCAGTGGACACGTGGGGTTCTTCTGCCTCTTGGCTTTTGTGAGTAGTGCTGCTGTGAACATGGGTGTAAATATCTATTCAAGACCTTGCTTTCAATGATTTTGGATATAGACTCAGAAGTGGGATCATTGGATATAGTAATTCTATTTTTAATTTTTGAGTTGATTTTGGATATAGACTCAGAAGTGGGATCATTGGATCGTATAGTAATTCTATTTTTAATTTTTGAGCGACCTCTATACTGTTTTTCATGGCAATTGCACCATATTACAACCCCGCCCATAGCACACAAGGGTTCCGATTTCTCCACATTCTCAACAACACTTGCTGTTTTCTCTGTGTGTTACTGTAGCCATCTTAGCAGGTGTGCGGTGGCAGCTCACCGGGGCTTAGCTTTGCATCTCTCGGATGCGCAGTGATGCTGAGCATCTTTTCATGTACTTGTTGGCCATTTGTATGGAATCATCGGTGCAATGTCCGTTCAGGTCCTTTGCTCATTTTAAAATTTGGTTATTGTTGTTGAGTTGTAGGAATTCTTTTAAAATGCTAGACGTTAGCCACTTATCAGATACATGACTAGGCGGCATTTTCTCTGATTCCATAGGCTGCCTTTTCTCTCTCTGTTGCTTGGGTGCTTTGCTGCACACGTTTTGAAGTTTGATGTGATCCCATTGTCTGTTTTTGCTCGTGTTGCCTGTGCTTTTGGTGTCATATTCAAGCCCTTTACAAATGCATACACAGAGTCAACTTCGATTATAAGGACTAACAAAGGTTAACAATCCAAACAAAGATTAACCCAGGAGTCATTTATATTTACACTTAAAGTGCCCCTTACATTTACATCTGACTGTGCGTGTGGCTACAGTTCTGAGAGGTATTGCCAGCACCGTGATGAAGACTGGCCATGAATGTCTGCCTCAGAAACGCTGGAAGTACATCTGGTTTTCCTGGCCTGACCCCTCCCCCTCCTTGCAGATTATTCAGGGAAGTAAACCTGATGGGTTGATTTAAAAAGAAAATAAGCAAGCAGGCTACGTTGGGTTTAATCTGTTGAGATGTAAGCTAACCTTGGATAAAAGATGTGCCTAATGAAGATTTAACAGTTACAGAGGCTTATGCTGCTACTTTCTAATAAAGTGAATTTTCCCCACTTGTTGGCAGAGGGCGTGTATGTGAGTTTGGATGTGAGAGGGGTAGTTTGGAGGGATGCGTGTCCCACACCCAAAGCTTGTTCTTTCTTCTCTCTGTTTCTTTTTCTGTGTGAATGGCTTCCTGTTTCCACCTTTGCTAGGCCAGGAATACGGACACCACTCCTCAGTATCATCCCCTCACACCTGACCTTTAGTCAGTCACCACATTCTTTCAATGTCACCTCCACATCCAAGGCCACTCCCTTCACCCTGGCCGTGCTCCCTGGGCCGGACGTGGGGCTCTGCCCGAGGGCCCCACAGCAGGTCCTCGTGGATCTGCCCGCCCTGCCTGGCCTGGGCTGACACCGGCATCGTTCCAAATACAATATGCTCATGTCTGTCTCTCACCTAGGAGTCTCCGCTGCCCTTGGGGCTCACACTGAACTCCTTAGCATGGCTCACCAGGGCTTCTGTGACCTTGCCTGTCATCACCTACTTACCCCTCTTACAGCCTTTATCTAGGAGTCTTCTGGCTGCCTCTCCACCTGCCTGTGTCCCTCAGGGACCGTGAGGTCACAGGTCAGGAACTGAGTCAACCTTGCCCACCGGTCTGACCCTGGTGCCCACCTGGCGCAGCAGACAGCCTGGTGGGCGTGGAGTGAAGAACGCGCTGAATGCACCGAAGCCCCGGTGCGTGGACCGATGCGGGGCCCGCCTCTGCCTGCCGCAGTGTTCTCTCGGGGACTGAGTGTGCCCACGGCCTCCTGCCTGCCGAGGAGGCTGGAGTGGGTTCTGAGGAAATAAGATGCGGGGGAAACTCTAGACTTCCGTGTCCTCAGCAGCAGATGCGGGCGGGAGGCCTTTGCAGATAACCCTGTCACCTTAAGGGCCGGCTCCAGGATTCAGCACTGTGTCCCCCTACACCTGAGCGCATGTGCTCCTGGGTCATTCTGTGCCCTGGTCTGGAGGCGTCTCAGTGAACGTACTGCCCTGTGAATGGAGGGACTCGTTACCATGATCAACATGATCAGAGGCTCCGGAAGGAAACAGAAGCAGGGTCACAGGCAGGAAGCTAAGACCTGTCCTCACATTGCTCACTGCTCAACTGAAATATCTGCCGCATGAAGACAGATGGAAGACCGCGTGATGTCTGGAAAACCTTTCATTTGGTGTTAATGGAACATTTCTACTTGAAGTAGCAGGTCTTTGAAAATATGTCATAAATGAGATAGGACTAAGAAAACTAAGCAGAGGGCTCTGCTAGGAATGCCCGGCCTCCGGTCCACTCAAAGACTTGCTCTTTGCTTCGCTGTGGAATTTGTGAGGATATTTGTGTCAGGAGCCTGCAGGTACCGCTGATAGAGTCCCCCCCACAGGCGTTCAATTAGGACTCGGCTGTAGATCAGCCGACGGCTGGTGGTTGGGGAGGGGCAGGGGCACGGAGTTCGTTTGGTAGTTTCCTGAGTAAGTGAAGGCATGCTTTAAAAACAAGCCTTGCCTTGAAGCAGTTCCTGGACACAGCAAGGTGCAGGGCCTCTGTGTCAGTTCTCTTCTGCGTGTCTCCAAAGCTTAGTGTTACTTCCCAGCTGCGACTCGGGGTGCTTGTCCTTTAAGCAGTGCCCAGGGGAATGCCTGGCATGGCCAGAACTCAAAACCAAGCAAGGAGGAAGTGATCATATGGGCAGGTCAACCTGTGAACCAGAGGTCATGATTCGATTCCCGGTCAGGCACATGCCCAGGTGGTGGGCTCGATCCCCAGGGTGGGGCATGCAGGAGGCAGCTGATCAATGATTTTCTCTCATCATTGATGAACCTGTCCCTCTCCCTTCCTCTTGAAATCAATAAAAAACAAACCAACAACAAAACTGTTGCTCTTGAAAGAAATCGAAAAGCAGAGAAACATGCTCTCCCTGCATGACGTCAGGCGAAGCTGTGGGCTTAATGCGTGTCTCCTGCGGGACTGACTATTAACATGGTGGGAAGACGTGCTTTTGCTTGAGGGGATTCAACTGGTCGATTTTTAAATCACTTTTAGTGTTAAAGGTCTCTGATCCTATGGAAGGAAAAGCCCATTATACCACGCAGAGGCCAAATCGCAGGATGCAAAGGCCATCCTTTCCTCCATCATCCTTGGTCCTTGCAAATCCATCATTGTTCTCTTTTTCCCACACACAGTCAAGAGGTGTCTTTAGAATCTTCTTCAAGTCCATTACCACTACTGTTTGATTGGTTTTGGCATTCAAGATCAAATTTATATGTCATCATTTGTATATGTTTATAGGATGAGAGCAAAATTAAGTCTTTCCTAAACCCCAGGTTCACCTACAATGTGGGCATGGCTCCCACGCCCAGACCTGGATGGTCCCCTGGAGAGGTGGTGGTCGGGACAGGGTAAGGGTGGAAGGACTGGAGCAGCTCATTTTTCATTGGTTACACTTGACCAAGGAAGGGATCTGTGACTTTTCAAAAATTGAAAGAATAAAGAAAGCCACTGGCCTGGCTAAAATTAATTTCTATTGTCTACCTCATATTACACTGTTTACCAAGCAGTTAACCCTAAAGCTCGAAAGAATGGTTGTGGCGGACAGTTTTCAGCATTTTAGTAACTAAGAAGCAAGAGAAGCAAGACCTTTTCAAAGAATACACTCTCATTTCTTTCCCTCCACTGCATGACGGTCTTCAAAATCAAACCCAAAGGAAGGAATTCGAGTTCCTATGTAACTTTAATTACAGGAGACCACACTTGCCCTGAACAGACAGTAACCTGGCAATTCACAGTTGGGACTCTTTACAAGGATGTCAGTAAGTGATGAACTGTGTAGACTAATTATCTGCTTAATTGTGGCTGCAAAGTCAGGACTCGGGTTGCATGTGATCAGCAGAGGCTGGGGTAGTTATTACATAGACTAGAGGCCCGGTGCCGGAATTCGTGCACTGGTGGGGTCTGGCTGACTTGCCCCGATTGGGGCCAATCGGGCCAGGCTGGCAGGGGGAGGGGCTATGGCGGTTGGTGGGCTGGCCCCACTCCCAATTGGCTGGCCCGATTTTGTAGCCCACTCAGATATTTCCTCCCGCGGCCCCTTCCCCCTGCTTGCCCCGCCTCCTGGTTCGCGGTTGGTGGGCTGGCCCCACTCCCAATTGGCTGGCCAACCTCCCTCGGCCCCTTCCCCCTGCTGGCCCCGCCCCCTGGTTCAACTCCCGGTTGAACTCCCGGTCAAGGGGACAATTTGCATATTAGCCTTTTATTATATAGAATGGGCGATGTATATGCTGACTTTAAGTAGGTTCCCAAACTAGATCTCAGGACAGCATGCTTCTGTGTGCCTGTGTTTGTTCTCTGTGTGATTTGGGTCTCACTTAGCTTTACATTTGAGTCAAAACAAACAGCTCATTGATTTCCAAGAGCTGCATTCTGAAACGGGAGGAGAGGTACTATTGCTAATGAGACACTCTGGGTCGGGTTTCCTTTTTCAGCCCACAGGTGAGGGAGCGTCATGATGGGATGATTTTGACCGGATGCATGTCTGCCAGCCATTCTGGGTCGGCCTACATACAATAACACAGGTGGGGCTCCCAGTGTAACCACCAACCTGGAAAGCAGGAAACTGAAACCCGTGGGGACAGTCACATGACAGGACTATTGGCCCATGTTCTCTGAATCTGGAAATATCGAATCCACACACCCCAAGCCTTCTGATGACAGAAGTACCTGCCTGAAGGTGGGCTCCCGAGTCATTCGTGACTAGTCATCGCTGTACCATAGATTGGATCTTATTGCCGCCTGGAACTGTGATTAGATTGAGCCACCCTGATTTAATAGCTTTGATGCGATAAGTGAGGATATTTTTGTTTTTCTCTGCACTTGTACCCTGAGATTTTCAAAATCCAACTTTGTTTGTATTCTCCAATGCCCAGTTGCTTTATTAATGGATTTATTGCAAGGAGGTAAGGAGACAAACCGCCCATGTCGCATAAACTGGGAGGATAACCGGGAGTCAGTGAGCGGAGGACCGGAAGCACGCTTCCTGCAGGGCCAGGCGTGCTCGGTGTCTCAGTTGCCTCTGGGCAGATGTCCTGGGCCACGGTGTTGCTTTTGCTCTGGGGGTCATGGTTTGTTTCTCAGAAGATCTTAGAACAAGCCTTTCGCAAGGAGGTGGGAGTGGAAACCAGAGAGCGTAATAGCCATTATATTAACTAGCAATGATCTGCTCTGGACTCAGCGGACAGCCCTGACCTAGGTGCTTGATGAGAATTAGTTTAGCCTCATGGCCACCCTGTGAGCTCAGGAAGTCACTTCCTGTCTTACAGAAGCTCAGACAGCTTGCATAGTCACTGAGGTGGAACACGGTAGCCCCGAGCCTGGAGACCTAAGCCGTCGGCCCCCAGACTCCGCGGAGGTGCCCTGGCTGCACCTCTCTCTCTGCCTCCTGGCCTTTCACTCCGAGAATCCGTGATGTTTGGCAGTGATTCCTCACTTTCTTTCTAAAATGCATCAGTATGTGCTGGTGAGAAAACACAAAATGTTATTTCTCAATTTCTTAAATACACCTTTTTCTGACAATCTGTTTTAAGTAGAATTTCCAGTTATAAAATGAGAGGTGTGGTCAGTGGAGTCAGGGGAAAGAGAACTTGATTTGCAAAGAATGACATCGAATTATGCCAACATCTTTTCCTTATTCTCCCAAATTTGGTGTTTATTTTGTTATTTATACTTAACTGTAAATCTGAGATTTACAAAATGAAGAGCACTGACATTTTAATTTTTATTTGCACGGTACTTTGTAGTTTATAAAAGCAAATGATTTTGGTATGACTTCTGGCCTTATCTGAGCAATATTTTGATGATATTATGGTGAAATAAGTCATATTTGGGTGTGGAATTTGGGTGTGGTCCATTCGGTAGCTGTTAGCTATAGTTCTCTACCTCTAACTGTTTACTTCTGTCCTACTAACATGAAAATAGATTGCATGCCTGTTTTTCTCAGTGACTTTGTGAGAAAAGAGTCTCAGCCCATGGCCTGCCTGGCGTGGCTCAGTGGTTGAGAGTTGACCTATGAACCAGGAGGTCAAGGTTCATTCCCAGTCAAGGCACATGCCGGGGTTGTGGGCTCCATCCCCAGTAGGAGGTGTGCAGGAGGCAGCTGATCAATGATTCTCTGTCATCATTGATGTTTCTATCTCTCCTCTTCCTCTCTGAAATCAATTAAAAAACACACACAAACTTTTAAAAAAATTAGTCTTAGCACATTATAAATTGGGAATTACAGTTTTAACTTAGTCTGCCACTAATGCTCACTGTTAACTGTTCATATTTGAACTTAGACTGACACTCAATTAGCATATGTATCGTTTTAGTAATGAAGGATTCTGACAAATTAATTGTGAGATTCTAATAAATTTTTCTTTGAGTCATGTGAGATATAATTACCTTCCAAAGTTCATAATAGTTGGTATTCAAATACTTACTTATAATGAAAAGAGATCTCCTTTTCTGATATAAAGCAGCTGATTTTAACCTGCCCTTTCACATTTTCTTTAATATCTCTAAAACTAACCTGTCAAAGCATTATTTAAGGACATACTGTATTTATTGAATAGTTTTGTATTTTATCGCACTTTCATACTTGATTGAATACAATAATCTAAGGTAGGAGAAATATGTAAGTTGAAGTTATGCTTCAGTGGATTTTAATTATTTTGGGGCCCTCACAGAAGATTGGCTTAAAAAGATGTTTGAAATAATTACACATTGCATTATTTCATTTTATAGGAACAAAATAATGTTTCACACAATAACAACCACCAGGTGTTTTGGCAGCTGTGTCAGAGACTAAAAAATGGTGTTTTCGCAAAACCTCTGTGTCACTGGAGCCCTTACACTCGGATTCTACGGCAAAGGTTCCCTCGTGTTTTATTGGTCCTGCTAGGTCCACACATTACCTCCCGTTGTGACATTGGTTCATGGATTGGCCAATGAATGTCATTGTCTACACCAAGCATCTATGACCAGTTCTTGTTCAGTGCACTTGCCACTAACTTCGGCCTTTTTAGTTCTTTTGTGATCTTTTTTGAGCATTTGCAAAACAAGCAGGAGGGTGTCCAAATATTGGTGAGAAGGTCCATATTTTGAGTGTGCCACAGGGGAGTCACCCATCTGTTAACTGGGAGATTGTAAATAGCTTGTAATAAAAGGTATTTTAAAAAGAGAGCCACTTTCATCCAAATATATTATCACCTCGTGGCCTTTGTGTTTTATCGTCTCCCAGTGACCCCTTGAAATTTGTACCTGTAAGGGCAAGAGCTGTTATCATGGCCAAGTTGAGATTAAATGTAAAAGATTAGTTAGAGGCAGTCGACTGGGGATAGTGTGCTTGCTTTCCATCCCTCATGCAATCTGTAAAAGGGATAAACCTTTAACCAAGGAGGGGCATTCTGGGCTGATAGTCAGCAAGGTTCCTAGCGGGTGTTGGTGAGAAGCAGCTATCAGCGGGGATTCGTTGAGAGTCCCTCCAGCCTCCTCCCGTTTCTGCTCTCAGGACAGTCTTCAGCCAGCGATGGTTAGAGCAGGGGCACGGAAAGAAGCAGCCTCTCCTGTGAAGACGTTGAGAGGATGGACTTGGGAGAGCTAAGGCTCCCACGCGGACATTGACGTTGCAGAGCAAGTCAGTTAGGCTCCTCCTACTGAGTCACAAGGTTCGAAGCTTCGTTAAATCTGCCAGCGGGCTGGCTCCCTGCTCTTCTTCCTTGACCTACAAGTTCCCAAGTTTAACCCTTTGCCTTGGAGTCCCTCCCCCCGTGACGCCCTGCGCCATGCGGATGTCTCCATCAGAACTGCCACTGGGGGGAAAGCCCTTCTTACACCGCAGCAGTGACACCCGCATCAACCACTTTTTCTCCCAACCCAACAATAGGAAGCGCAAGATCAACTCGACAAAGGAGAGAGCTGATCCCAGATGACAGTTCAGGGAACATGAGTATCTTATTGTTTATTCATCTGACACATGCAGAAAGATCTGAGAGCACACTGTATCCACAAAGTGGGACTTAGGGACCCTGTGATAAAGGAGGCATGGGAGCCCAGCCCCAGTGGCTCAGTCGGTTGAGTGTAGGCCCAGGCACCAGGAGGTCACTGGTTCAATACCCCGTCAGGGCACATGCCCGGGTTGCAGGCTCGATTTCCAATAGGGCTTGTGCAGGAGGCAGCTGATCCATGATTCTCTCTCATTGATATTTCTGTATCTCATAAAAAGGGGGGGAGCATTAGAGAACTACAGAGACCTCTTAGAAAATAAAAATATCATCGTCAAAATCAAATCAATCACATTAGAAATCACGGAGAAATTGGAGGAAGACAGATAGACAAAAAGTGTCAGAAATAAACCTGTAAGGCATAGATGCCATGAGGGACAATATCAATCTCAAAAAAGGTATGGAAAGTAAAAAAATAAGGACAATGAGAAAATAGGAACCTGAAGAAGGAGCTGTGTCATTGGAGTGCTCCCACACAACAAGCCGCCCCAAGACACAGACTCTCGGGAACCCCAAGGGTAAGTGTGCGCTCGTAAAAGGTTCAAGAGGAGAAAACGACACCTCAGACCAGAACCTGGAGCAGATTCACATCTGACTTCCGGGGCGCAGGCTGGAGACCGGAAGGTGGAGCGTTGTTTTCAGGGAAAATCTCCTTTGCAGTTGAAAGTGGTGTTTGCCTGCTCTCCTGTGAGGGGGGCTGAAGACATGTTCAGGTGTTTAAGAACTCAGAACCTTCCTCTTCATCCACCGCGGACTCCGGGGGTGGATTAAAGATGCTGTGAGCCCTTCACCGTCCTGCCCGCGGAAAGGTGTCATCCTGGTCCTCTCCCCCGAACCGCGTGGGCTCCCTGCGAAGTCACCCTGTGCCAGTGCCTGAGGCAATGATCAGCTGCCACTTCTTGTCATTCGCAGAACTCTTTGTGGGATCCCTGACCCGTCATGTGAGAAATAGGAACCTGAAGAAGGAGCTGTGTCATTGGAGTGCTCCCACACAACAAGCCGCCCCAAGACACAGACTCTCGGGAACCCCAAGGGTAAGTGTGCGCTCGTAAAAGGTTCAAGAGGAGAAAACGACACCTCAGACCTGGAGCAGATCTGACTTCTGGGGCGCAGGCTGGAGACCGGAAGGTGGAGCGTTGTTTTCAGGGAAAATCTCCTTTGCAGTTGAAAGTGGTGTTTGCCTGCTCTCCTGTGAGGGGGGCTGAAGACATGTTCAGGTGTTTAAGAACTCAGAACCTTCCTCTTCATCCACCGCGGACTCTGGGGGTGGATTAAAGATGCTGTGAGCCCTTCACCGTCCTGCCTGCGGAGAGGTGTCATCCTGGTCCTCTCCCCCGAACCGCATGGGCTCCCTGCGAAGTCACCCTGTGCCAGCTGCCTGAGGCAATGATCAGCTGCCCCTTCCTGTCATTCGCAGAACTCTTTGTGGGATCCCTGACCCGTCATGTGAGGGGCCCAGCTCCCCCGCGGCCGCCTTCAGGACGTGGCCCCACCTAGGCACTCCAGGTGACAGTCCCCGCTGAGCCGAGCGTTCCCTTCAAGGGGATGTGAGCGGTGCCATGTTGGAATGAGCACACCTTTCATAGGAACAATCTAAACACACGACATCTGAAAGAGTGGGGTGTATATTGCTGAGCAGGCACGCTTGGCCACTGAGCTCCCCTCTCCCATCTCCAGGGCACGTCAGAAAGGAGTGTTTTACTCACAGGGGCCTGCGCATGTGAAGGACTTTGCAGGTTCTGAGAGTGTCACACACGCATCAGGTTCTGATTCCCTGCTTCTGCACACTGACTGCCACTCGTAATCTCTATGGAGACAAGCTAAGGCTTGGGGGACATTTCGGCAAAGCTACCCGTCTGGCAAAGGTTCTATGTCTAGAATACATACTACTTAGCCGGACAAAGGGGTGAACTACTGAAGCATGCAACAAATTGGATGGACCTTAAAGGGATTATGCTGAGTGGAAAAAAATATTAATAAAAAGGGAATTTGGTTATGATTCCATTTATATCACATTTCTGAAACTGCTAAATTATAGAGATGGAGAACGGATTAGGGGTTGCCAGGTTCATGGAGATGTGAGAGTAGGAGGGAGAGTGGTGGGTGGCTGTTAAAGGGTAGCATGAGCCCTAGCCGGTTTGGCTCAGTGGATAGAGCATAGGCCCGTGGACTAAAGGGTCCTGGGTTTGATTCTGGTCAAGGGCACGTACCTTGGTTGCAGGCTCAATCCACAGCCCCAGTCAGGGTGTGTATGGGAGGCAACTGATTGATTTGTCTGTCTCACATCGATGTTTCTCTCTCTGTGTCTTTCCTGCCCTTCCTTCCACTCTCTAAAAATCAATGGAAAAATATCCTTGGGTGAGGACTAACAAAAAAAATAAAATAAAAATAGAGGGTAACATGAGGGCTCCTTGTGATCAAGCTGTTCTGTATCTTAACTATGGTGACAGACACATGAATGTACATAGAAGGTCAGATTACATAGAACTCAATATACCCGCCAACACACAGTGCATGCAGGCCTAGTGAGATCTCAGTCAGCTCAGTGGATTCTGTGAGCGTGGTCCTGGGCTGTGATGTGGTCCTGTAGTTATGCAAGAGGTTTCCATCGGGGTCACCGCACGAAGGGCCCACAGCGGCTCTCTGTATTATTTTTTACACCTGCATGGGAATCTACAGTTATCTAAAGACTTACAAATCAGAGAGAGACCTGTGTGTTCTGTAGCCCATTCAGAGAAAGAGGCTCTGAAAGATGCCACTGCGGAAGGAGGGACAGGGTGCTGGTTCTCTCTTCCAGTCCCAGAGTCAGTGATCGGGAGGCAGGGCGACTTCCCTGCAGTGGTGGGAAAGCTAACGTTTGTTGAGTGCTTACTATGTGCACGCCTCCCGCTACTTCACACTCTTGATTGGCCGATGGCTCATGCCGCCCTGTGTTGGCTGACACCTGTGCACACTCCGGCTGTACTATCCACTGAGCCCCCCTCGCCTTCTGTGCTGCAGCTGTTATTGTCCTCTTCTCGCTCCTAAAATGTGCTGCACCCTCTCCCACCACAGATCATCTCTTTGCCTAGACCCTCCCCCCTTTGCTGACCCCTGGTTAAGCCTTTTCATCCTTCAGGTCCAGCTGTAATATCACCTCTTCAGGGAAGCCTTCCCTGATTTTCCAAACTAGGTCAGGCGCCCTCTCACACCCTCCTACAGTATTTTGACGTCTAGCACATGTCAGAGATGCAGTCGTATGCTTGTCTGTGTCATTATTTGGTCTTAATTTTGTGGTATAATAACCTGGCGTTTGGAGACGTTTTATGGATTGCCCACAGTCACACACCTGCTGCAGGGGTGGAGTGGAGTCTGAGCCCAGGTCTGCCTGACGCTGGAGCCCATGCTTTTACAATACAGCATCTGAGGCATCCTGTACGTGTTCTGTCTGGAAGGAATTCTTCCTTCAGGATTGTATAAATGCTGCGATTTGTGGGAAATGACCTAACCTATAGCGTTATATCTCTTTATGGTTATAACATTTCTGGTGGGTTATAGGTAGGTAGGAAACACCCATACAGCTTGTGATTCATTTGGCCAAGGATACAAAGATCAGCATAAACTAGGGGTGTGTAGCATATCTCAGCCTGGCTTCCCTTTACCCAGGGTCCCTTGTGGGGTCACCGATTCTTAGACACCTGAACCAGGAAGAATTAAAATATGAAATCTATGCACCTGTGTGTTTTTGTAGCCCACTGAGAGAAAGAGGTCTTAGAGATGCCTCCATGTCAAGGACTGTTGAAGGATGTTGGAATCTCCTTGTCATTGGACCAAATACAACAAGAACAGTGCACCTGCTTGTCTCGGGCAAGAAATAGAGTAATTCCGCTCTGTTCCTGATCCTTTTTTTGGCCTCTTGCTGAACAGCATCTGGGAAAAACAGTTTTCTCCCAATTGCTCTTTATCACACACACAGATATGACCAATCATCTATAATAATAAAAGTGTAATATGCTTATTAGTCTGGACAGCCGAACGACATTCCAGACATCCTTCTGGATGAAGCCGCAGTGGCGGGGGCCAAGGCAGAGGTGGTTAGAGGCAATCAGGCAGGCAGGCGGGTGGTTACGGGTGATCAGGCAGGCAGGCAGGCAAGTCGTTAGGGACCAGCGGTCCTGGATTGTGAGAGGGATGATCCTACCCTGTGGCATCGGGCCTAAACCAGCAGCCAGACATCCCCCAAAGGGTCCCAGATTGTGAGAAGTTGCAGGCCGGGCTGAGAGACCCCCCACCCCCACCCTCCGTGCACAAATTTTGTGCACTGGGCCTCTAGTTAGATAATGATAAAGATGGCTCCATGGGGTTCAGCCATTCACTCATGATTTTTCCTTGTTGTGGAAATTATCACCCGACCTAGCACCTGTACAATCTGTTCTGATTCCTTCCCTGTGTCCCTCCACGTCTCCTCTTCGAGGGACCTCATGATGCTCGACTCCAGGCCAGTCGGCGCCGGCTTCGCAGCATCTGTTCCTGGACCTCATTTCCAAGGTCTAAGTCCTGGAGTGAGCGGTGATTGACGTTCCTGCTGGTTTCCCTTCTCTCTGCTGTGCTTTCCCAAATGTCCCCCTTGCTTCCTAATAGAAATGGGGTGCTTGTCGCTCTCTAATTTCCTATCCGCCGTGAATGCGCTGTGGCTGTGGGCCTTTGGCTGGGAAGATTTATTTTCTTATTAAAGCCACACTGAAAATATGTCCCTCCATGGTTTGCACCATGTTTCTTTCTGTGTAATACCGATTAACCCTTTCTCCTGGCATTTCTCAGGAGTGTTACTCCTGAACTCCTGGTCCACGGTGTCTGTGAGCCACGCATGTCATCGCTGCTCACAAGTGGGACAGGTGTTGGCGAGACTGTGTATTTATGGGATAACCTGTTGTATTGGCTACTTGAACAGAAACAGAAATTCCAAAGGCTCAAACAAGGCAAAGTAGAAATGTATTTCCCTTATACAGACATCCAGTTACAGGTGGCCTGGGAAAGGGGGTGGGCAGGTCTCTGCACCAAGGGGTTGTTCAGGAACCAGACTCCTTGTTGGTCCCTAGCTCCTGGGATGCTTCTGGCATTGGTGAGGTCAAAGATGGGAAGTGAGGGAGGGGCGGGGGGGTGGCCCACTTCTTCCTTTTAAAGGTGGCTGTAATAAAGGAGGGACTTCTGCCTTTTGCAACAGCGTGGTTGGACCTGGAGATTGTGATGCTAAGTGAAATATGCCAGTCAGAGAAGGACAAACACTTTATGATCTCACATATACTAGTAGGTAGAATCTAATGAACAAAATAGAGGCATGGGCACATGGAACATCTGACAGCTGTCAGAGGGGAGAGGGGCAGGGACTGGATGAAAGAAGGTGAAGGGATTAGCCAAAGAACATAATGCATAACCCATGGACACAGAGGAGGGCCAGAGGGAAGGGAGGGGGTGGAGGTGGGCAAGGGGGAGAATGGGGACATCTGTAATGGGGACATCTGTCAACAATAAAAATCAAGTTAAAAAAATAAAAGCACAGTCTGGGAGCTCTACATGAGGTTCTGCTCCTCCCCCGCTGTCCCAAATGTGGGCATGTGGTCACGCTCCGCCGGAAGGGGGCTAGGAAGGCAGTGTTTAGCCGGGGACCAGTTGTTTCTGTTGCTAAAAGAAGGTGTGAGAGTGGGCATTTAGGGACAACCTCCCTCATTCTGTTTTGTTTTTAGGCTCCCGGGTGGGGGCGGGGGAGAACCCGAGGACAGGTCAAAGGTAGGCTGGTTCCTGTGGCGTGTGCCAGTGAAGAGAGGGCAGGGGACCGACGTGGCCCTGAGCGGAGATGGACGGGTGCGTCCGTACAAAGCCGGGCGTGTGATTTGTCTATAAAACTAATGACTTGGTTAAAGGATAATGGTGACGGTTTAAGGAATGAGTGGCCCCTCAGGGTCATTCCCCAGCATATAAGCGTGAGGCAGGCGCTAGCGATGGCAGGATGTGGGCAGAGAGAGACCTTTTCTTTTTATTCCAGAAAGGGCCAGCGAGAGCTCGCTCTGAGTGTGGGGAGTGGCCAGGGCAGAACCAGGACAGACAGGAGAGCCGCTGGGGAGGCGGACGGCCCTGGTGGGCCGAGGGGCACAGCGGACAGGCAGCGCCAATGCTGGGTGTCGAGCACATGCCGACAAGAACGTCTCAGGGAGAGAGGCAAAAGAGCCGGAGCGTACTGTTTGGCGGTGGTTTCCTTTGCTTTTCTGTGGCGGGGGCAGAGGGGAGCAGAGAGGAATGTGTCCTTGTCTTTTGACTGTTTTAGTCTGAGTTGTCTACTCAGTGTCCAGGTGGCTGTGATCATGAGAGTGTCAGGCTGCTGGGTGGGGAGTGAGGAGGCCTGCAGAACACGGAGGGACAGATTTCAGATCTTGGTGTCACTTTTATGGATCTAATATTTGAAGACATGACAGTGCCAAGGCCAAGAGAGAAAACAGCCAACTTCGGGGAGGAGTGTTCATTGGGGAAGAGCAAGAAGAGCTACAAAAGGAGCTAAAAGAAAAAGCACGGATCTTCATGAACGTTGATACGATTTCCGTGAAGGAGAGGAGCGGCCGGGGGAGTTTCTAGAGGAAACAGGGTGAGGAGACTCGCCCAGTGGGTTCCTCCCGGGGAAATCCTTGCATGTTTACAAGACTGGTTTTCGTAGAGGGATGGACACAGAGGGAGGAGAGGCCGGTGCTGTGAGGATGATGATCTCTCCTTTCCCTGCTCATTTCAGCCATTGAGATGGCACGTCCCTGTCCATTGTGTGAGCTGCAAGGAACAGGCATAGGATGGAAGGGTAGAGGGCAGGAAAGTCTCAGGGAAAGCTGGTCTTTTCTCTCCAAGGTTTTGGACATGATGCTGTAACACTCCTTCTTTCTCAAGCAGTTGCATTACTCTCCCTGTGACTTTAAAATAAATATTCACTTTTGTTTTTACGTAAGATCAGGTTGAGAACTCAGTCAGTATACGTAGGTTATTCTTTTCTATATTCTGTATCCCCTTGGATACAGTGAACTCTCGTGAGAGAAATGATCTTTTTCCCTCCTAAGTGATTAGGAGTTGGAGTCCAGCCAAGTTATTTTAACTGCAGGGGCTGAGACGAGTGGCCTACAAGAACAACATGGATTTATTTGCCAAGAAGTTGGCAATTTGAATAAGCATTAAATATGGCAGTATTTCTGGATATATTCTTAATTAGAGTGATATAGATATTGGCTAAGAGTTTTGATCCATTTGGGTGAACTCTCCATGTGAACGAATGCTTGAGTGATCTGATTAAGCTTCCTAATGAATCGGCTGTCTATTATGAAGCTTTTGCCAAGACATTAAGAAACTCAGTGAAGTTAAAAAAAAAAGAAAAGATACATCTTTATTTGAATTTCAAATATGGCTTTAATTCTGTTTGGAAAATTAAACTAGATTGTGATTATGATTTATCTCACTTTGGAGGGCTGATCACATTATTGATGTATTCTTGTTATACTTCTTTGTTTAATATTGATGGACTTCATATTTTATGCCTGGGTGCTTGACCTGGGTAGCCAATGAATAATCATTATGCATGTTCTTTAATAACTCGGCAATGATAGACATAGTTGGATATTTAAGTTACTGAAACCACTGGAAATATTCATTTCAGTAGGCATGTTGCTAAAATCTGTGGCGACTGTAATGTCTAATGAATATATATTTATCTAGTGTTTACCATGTCTAATACATGATGCCGGGTGACACAGGTAATGGACAGGTGAGGACAACCCTCCTTGCCCTCAGTAGACGTACAATCTCTTGGGGGAGTAAAATAAATTCACATATAATTGTATCATATAGTATAATTTATGTAATGAAAAATATATAAACTATGATCAAAGTCTTTTATTTTTTAAAATATATTTTTATTGATTTCAGAGAGGAAGGGAGAGAGATAGAAACATCAATGATGAGAGAGAATCATTGATCAGCTGCCTCCTGCACGC